>NC_134273.1:67910108-68232608 GCF_031893055.1 Leptodactylus fuscus | reverse complement strand
GCAGGTAATTATCAATCTCTGTTTTGTTACAGTCAGCGAGTCCAATTTTTATTTGCTTTTTTTTTTAAAGATGCCAATGAAATTTTATGGGATTTTATAATAAAATGTTAGAGTAACACCATAAGGAGTTTTATTCCTATCTGACAGATGTCATTACAACCAATGGTTGACTGGATACCGAGCCTCTATTTTCCATCCAGGCAATAAGTGGTTACTTTCTATTCATATTAATTGATGGCTATATGAATGACTGAACGTGCACAAATTAATTTCACCTTAAAAGGAAAAATCTATCATGCTAATCTCAGATGTGATTTTGTCGAAGACATTAATCATTTGTACATGACTATTGGAGACATAGTTTGAGGTTGCGTATATGGTTGTGGTCTGCAGAAAATGGAAATCAATTAGGGGTCCAATCAGAATGGGTGCATACACTTTATTATTTAGGTTTTATATTTGTAGGTCTCTGTACGTCCCCTTGATTCCACTGCATGCTCAGTCATCTCTACATCATTGTCAACAGTATTAGGATCCATTTATTTTACATGTGTTTTAAAGAGGACCTTTCATGTCCGGGGGCACATGCGGTATTATATACCGCTAGAAAGCTGACAGTGCCCGGAATTCAGCGTACTATCGGCTTTCCCGTTATGTGCCCCTGGTGAAGAGCTATGGGTGCCATTACCATAGCTCTTCAGTGTCAGAAGGGTGTTTCTGACAGTCTGTGAGGAACGCCACTCCTGACAGTAAAGTCCATAGCGCTATACTGTCAGAGGGGGCATTCCATACTGCCCAATGATGACGCTGAGCGGTGAGGAATGCACCCCCAGTACTAGTCTATGGATGAGTACTGGCAGGAGGGGAGGCGGCATTCCTCACTGCTCAGCGTCATGGCTGGGAGGTAAGGAACACCCCCTCTGACAGTAAAGTGCTATGGACTCTACTGTCAGGAGGGGCGTTCCTCACAGACAGTCAGAAATGCCCTTCTGACACCGAAGAGCTATGGTAATGGCACTGATAGCCCTTCATCAGGCACATATAACAGGAAAGCTATTAAATGGCACGTATACCTTATCCACGTAGAAAGGGATACGTTATGGAATTGCCAGTTAAGCAATTTTCAAAAGATAATGGAACTGCTTTTTAAGAAATTCTCTAATACATGTAATTGACAGGAACAGCCGACAGAAGCAAGCTACGTATAATCCTACACTGCTCTCATTCTCAGAGTCTACGGTTGCCCTAAAGTATATAAGCTCATCACTTGCAGGCTAAGGACTAAACCCAGAAACCCTATGGTGACCAGAGAGAATAATAGGGTTAAAAAGTAGGTGAGTGTGAGAATAGCCAATCTGAAAAAGAGGAATATCAGACATCCTATCAAAGTCAAATCTACAAGGCAAAAGTTAGAATCAGTAAACCATGGAGACAGGTTAAAATACAGCGAGGGAATTCTGAGAACACAGAGCCTAGAATACTAATGAAATCACAGGCATCTGAGTAATGAAAGTTTCAGGCTAAATACCCTGCCTCAACTCTTCACTGGATGCTGAAGTACAGTCCTGGTTGACTCTGCATCTCTCACCTCTGACTGCCAGAAGAGACCCAGGTAAGATTTTACTGGTAAGCATAGCAACCTTAAAGCAAAAACCATATGGCAAATGCAGATGCTGAGCAGAATGTCACCCAGTAGCACTCCGCAGAAGAGAATGATGACGGCTGGGTGGAAAAGTAAGATCACAGATATTTAGATTCCTGACAGGATAAGTCTTAGATTGATGGGGATTCGGACTCATAGAGATCAGAATAACAGGGACCTAAAACTTTATCTGAATGATCTATGTAAATAGAGTGCTGATGTTAATGTATTGCCAGCTCTCCATTCACTCTTAAGGGTTGCCAAGATGGTGATCTACAAGAACTCCATAGAACTGAATAGAGCACTGGCCACATCTACACCAAGGCTGCATGAACATAGATCATGTAGGGAACTTTTCAAATCTCTTATGAATAGGGAATATGTGTCATTTGTGGCACCACTACTTTACTGTACCTAAATGTGATACTTATGACATATCTAAAGAATTGGAGGAAACGTAAAAGTTAATCACAGGTTTGGGGAACTTTTGGCTTGTCATAGTTCAAAAGGATCATCGGTTGGGTCCTTCAATACCAGTACCTATAACTGAATGGTGAAGATGTCCATTGGCTAAAATACACATCTGTGATTTGCCTTTATGTTCCATAGATAGAAAGTGAGAATATGGCACTGAAGCAGCTTAAAGGGATTTTTTTAGATTTGCAAATAGAAGTAATTGTGACTACAAGAAAACAATCACGACGCATCTGTTAATTCTGCCACCGCTCCAGTGCGGCCATTCCTGTAGTCAGTATGTCTTTGGAGTGTGAGAGGAAACCCACTCAAATAAAGGGATAACATATAAACTCCTTGCAGATGTTGACCTTGGCAAGATTCGAACCCAGGACTCCCCCACTAATCCACTGTGCTGCCTACTGCCATACATTATAGATTTCGTTACAGACTAGCAACAAAAAAACCCCAAATTCTGCCCAGTCACATTAGGGTGTATCCAGGAATGTTGCGAACTCCTCATATGTGCGCTTTGGTTTATGATATAGAACCACACGCATTAGTTGTACGGAATCCTGTGATGTCCATGGGACTCTGTACTAAAAACCTACATACACTCTGTGTTCTACCATATACAGTGCTTTAAGTAGCGTATACTTCGTCATGCAACTAATGACTTTTGGGTAAGCCTCTGAATGAAATCAGATGCAGTTAAAGGGACAGTACAGTCCCATAGCAGCCTATTCTTGTAATATTACAGATTTGTATAACTTGGGGTTTTTAATGAAAAATAATACCGTCATATACATGACTGAGCTTTATGACTATATAAGGATTGGTGACTCTTCAGAAGCCAGATAATTGTATGAAGGTGACACCACTCCATGCAGGTATTATGCCACTTTTCAGGACCACAACTAGGTCTGATTTTGGAGCGTACAAGAACACTTCTAATCCAATGGAAAAACGGAATTTTTAGTATTTGTTTACTGTTGCACTTAGGTTCTTTTATCCAAATATTCTTTAAGAAATCTGTAGTGCAGATCTGCTTATGAAGAGCTTTTCATATATGCATTAGAGCCTCATTCAAATCAAAGCTGTATATCAAATTGTACATCTGCAGATTATAAATGTGATCATTCTGTGAGCTGCTTCATCTACAATACATACAATCACAGTTTTATTTTGTCGCTCTTTAGTACTCTCATCTTACTTCCGCTAAATCTAGGTAGCAACTTGATCAACTTGCAAATTGTAGGAAATTGTAAAGTGGATATTAAGAGAAGTCTGATAGGAGTCCGGGAGAACAGAACCTTAGAAAGGAACGTGCATTTATTAGGGGTATCAAACTGGACCGAAATCTTTGTATTGTATTTAATGTCATCATTATGGATGTGCTATTGGCCTTAGATACCAGTGAATTCATATCGAATAGTCACAAATTTCCCATGTCCAATTTTACAGAAGGATGTAAAAGCATCAACCACCAATAGACAAGAGCACAGATAAAGTAGCCGCCAACTTGCCTGTAGCGGGGTGAATAGTGGGGTATAGTGCCATACAGTCACATTGGCTTCTGCTGCACCTGTATATGTATATTGGTGGTCCAATACCTTGTCCAACAGATGGTACAGTAGCGGGCACATGGAATATGTGGCACATATGACAATAGGGCTAAACATCACACACAGTTTGCAGACACATATAGTAGTTCAGTATATAATCCATTGCAAAATTCATTTATTCATTACATTATATGTATTCCAGCAATAAAACTGGCCGCAAAGATGGTTGGTCACCACTAACAACCATCAACATGCCGTTTGAGTTTATTGTTCCAAGCCTTTGCAAAATACCACTATGTTGTCAGTTCCTGTAGAAATAAGTTTGAAGAAGACAGGAGCAGCTGAGATGAGTTAGAAGTTATCCTTCATAGAAGTCTAAAGCTGATTGTACATGACCATGTGCTACCCAGTGGCCGTGATGTCATCCATTTCATTCATGAATAGGAGCCAGGTTGCCAAATAGGGCAGGAATAGGACCTGATCCACATTTTGTAATTCACGGTCATGTGTACGGGTCCATAAAAATGAATGGGTCAGTGTGCTATCTGGGAAAACCTGGATAGCTCACTGAACATTCATGTGGTCGTCTGCAAGGGGGTTAAGACTCACTTTAATGCCCTAGGACTGTAGCCTTATAATGGCTTGTTTGCACTTCATTGGACCATGGTGAGTTGTTTGGTAGAATTCACATTGCGATTTCAGATGAAAGTGTAATGCCTACGCTGGGACATATACATCAACTAAATGTGTGTGCCTGACGTCTTGCAGTAGTTTCCTCCACTTAGGGTCCCATTTAAAAATATACCTTTATACCATTGAATGGAATAGCTACGTTTACTATACGGTTCCATCTTCTTTCCTCCAGTGGTCAAAATGGCCCTTTTTTGACTTCCATGTGACTGATGTACTGCTAGCAAGTACAGATGGAGCAAATTTTAAAATTACTCTATTTTCATAGCACAATGCATTTGATATCTTGTCACAGAAGGCAACAAAAGCCATTGAAATCTGTCGAAAAAGTCAAGATATTGGCAATGTATATAATGTGTTATTTGAAGGAAGGAGGCCAACGGCTAGAGATAGAAATGAGGTCAGATATCACACATCTGACCTCACCTGGCAAGTAATTGTTACCTGAAGAAGAGCCTGTGGAGCTCGAAACGCGTTGTGCAGTACGTTTTTGTCCAATAAAGGTCATATATTTTATTCACCTTGTTGACACTCCAATCTGTGGACCAGAGAGCGCAGACGTCCATCTCTAGCCTTCCGTCCTTTACCGTCTGGTCCTCGAAGACCACTCTGTAAATTCTGCAGCCACCTCAACCTCCATGCTTCCATTGGTGTTGTGACTCATTGACAACACCTGAAGGTGAGGGACCAACTGGTCCACTTCTCTGTACACTTTTATTTCCAACATCCATTGCAAACTCATCTACACTATAAGCACGCTCGTTGTTCTCTCCCTTTTTAGTTCTCGTTGTAATGTGTTATTTGTAATGTTAAGCTTCGCTACATCTGTACATCAGATTTTACGGTATGCGCGCTAAAAGTATAGGAGACACGCTATACCTTAACTTGTTGCCATGCCTAAAACCAGTCATTGCCTAAAACCCCGTGTTGTATTTGGCGCTGGGAGGGTTAAACACTTAGGGCGAAATACTTAATAAACTAAGATTTTCATTTTAGAAAAAGTATCTTAACATAATGAGGTCATACACATTAACATTTTTTGGCGGCGGTTCAGGAATTTGCAAAATGTGAGCACCTCTATCAAACCAACTCATGAAAAAGTCATGTAGGAATTCCAAGACAGAAATTAATGTTTTTATAGTAGGAAAGTATTTAAGCGGTGTTGATGTTTAGATTCACTCCGGCTGATTTATGACATTGTTTTTAAGTCACTCTTTCAGATTTTTTTTTTTTTAGTTTTTTTTTTTAAGCCTCTTAAAGCTGTATTTCTTTACTCCCTCGCTGCCATTTATGCGCCCTCATTAAATTAGGAAAAATCATTTAGACAGAGGTGTTAAATATCCTGCACATTTATATTACGCAAATCCAATTTCACTATCATATTATTACCCAGGTCCCAAGTGCCCAGAATTAAAGTGATTTTCTCCTTGTGTACGGAAACAGTTTCTTCTTCTGTTTCCATCTTGTTCGGTCTTCTTACATCTGTGTTCGCATATAACAGTTATTTTTTAGCAGATTTCCCGAATATTAGAGTTCCAGACTATTAAAATTGATCTTTCTGGATGTTCCAGGTTCCATGGGCAGATTTCCTGCTTGGTAATGAGCGCCGATCATACACCGTAATAACTAGAGATGAGTGAACAGTAAAATGTTCGAGGTTCGATATTCGTTTCGAGTAGCCCTTCAATATTCGACTACTCGAATCGAATATCGAACCTTATTATAGTCTATGGGGGGAAAATGCTCGTTTCAGGGGTAGGCAACATTCTATCAAATTATACTTACCAAGTCAATTTAAAAGTCACAAAACTCTGGTTTGCAACAGAAAACTGACATAGTCAGATAATAAACCATAAGTAGGAGGACGAATGGCCATTAATAAGATTGTTCATTTCCATACAGTTTGCACGATGTGAAATAATTGGTGGTGGAGTAAATGAAGTCTAAGGCTGAGTTCACACAGAGTTTTTTGGTTTGGACTTTGATGCGAGCATTCCGCTCTGGATTAGGCCCAAATGAATGGGCCTAGTCTGGAGGGAGTGTTGTGGCGTGGACGAATCCGTGGCAAGATAGGGCCGATCGCTTCTTTTTTGCGCGAGCGGGAAAAAAACGCTAGCGGAAAAAAGAAGTGAACAGTTATTTGGAGCTGGATTCTGAGGCGGATTCTGTGTCAAAATCCGAACCAAAAACTCTGTCTGAACTAAGAGTTTTGTTGCAGATTTTGCTATTTTTTTTTAAATCTTTCCTCACTGCACTCCAGAGTCCTTGCTTCTGGGTCTTGAGAGGCAGGCCAGAACCTCCACAGTCTCCTATTATCCGTTTTGCCTGTGTTTTTCTGACCCCTTGCCTTCACCTTTGACCTGGCCTTTGTCTCCTGATTTTGTACAGTGTCTAGGCCTCTGCTTCCTGAACACCGTTTTGTACTATACTACCGCTTATGTTACCGACTTGGCCTGCCTGACCTTCCCTTTGGATTTCCCACTGTACTATATTGCCCTCTTGTTGACGACCCGGACCATACAACTACGCTTTACTCTCTGCTACCACCTTCTGACCACCCACCTCAGTCTTCTGGATCCCTGTACTTGCACCTCAACCCGAAACATCTACTGGTAAGAGATCTCAGTGTCTGATTTACCTTGATTTGTGGTGCACTGTGTGTTTGGCGTTTCTCGACCCGTACCACTCTGCCCAGCAGTGCAGCCAAGTCCATCCCCACCATCTGGGGCTCTGGTAGACACCATTGTGAGGTAGGAATTGGTGTGGTCTAGGGGGTGTTGGACACATGGCACCGTGTTGACCATTTAAATTGGTGTATTTAGTCTTGGTTCTCACTTTGGCTCTGAACTGCATCTACTATCTTAAAAAAAGGCCACTGACATACAGTACATCATCTGATTGGTGCTGAACCCTGAGTATTTGATGTTTTGTTTTTCCAAATTTATTCAGCCATTGTGAAGATACAATCCCTTTTAGTATTGATGTAAATTAGGGTAAATGGGCATTATTTTCAAAAAGTGGAGCAAACTCCAAAAAGACTTTAGAGTTTAAGGAAACTCTGTCACCTTAGACCACTACCATAACACAGAGTGTTATGTTAATAGTTTCAAGGACAGTAATTTCAAATTGGTCATTTTAATGTATTTTTATGTTTTTTTTCACTCGCATTTCTCCACTGTGCACCCCCATTCTGGCCATGTGATGCTTAAAGAGGATGAGTCCTGGAGTCCTTCCCAGAGGATGTGTCCACTGTGTATTGCACAGACAGTTTGCTGGTACTCGGCTGAGAGATGGAAGAGACCATAAAGAATAAAATACCATAATTGGCATTGTGCAAACTATTGTATTTACTTATTACTGTAGTTTAAGGAGAAGGTGAAACTTTATTGCTAATATAAAGCATGTCCCCCAGAGTCCTGATGATTGCCAGCCCAGAGCGCAACTGGTAAGGCCAAAACTCGTATTCCTCTGCCTTCCCTGACAACGTTGTGACTCTTAGGCTGCATTCACACGGAGTAAACGCTGGCGTTTTTTGTGTTTTTTGCACATAGCGCCGCGTTTACGCCGCGTAGCGTCGCGTATACGCCGCGTTAACGCCGCGCTATTTAGCGGTGGCGTTGCCCGGCGTTAACGCGGCGTATACGCGGCGTTAACGCGACGCTACGCGGCGTAAACGCGGCGCTATGTGCAAAAAACACACAAAAAACGCCAGCGTTTACTCCGTGTGAATGCAGCCTTTGTGATGTGATAAACTTCAGTCTACTCGATGGACCCATGGCTTGAGCAGAGGTGAACTTTAGGGCTTTGGACAACATTGTTATATATTAGCAATCTGGCTTATCCAGTGCAATGAATGTACTGGCAAGTTTTATTATTCCCCAGATAAGATTGATTTCCATTGCACCATGGTATTTTTGACAGCATGTTGTGGTCAGTAACATCTTTCTTGATGGACCAGAAGGACCCCATTGTATAACATGTCAGTGGGTTCATAAGGATTTGTTCATATTGTTAAGGCTCTGTTTAGAATAGAAGACTTGACAGCAATATGAACAGATATTAATATTATATTATTGACAGATCAAAACTAATCCATCAAGCCCATCACCGTGGAAGTGGGAGCTTTGCCACAAGACTGTGTAGAGCCTTTTACATATAGCCTTTTTGATTATTATTTTTGACATTTGGTGACCACATATCGACTATTCTCCTGAAATGTCCTTTGTAGGCTCTAAGTAGTCTTCTCAATAGCATCATCATGATTTCCATATTTTTGCTATTCATCTTTTCATATCAACTTTTATAAACCTAATATGTTTTTTCCATTGGCTCTACTCTATGAAAATATAAAGGACCACTTTGTATGTTTCTTCATCATGTGGAAGGTTCAACTTATGTGGCATTCACGCTTGCGCCTTGATTTGTCCATTGTGATTCCTCCCAAATCCCTGGAAAAATGTGCCAGTGGTCAGTTTAAAAACCCATGGTTTTGCAGCCTCTCCATGGGGAAACCGTTAATTTTTTTGCACTGACACAAAGTCGGACATGCGGGATTTTGTCCATGCAAAAAAAAAGGTTTCCTCGCAGAGAGGCTGCATATGGACAGTGGTGGGTTGCTTTAAAAATCCATCAAAATGAATGGGTTTTTAAACTGACCGCTGGCAGGGATTTAGGTGGAATCACGACGGACAGGTCAAGGCGCAATTGTGATCACCGCATTACTCTGGTCAGGGACCAACTTGCTACCTTTCCACAGCTTCAATGATATTTGACAGTTTTCCCCAACTTCATAGTTGACATATTCACATTTAAGAAAACATGTCCCAGGATAGTCTCGGCGGCTTCATAATTTCTGTGCAAAACTGTCTAAAACACTTTGTTTTTCTTCAGTAATGCCAGCTGCATTGTATTCCCTGTTTCATGAAAACGTCTTTTGATGTGCTTTATGGCCATACCATGCTGCAAAAATACCTGTCAGCAGGACAATGCATAGAGAAAAGTAGAAAAAAAAATCTATTGTAACGTCACATTGAAATAATTCTTTGTGTTGTGTTCTATTACATTGTGTTTTATCCTTCACTGTCCTCGAATTAAGTTGTATTTGTGAAAGGTAAAGGTCAATTTGACATGGGCAACATTTAACAGAGGTTTGTGCCGCTGAAATGTACCACGTAAGGCCCGTACTAATGGCTTATAATTGCTGGAGCGCTGTTTGTAGTGGTCCGGTTCATAAGACTTTCTCTTTGGCATTATTTACTAAATTATTACTTATAAATTGGCCATCATATAAAATGACAGATTTCTTTTCTCCGCTTTCTTTGTGACCACGAACAGCTGTATATTTTTATTCCTCTGTGAGTCCGGCTTTCATTCGTAGCTACAATTAACGTTAGATTATCAGCGGGGGCTTTTCCAAAAGCCCTGCAGGTATCCTGTCATTTAACCTGGATGGGAATGTGCATTAATTTATTTCTTGCTACAAATAATGTTGTTTTCTGTGAACCTGAACTAAATATACTGCCTGAGATTTTTAGGTAGACGCTCTAAGCTTTGGTTCTTATTTCTACTATTTAATTATGATATTAATAAATGTGGCTATATCATTTTGTAAGTGCTTGTATTTTTGACATGATCTGGTAAAGGGATAATCCTGCTGATAGGTTTAAAAAATTGGTGCAAAATGGTGCAAAAAATAAAAAATTGTTATCGGTTATTTATCCTTTACCATTACTATTTGGATGTTGCCCATTTCCGCTGCCAGTCTTCCTGGACCCTCTAGAGCAGGGGTAGGGAACCTTCGGCTCTCTAGCTGCTGTGAAACTACAATTCCCAACATGCTCCATTCACTTCCATGGGAGTTCTAAGAACAGCAGAGCAAGTATGCATGCTGGGAGTTGTTGTTTTGCAACAGTTGGAGAGTCGTATGCTCCCTATCCCTGCTCCAGAGGCTCAGGAAATGCCAGTTATCCAGTCAATGGCTGAGATAGATCAATTCTGTGGTCAATGATTTACTGAGCAGTGAATTTCTGTGTCAAGAGGGACCAGAAAGCAGAGACCGGAGGGGTTTCCGGTAGTGTTGGAATGTGAGTCGCTGGAATGTGATAGATTTCAGTAATATTCTAGACCAGGGGTCGGCATATTTCTCTAGCATGGCAGACTGAGTCCCTGAAGAGGTGGCACTTTGAAGAACTCGCCCTATCAGTGGTCTCTGACGTCAGGCAGAAGCATTGAAGAGAACAGGGATTCGCTCCGGACCCCAGGAGACAGGAGTAACATTGTTTTTTATGTTTGATCACCTCTCCTGTGGTCCGGAACAAATCCCTATTTTTTTCAGTGCTTATTCCTGACGTTGGAGACCTGCATCACGGGCCTCAGGGGTTACCCCTGCATCACGACTCATAATGACACTTATGTGACCCCTAAGACCCATCAGTGGTCACTGACATCAGGCAGAAGCACCAAAGAGAACAGGGATTCACTATGGAGTCCACAGAAGGTGATTACCATTGATTATTATGTTTGATCACCTCCACTGGACCTCTGCTTATTATATCCTGGGGTCTGAAGAGACCCCACAGTATAATAATAGCTAGTGAGAAGCAAACCCCAAAAATGTCAGGTATGCCTGAACCAGAAAGTTTTATAAAATCCATTAAGATACTTTACTGCGTGGAAAGGCCACTATGGGACTTTATACCACATGGAGCAGCCACTATGGGACATTATATTGTGTTAAATGGCTGCTATTGGACATTATACCACATGGAGGGTAAACTATGGGCCATTATACCATGTGGAGGAGCCACTATGAGACTTTATACCACAAGGAGCGGCCACTATGGGACATTATATTGTTTGAAGGGTCCACTATGGGACATTATACCATGTGGATGGGCCATTATGGATCATTATACCGTGTGGAGGGGCTACTATTGGACAATATTCTGTATAGCAGTATGTTTTCCCACAAAATATGCAGGAAGTTTTCCAATAAAAAACATACAAAAAAGTATTGCCTCCCCCTGTCCTAGACTGTTGTAGCTATGATGAAATACATGGAGTGGGAGACTGACTAATCCAACTGACTATTACTAGTGATTCTGCTTTAGTAGAAAACAATCTGTGCAGCTAATATGTTGTATACAATGGCGTCCACTTCCCACCTGGCAGTGGGACCGGATATGGGTCCATTTTCTGCTCCTGTATGAATTTTCCTATTTACTGACTTAAACCAGTGACCTTGAAAATGACGAGGAATTAAAACAAAAAGTACAATAGAAAATTATAGTACCTTTCATACTGAGTAAGGGTCCATTCACATGGAGGAAAATGGCGAGAAATTTGGTGTGGAATTTTCCACACTGAAAATAAAGCCTCCCATAGATTTCAGTGGATTCTGCTAGCTTTTTTTTTTTCACTGGTGGGATTTGCCGGTAGTAGAAAATTCCACTAGTGGGAAAAAAAACAACCAGAACCCATTGAAATCAATGGGAGGCTTTATTCACCATTTTCCTCCGTGTGTATGGACCCTAAGGATTTTTTAGTGTGAGCTTTTTTAACATCCTATAGTATATGGAGTGGGTTTTCTCTCCGTATTTGTCATGTGGAGAGGGGAACAGAATCCCTGATTGTAGATGTGAATTGTGCCTTAAACTGTTTCCACTTTTCTGGCAAAAATTTGTACAATATTTTGGTGTCTGCTTGTCAATTTGTTGTTCAATTTGGACCTAGGAGTACACTTATCTCGGTGTGCACAGATAGCAAAGACTTGTAATCCATTACAAAATAAAACCCTGCTCTTCTGAGCAACTAACTAAATAGAACCGATAACCTAACTATACGTGTGGCTTACTTCCAGTCACACGAGCAAAACAGGAGCAATATTGTCACACCTATTGGACTCCTAAGCCAAGACGGTGTTAGGACTGTGCAGCAGGTGCGGCCATGGTATCAGGGTCGCAACCTTTTCTGCTGTAACTGTTCAGTCTAGCATGATGGGGTTAATTCTCTTGCAGCCGATAGGCGTGGTCAGTCTGATGACACCTGGGCTGAATGATCGGTCCCACCTTCCCTCCATTTAAGGAGGCTGGTTTGGACTCCAAGCACCTCAAACCTCATATGCCGTATGTGCATGGCCGTGCAAGACATTAGTTGGCAGCAAGCTGCCTAGTTAGGAAGGTAGTGAGAATATCTGCCCATTATGGGTTAAAATTGTGGGAAACCAGTCCCTCAGTTAGTATTGTGGAATCTCTCCTTTATTTAGTGTTGTATCTCCCACCTTGGGCAGGCTGCTACCTGTGGTACTCCACAGCAGGTTGCTGTGGTGTGGGTGTGGCCCAGTAAGTTACTGGGAGTGCACAATCTTAGTTTGGTTTTTGTTAGTCTTGCAGTGCAGTAACTGCAAGACTTTATAATTCATTTAGCGGCTGCTTTGTTCTGCAGCGGTAGCTTCTCTGAGAAGTTATCAGAGAAGCACTCAGTTTTTGGTGTAGCCCGGCAGTGTAGTTAACTGTCAGGCCTTGTTCACACCAGTGTGCCCTGCGGTTCAGAGCCCAGCGGGCTCTGCATTCTTTTGTTTATTTTAGTTTTTTTAATTAAGCCTGCAAATCGTAAAAGATAGAATAGAAATTGAAATTAACGAATGACATAAAATCTTTTCTAGAAACATGTACATCAATCTTCTCAGCTCCCCCTCCCTTATAATATATGGTCCGCAGATTAGACTGCACCTTCCATATAAGTGGATCACTTTAAATTCAGTACAATGCTGGGTGGAATTTTTTTTTTCCATCTTTTTAACATTTACAAAAGTATCAGTGAATGCTCCGTCTATGGAACTTAATCTTGGAAAATATGGTAGTGTGAGTTAAATATGGAAAATTATGTACAGTCAGAGCACAGTGCAGATACAACAGATTAAAAGCATGTTTGATAGAAGAAGGTCGAGAGGCGGATGGGAACTGAGTATGAATTTGTATTTGAGGAACTGAAACTAAATTTCCTTTTTACCTTTTCTATACTGTTAAGTGGCTCAGTCGTATTTCTTGTGATATTTTGTGGCAGGAAGATTATTTGCACCAATAAATCATGTCCAGTGTTTAAAAAGAAGTTATAACTAAATTGTGAATATAGTTTATCAAATGGTTACTGTGTAACCTTAAATAGTACACAGAACTTTTGTTCTTGTATAGATAAAAGTATATAAAATGTTTATTATGGTTGGTTTTTCATCATTACTATCTAGTGTCACTGTAGTTCTTATCTTGTGTAGCAAAGGACAGATCGTCCTAACCTTTTTGGGCGCTGTATTAGCATAAAGTCATATCAGCACAATTTCTTATATTTCCAGATATTTTAAAGTTGAATAGAAAGAATAAAGATTTCAGTGAATTAAAAACTTTTTAACTATGTCCTATTTTAGTATGAATTTTTGGGGCTCCAACCGCTCTATGTTAGCAATTCTTTGTGCTAGCTAATAAAGTACCGAGCAAGTTACCCTACACTATGATGTCCCTGTGCTCTAATAGGGGATTGTCTTCATAGGACAACCTCTTTGATATATAATCGGGCCAGTGCCCTATACTGTTCCTTGTTCTCTCCACAAAGGAAACCTGAAGGGGTGGTCTGCCAGTAAACCCTGTGGGGAAGTTAGCTTGGTAGAAGCAGTGGTGCGGCGCCAAACAGTCAAGACAGGGACACAAAATGTGCAGTAAACTGGTTTATTTAGAACAAAAGCAGAAAAATAAATAAACCTTGACTTCAGGCACAAAAATGAGCAAAACAAAATACAGCTTTAACTTCAGGCAAAACAATAAGACACAAAAGCCTGCTTGTCTGAGCACTAACTAAACAGAACTGATAATCTAACTATACGTGTGGCTTACTTCCAGCCACAAGAACGAAACCGGTGGAATATTGTCTCTACACCTAGACAGATCTATACCTGGGCTGAGCTCTACTCCAGATCCACCCTTTACCACATATATGTCAGAAACCTGGGGCTGATATATCAGGACTCCAGCACTCTGCCTATGGACCCTCCTATGACCCTCTATGGACATAAGCAGGACAGTGATGCGTTATGGCAATATTTCACAAATAGCTGTATTTTTAAATCACATTAACTTTTTCAGATGGATAAAAACAGTGGACACACAAAGTAAAAAATCTATGCATTTCTGTGTCCACCATCCTACCCTCCTATATGTTATGGAATTGCTAGGATAGCAATTTCCCAGTAGCTGCTGGAAACCCTGGGAAGGGGCACAAGAGACAGTGAGCCCTAAGCTGAAACCCCTCACTGTCCCTTCCTGCTTGCCTGGTCTTATCCTATGTAATAGGCGGCAACTGGGCGACGGGCCCTACCTGTATACGTGAAACACAAAACACAGACAAGACTAACAACACAAAAGGGAGATCAGGAAGCCAAGGGTTTGGTAACAGTCAAGCTATGCAGTGCCAAATCAAAATACAAAGAATAGTCAATAGGGAATGCCAGAGGTTGGAAGTCAGTAATAAAATAGTAGAAGGAGAAAAGCTTAGTAGGGACAAAGTCAATAGTCAGCACGTCTATGTGGGCTGATGGCCTGGATATAGGAAGCCAAAAATCAGCCCTAGGCTTGATAGGAGGACAGGCTGTCAGTCACACGGCAATACCAGAATGAACCACTTCATGAACAGAGGCAAACAAGGTGCAGGAGACGGGTATGGTGGACATTCATTTACAGAACTAGAGCTGTGTTCACACAGTGCTACCAAAAACTCTAAGCAAGGAATCAAACTGCACACGCCTCCTGCACCGCGGCATGTGAGGAGAGGGTGGCACAGTGACCCGAACAGGCAGAGACATTACATTATACTTATATGATTAGACAGAAGAAGTACTGTATATCTCCTCTATGTCATAGACACATATACAGCCACAACTCTATAGTGTTTTTTGCCAGTGTTTTGGACCCCTGTGAATATTACATTTTGACTTTCCTTCCCTCACACAGACTTGGATCTGCACATTTCACATAACTGAATATGTATGAGCCCTGGTTTAGTCTTCTCAGCACAACATTTCTTTTGACCACCATAAAAAATATTGTTATCCCCTTCACTACATAGAGCCATGTACTGTATAAAACCACGGGCTCCTGTGGCGTGGAGTAGAGAAATGAAATAATATGAAATTTATATTCTCTTGGTTTACACAGAAGCATAAGGGGGCTGAAATTATTTACAAAAATTAGAAAGTCTATACAAAAGATCATGTCATTCATTGAACTTCACGATCATGTTTTAATGTATAAGAAAATCCTATAGGGTTAGAACAGAAAGACTATCTTTCATGCCTATATTGATAATCTGTGATAGGTCATCAATATCAGATTGGTGGGGTTCTGACATCTGGTATCCCCAATGATCAGCTGTTTGCAGCAGCAACTAGAAGCAGAAGTAACACAGCCTGTAGACGCGCACAATGCTACTCATCTTGTCCCCTGTATACCAGTTATTACTTGATCTCAATAAAGAAGCACTGAAGTCTGGTTGTATGCCGCTACTCATCTCTTTCTTTTCTCTAGAACTAACACAGAGTTTGTGTAGTGGCCTACAAGGTTACCTAAGCGTATCTCCTCATCTCCATTGTCATCTACTTTTCTTCCAAGGTTCCACCAACCTTGAACTGAGATGTGCCCATGGATTTATATGGATTTATAATTTTATGGGAGTTCTGAGAACAGAAGGTTAGAAATAGTCACACACGCATGACCACCTTTCCGTTCACAACACCCGTAGATTGGAGGACAGGAGCCCCCATCCTTATGATACTGTAGGTAAAAGATCTGAATCTACCAGATATTTATAGAATATCATGTGCAAATGTCATAAATGTCTGAGATGCCATGTGCAATCTTAATTCTTTACAGCATCCTTCACTGAGGCGCTACCCCTGGGTGCTACCCCTTTGTCCCCCTCCTACACAGGCCCCTGGGACTCAAACCTTCACATGGGTCTCTCGATGGTATTGGTGCCCTAATTTCCTCCATAGAATTTATCCTGCTGTGACTGACTGGTGTTATATCACATCTGGTGGGAGCGTGATGATGTTAAGCCCTCTTGGGAAGCTATGTTAGCCCTGTATGCTAAAGTGGGTAGTCGTACCATCGTGGAAACTCCCCAACTGTCCCTTCTTTCAGTTATCCCTGGCAGGATCTCTGTGGTGAAGAAGGATCTCCTGCAACATTTCCTCATTACTGCTAGAACTGTCATTCCCAGACACTGGCGGAGAACTGTTGCACCATCCCTGGTGGAATTTCTTTAGGAGCTTCTCCTAGTAAGGAGAATGGAGGCCGTGGTGATGGAGAGTTCCCCCGACCACTCTAAATTTGACGCTCTCTGGCGGCCTTAGATGGTGTTCCAGGATTTGTCTCTTCTTTCTTTTCCTGAAATGATGCTACCTTGTTATTTTTGTTTTGTATTGTCTCTCCTCCCTCCTGGAGGAAGTTTATGTTTGTTCTACCCTCACTTTGTTACCCCCCTTCCTCCCTCTCTCCCTCCCATATGTGTTTTCCTGATTGTAATTTCCATTGCGTGTTCCTTTGTCTGTTTGTTCTTCTCCTGTTACCTTAAGACATTGCTTTTATGGTCCCATATACTTAGGCCTCCCACCCCCTTGCTATTATTTTTTGCTCCATAATGTTAGTTGGGCTTTTACCCTTGGTTCACATCTACATTTGGTAATCCATTCGGGGAGTCCGCTTGGTGACTCTCCGAACAGACTACCGAACGCATTTGCAAGTGGTGGACAGTGAGAGCACACGGATCCCATAGACTATAATGGGGTCCGTGTGCTTGCATAATGGGGTTCAAGGAAACCTGATGATTTTGGCTAGAATCTTTATTAGTAGAACTAGAAATTTTGGGTGCCCTTCCGAGGTCTGTGTAATAACTGCGTGCACCATGTGATGAGCCTACAATAAGCTGTCTCAGGTTGCCTGGATGAAAATCCCTTTCGATTTTATTAAATTGAATAACCTAAAACAGTCACATTTAATGTCTAACGCAACGATATTGAAGAAAATATGCCTTATCATTTCCCATGACCCTTGCTGGTGTCCGGCTTCATTCAGCTGATACATATAATTCTTATAATTGGGTAATTCTGGTTTAATACAAGTTTCCTCCACTAGAGTCTCAAATTACCTTTTGCTACTTCATATTTTATTGTTTTATGTTTAACATAATACACCCCCCTGTCCTTCACCCGAGATACTTCTCATTCCTTGGTCACTGGCCAAGCAATAGACCTTAATTATTTCCATTTCTCTGTTACACTATAGGCACATTGCTAAATTGAATATTTGCAAAAACAACCTGAATCCCAGCACATAGCATTCACTCCTACCAGTAAAGGTTACAATTCACTTTGATGTGTATTTATGGAGTCCGGGAGCGAGATGAAACCACAAACACGATGTAATTCCATTTAGGGGTTTTAATGAATTTTCTTTTCATTAATGGTATTTTGCCATGGGTTTTACAGCAGCACCCTTTGTGATTTTGGCGTGTCTCTTTTAGAGTTCTCCGGTTGTTTTATTTGAGATTTCACAAGAGATTGTGAGCAGGGAACTATAACTCAGATTCTTTAAAATTAAATTCCTTTGAGGGGCAATAACATTGGTTTCCTTCTGAGCTAAATATGTTGTAATGTTTCGTAATGGTCTCATTACACACTCCAGCAATTGTTCTGAGAGGCCAAATCAGATAATCCAGGCTACGGGTTCCAGCCTTTTGGTTTTCATTCTGTAGAAATATAATTGTATTTCAGAACAATCTTTCACCAAAATAACACGGATGGAGGGATGGATATCAGTTCATTACGACTGTCAGACGTAAATCTGGGATTTGAGAGTTGCAGTTGTCTCGGAGTCGGTATTGTGTTCCGGCACAAAAAAATGGTAATCTGTTAAGTTACTTACCTGCCACTAGAATTTTTTCCCCGCATTTGCCTGCAGAGTATGCGTCATTCATCTTAATGTCAGCAACATCTGCACACAAATTGTTATGTGGTTCACAGAACATAATCACCAATTAATGGAGTCTTCAAATCATGCATTGTAGCAAAGTCTTCAGGGTGATTCCTAATGCTTTCAGCAAACACTTGCATATTTGATAACAGTTATTTAAAGTCATGCAAGTCTATCTTTCCTGTACTATATTACCAACCTAAACCATTCTTGTCAGATGAGATCTCAATGATCCCCAAGAGGAAATATGGGGACGAAAGTTCTTGTGCTCTGATTTTTAGAATCTTTAACTGTGGGAACAGGAAAGTAATTTCTCCTCTTTACATTCCCTCATAACACATACATGCACCTCAAGGGAAAGAAATTCAATTGCAGAAGCCAGATGTTCCTTCTTACTGTATCTTATAAAGGCTGGAGCACTGTGGAGAGAATTCAGCAACTGTAAAACTTTAAGTAATGCATTTCTCTCATGCATTTTAACACAAAGGCATTTAGAATATTTAAGGATGAAGCAACTATATATTGTTTTTATTCCAACTCAAGGTAGTTTCTTGTTTTTTCTTTTAGTGATGCAGATGCTATAGGTTTAACTATTAAAAAAACCCTCAACATCATATTTTTTTGGAGCCAAAGCTGGCCTGGGCACTTCTCATACATGCATTTCTTTTATGTTATTTATATTGTATAGCATATTCTGAAACAGTATATAGAGAATGCACATAAAAATGGATGTGGATGTTTACATCTGCCTATACAGCATGGCTGAGAGTGTTGGCACCCCTGAAATGTTTCCATAAAATGAAATATTTTTTCCCAGAAAATTATTGCAGTTACATGTTTTGTTATACACATCTTTATTTCCTTTGTATGTATTGGAACACCTGAAAAAAAGCAGTTAAAAAAATGCAAATTAAACAAAAGTTCACACAAAACTCCAAAAATTGGCCAGACAAAATTGTTGGCACCTTTTAAAAAATGTGGGTGAATAACTTTGTTTCAAACATATTTGTTCAAACTCTCCCATGGCAAGTAACAGGTGTGGGCAACATAAAAATCATACTTGAAATCAGATAAAGGGGAGAGAAGTTGACTCAATCTTTGCATTGTGTGTCTGTGTGTGCTGCACTAAGTATGGAGAACAGAAAGAAGAGAAGAGAACTGTTTGAGGACTTGAGAACTAAAATAGTGTTAAAATCAACAATTTCAAGGTTGCAAGACCATCTCCAGAGAGCTTCATGTTCCTTTGTCCACATAATCAAGAAGATGACAACCCATGGGACTTTAGATAATCTCACTAGATGTGGATGGAAGAGAAAACTTGATCAAAGGTTGCAATGTAGGATAGATGGTGGATAAGCAGCCCCAATCAAGTTCCAAAGAAATCCAAGATGTCCTGCAGGCTCAGGGTGCATTGTGTCTGAGCCAATTATCCATTGACATTTGAATGAAATAAAACACTATGGCAGGAGACTCAGGAAGACTCCACTGCTGACACAGAGACAAAAAAATATTGAGTTGAGGGTGCCAGTAATTTTGTCTGGCCCATTTTTGGAGTTTTGTTGATACCCAATTTCCATCTGCTAAGCGCCTAGAAGTGGTTGACAGGGTTGTGCAATGAAGGTGCCACCTGTGTCTAAATGGTGGACAAGGAAACTATGGGAGCTACTTGTGCTTGTCAGCAGATAAAACAAATCTCTCTACTGGAGATCTGTCTGGTCTGTCCAGAGCCTGTTTGGCATGTAAGGCTAACCTCACCAAGGATCTCCCACCAAGAGGTACACTACCCCTGAGAGCCTTTTAACAGGACAGCGGATGAAGCACTTTTCACACTACCACCACTGTCCACTCTGGTGTTTCCATCCTAAACCCCAGGGAAACTGGATAAGGGACGGCTTGCCGGCGGTCAGCTTTAACACCCATTTAAATAGGTTTTAAAGGTAACCACCGGTGTCCGTATGCAGCCTCTCCGCCTGGAAACCGTTTCTTCTTTTTTTTGCATGGATAGACACAAAATTGTGCATACAGGACTTTGTGACAATTCCCAAAAAACTTTTTTTCAGGCATAAAGGCTGCATATGGAAATCGGCAAGCCGGTTGACCTCCGGCAAGCCGTCCCCAGTCCAGCTTCCCCAGGGTTAAGGATTAGAGATGAGCGAACAGTTAAATGTTCGATATTCGATATTCATTTCGAGTAGCCCCTCAATATCGAACCCTATTATAGTCTATGGGGGGAAAATGCTCATTTCAGGGGTAGGCAACGTTCGATCAAATTATACTTACCAAGTCCACGAGTGAGGGTCGGGCTGGATCCTCTGAGAAGTCTTCTCCGTGCAGCGTCCCCGCGGCATCTTCCTGCTCTGAATTCACTCTGCCAGGCGTCAGGCCTAGGCAGAGCCGACTGCGCATGTCCGCACTACAAGTGGGCATGCGCAGTCGTCTCTGCCCAGGCCCAATGCCTGGCAGAGTGAATTCAGAGCCGGAAGACGCAGCGGGGAAGCTGCACAGAGAAGACTTCTAAAGGTAGGAGAAGAACCAGCGTTGATTGGCCGACTGTATAGCATTCGGCCAATCAATGCTGGTTCTGCATCGAACTTTTCCATTCGAATAGCGAGTGGTACTTGATCGAGTACGAGTATTTCGAATACCGTAGTATTCGATCGAATACCTACTCGATCGAATACTACTCGCTCATCTCTATTAAGGATGGATGCCCCCTTACACATAATGTCATGCCTTGGTTTGCAGCAATCCTACATTTCTACCCGGGTGCGTTATTTTTCTCATAACTGAATATACTCACATGGGTGCACCAGAGATGAACCCATTCTTTTACTCACACATTGCTATCTATAGGCACAAAAATATCTATATTTCATGAATCCAGACTCATAATTATGATGTTTGGGTTCTTTAGTGAAGAAGATCGTCTCTGCCAGCAAATGATGGAATAATGATTGTCTTATCTAATAACATAATTCTTTCTCTGTACAAACAAACCACATTGTAATCATTGTCATTGGCCCTATTTTTATAGGGAATATTTATGACACTATTGTGAATGAACAATGCTTCCCCGTATTGATTTACTATGTATTCCATCTTTTACTGTTTGAGATAATCTAATTAATGATAATGCCGTGCAAATCTTTATGCAGATACTGGAATGGCAAGCTGGAACCGCATAAAGACTATCGGCAAACGTATCGGGAATCCATAACATGTCTGTCCTTTATTGGGCAGGGTATGTTATTCCCTGTCATTATTGCATCATGTCTGATTTTATTAGAACCTAATAATTTCACAAGTGAGCTAACGCCAGAGAAACTTGTAGTAGCCGTTCCCTTTCCAGGAGTCTTTTATTGTTGTGTATGCAACTAAATTGAAATATCTTTCACTTGAAATATTGACTTTAATATCTCATTTGAAAAATTCATGAAGCCTTTGATGTTAAATCCATACTCAATTTAGCCAAATGCCATTAGAATATGCAATACGCCTGAATACGGGGGAGCATTATTGTCTGTGTTTCTGCAGAAGAATTACATTTTATGACTCTAAAGTCAAGATCTTTTAGGATTTCGTGCAGGAGGTAAAGAAAAGGGAAGGCGGCACATTAGGAGCAGAATGAAAAGTGGTATTGATTAGACTTACATTTACCCACTCAGTTTCATGTCTTAAATACATGGAAATAGGGCTTAACCATTGCAAGCAACAATACCCTGTAATGAATGGAACAATCTTTAGAAAATTAGTATAAGCTCTCACGATCGTGCACAGATGTTGCTCATGGTAACTGCCATTAAGCTTTTTTTCTCTCCCCCCTCCATCTACATTTACATAGATCTCTTTATTTCCTAATAGTGTCATAATAGAAAAATGACAAAAGGTGGTGATTTCATAAAACATGCAACTTTAAGATTGTCGGAGAGAGGTACATTGTAAAGTGAGACTTACATTATGAATACTTCAGAATTGCATTTCCTAAATGACTCACGATAAAAGTGTTTCTGAAAAAAAAAAAATCAGGCTTTCAGCAAATTAATTTTTTCTTCTTTCAGGAAAATGCAGACTGACAAATGTCGTGAAAAGCTTTGAGTGCTAATAGAATGGTATTTTGCCTTTAGTAATTTATGAGTACTTTCCACTAAGCTATCGATCAAGTTTTTAAAAAAAGTAAACGCCATTAACATTTTAGACAATAATGGCTCGGCAAAATGTGGATTTTTATCTCTGTATTTCTGGATGTCAGAATTTTTTTTATTTTTTTTTCCGAGGAGGCACGGGGGATTAAATTTGTTTGTTTGCGATAATATGGTTTACCTATAGACGACAGAGAGAAAACATGTTTTACTATACAATGACAATAACTCATTTAATCTCTAAAAAAGTAATCCATCCATCCTTGACTGACTACCGAGAAATTGGCAAGGAGCTGTTAGGGAAGTTTGAGAGCCATTGCCTTAGATTCTGTTTTTTATTTGGTGCAATATTAGGAGCATAAAGTATAAACAGCATCAGGGTATCAAAGTTAAAGGAATTTTCCAGGACATGTATATTGATGACCTATAGTAAAGATAGTTCATCAATATGTGATCAACTGATTGATGAAGCCTAACGCTATATTTACATGACAGTGAATAACTGCTATGTTGTAATGGACCATCAAAATATAGGTAATTGTTGTATTACATGTATGGTGATGTATGGGGTATCTGGGAAAATGGCCACCCCATGGGGGCAAAAGGGCCAAGAAGATTGGACTTTTTAATAGCAGTAGAGATGAGCGAACAGTGTTCTATCGAACACATGTTCGATCGGATATCAGGGTGTTCGCCATGTTCGAATCGAATCGAACACCACGTGGTAAAGTGCGCCAAAATTCGATTCCCCTCCCACCTTCCCTGGCGCCTTTTTTGCACCAATAACAGCGCAGGGGAGGTGGGACAGGAACTACGACACTGGGGGCATTGAAAAAAATTGGAAAAAGTCATTGGCTGCCGAAATCAGGTGACCTCCATTTTAGACGAATAGTGGATTTCAAATCCGGGTCATATGAGAATGTGAACTTTGTGACTATGAGACAGGGATAGCTGTACAGGCAGGGATAGCTAGGGATAACCTTTATTTAGGGGGGAATGTTATTAAAAATAACTTTTTGGGGCTCTATCGGGTGTGTAATTGTGATTTTTGTGAGATAAACTTTTTCCCATAGGGATGCATTGGCCAGCGCTGATTGGCCGAATTCCGTACTCTGGCCAATCAGTGCTGGCCAATGCATTCTATTAGCTTGATGAAGCAGAGTGTGCACAAGGGTTCAAGCGCACCCTCGGCTCTGATGTAGCAGAGCCGAGGCTGCACAAGGGTTCAAGCGCACCCTCGGCTCTGATGTAGGAGAGCCGAGGGTGCACTTGAACCCTTGTGCA
The DNA here is from genome assembly GCF_031893055.1 of Leptodactylus fuscus. Lineage (NCBI taxonomy): Eukaryota > Metazoa > Chordata > Amphibia > Anura > Leptodactylidae > Leptodactylus > Leptodactylus fuscus. The sequence continues at coordinate 68,208,820 of NC_134273.1, read as the reverse complement.
CCCTCAGCTCTGCTACATCAGAGCCGAGGGTGCGCTTGAACCCTTGTGCACACTCTGCTTCATCAAGCTAATAGAATGCATTGGCCAGCGCTGATTGGCCAATGTATTCTATTAGCCTGATGAAGTAGAGCTGAATGTGTGTGCTAAGCACACACATTCAGCTCTACTTCATCGGGCTAATAGAATGCATTGGCCAGCGCTGATTGGCCAGAGTACGGAACTCGACCAATCAGCGCTGGCTCTGCTGGAGAAGGCGGAGTCTAAGATCGCTCCACACCAGTCTCCATTCAGGTCCGACCTTAGACTCCGCCTCCTCCGGCAGAGCCAGCGCTGATTGGCCGAAGGCTGGCCAATGCATTCCTATGCGAATGCAGAGACTTAGCAGTGCTGAGTCAGTTTTGCTCAACTACACATCTGATGCACACTCGGCACTGCTACATCAGATGTAGCAATCTGATGTAGCAGAGCCGAGGGTGCACTAGAACCCCTGTGCAAACTCAGTTCACGCTAATAGAATGCATTGGCCAGCGCTGATTGGCCAATGCATTCTATTAGCCCGATGAAGTAGAGCTGAATGTGTGTGCTAAGCACACACATTCAGCACTGCTTCATCACGCCAATACAATGCATTAGCCAGTGCTGATTGGCCAGAGTACGGAATTCGGCCAATCAGCGCTGGCTCTGCTGGAGGAGGCGGAGTCTAAGGTCGGACCTGAATGGAGACTGGTGTGGAGCGATCTTAGACTCCGCCTCCTCCAGCAGAGCCAGCGCTGATTGGTCGAGTTCCGTACTCTGGCCAATCAGCGCTGGCCAATGCATTCTATTAGCCCGATGAAGTAGAGCTGAATGTGTGTGCTTAGCACACACATTCAGCTCTACTTCATCAGGCTAATAGAATACATTGGCCAATCAGCGCTGGCCAATGCATTCTATTAGCTTGATGAAGCAGAGTGTGCACAAGGGTTCAAGCGCACCCTCGGCTCTGATGTAGCAGAGCCGAGGCTGCACAAGGGTTCAAGTGCACCCTCGGCTCTCCTACATCAGAGCCGAGGGTGCGCTTGAACCCTTGTGCAGCCTCGGCTCTGCTACATCAGAGCCGAGGGTGCGCTTGAACCCTTGTGCACACTCTGCTTCATCAAGCTAATAGTATGCATTGGCCAGCACTGATTGGCCAGAGTACGGAATTCGGCCAATCAGCGCTGGCCAATGCATTCTATTAGCCCGATGAAGTAGAGCTGAATGTGTGTGCTAAGCACACACATTCAGCACTGCTTCATCACGCCAATACAATGCATTAGCCAGTGCTGATTGGCCAGAGTACGGAATTCGGCCAATCAGCGCTGGCTCTGCTGGAGGAGGCGGAGTCTAAGATCGCTCCACACCAGTCTCCATTCAGGTCCGACCTTAGACTCCGCCTCCTCCAGCAGAGCCAGCGCTGATTGGCCGAATTCCGTACTCTGGCCAATCAGCACTGGCTAATGCATTGTATTGGCTTGATGAAGCAGTGCTGAATGTGTGTGCTTAGCACACACATTCAGCTCTACTTCATCGGGCTAATAGAATGCATTGGCCAATCAGCGCTGGCCAATGCATTCTATTAGCGTGAACTGAGTTTGCACAGGGGTTCTAGTGCACCCTCGGCTCTGCTACATCAGATTGCTACATCTGATGTAGCAGTGCCGAGTGTGCATCAGATGTGTAGTTGAGCAAAACTGACTCAGCACTGCTAAGTCTGCATTCGCATAGGAATGCATTGGCCAGCCTTCGGCCAATCAGCGCTGGCTCTGCCGGAGGAGGCGGAGTCTAAGGTCGGACCTGAATGGAGACTGGTGTGGAGCTATCTTAGACTCCGCCTCCTCCAGCAGAGCCAGCGCTGATTGGTCGAGTTCCGTACTCTGGCCAATCAGCACTGGCCAATGCATTTCTATGGGGAAAAGTTAGCTTGCGAAAATCGCAAACTGACAGGGATTTCCATGAAATAAAGTGACTTTTATGCCCCCAGACATGCTTCCCCTGCTGTCCCAGTGTCATTCCAGGGTGTTGGTATCATTTCCTGGGGTGTCATAGTGGACTTGGTGACCCTCCAGACACGAATTTGGGTTTCCCCCTTAACGAGTTTATGTTCCCCATAGACTATAATGGGGTTCGAAACCCATTCGAACACTCGAACAGTGAGCGGCTGTTCGAATCGAATTTCGAACCTCGAACATTTTAGTGTTCGCTCATCTCTAAATAGCAGTTTTGCATCTTGGACATGGGAATGTAGCTAGGGTGAGCACCGTGATCTCTTCACTAAACACCAAGAACAGCTCTAGACTTTGCAGACAGGCTGTGATTGGAATTGCAACTTGCTCGCAGTTGCTGCTGTGCCATAAGGCCAATGAATGTAACATCCTCAGGATTTAAAGAGGACCTTTCATGTCCCCCAGGCACATGTAGTTTTAAATACTGCTAGAAAGCCAAAAGTGCACTGAATCCAGCACACTGACAGCGAGGGCTGTAGATATTGGTGCTGTTACTGATCACTGCTCACTGTCAGAAGGGCGTTCCTGACAGTCTAGATGGGCTGTGAGGAGCGCCCTCCTTACTGTACTCATCCATAGCCATGTACTGTCAGAGGGGGAGTTCCTTACTGCCCAGGAATGACGCTAAGTTGTGAAGAACGCCCCCTGGCACCAGTCTATAGATAAGTACAGTCAGGGGGAGGCGTTCCTCACCTCTTAGCGTCATCGCTGGGTGGTAAGAAATTCCCCCTGACAGTATAGGGATATGGGGACAAGTACTGTCAGGATGTGAAGAAACATTCTTCACAGCCCAGCTAGACTAGCAGGAACACCCTTCTGACAGTGGGCAGACATCGGTGCCATTATAACTAGAGATGAGCGAACAGTAAAATATTCGATATTTGATATTCGTTTCAAATAGCCGCTCAATATTCGACTATTCGATCGAATATCGAACCCCATTATAGTCTATGGGGAAAAATGCTTCATTTCAGGGGATCCCACCATTCGACTCAGGAGAGTCACCAAGTCCACTATCACACCCAGGAAATGATGCCAAAACCCTGGAATGCAACTGGGACAGCAGGGGAAGCATGTCTGGGGGGCATCTAACATGCCCAAGTCACTGTATTATGTCGGGATCCCTGTCAGCTTGCGATATGCGAGAGCTGACTTTTTCCCATAGGAATGCATTGACCAGCAATGATTGGCCAGTGTACAGCATTCGGCCAATCTATGCTGGTTCTGCCGGAGGCTCGTCTGTGAGGAGGCAAAGTCTAAGATCGGACCAGAATGGAGACTGATCCGAAGATGCAGCCAAGCTCAGCGCACGGCCAGCACTGCTACATCGCAGCAGAGCTGAGTGTTCAGCAGGGTTCAACGCACACTCAGCACTGCTACATCTGAGATGCAGCAGAGCTGAGTGTGTGTTGAACCCTGCTGAACACTCAGCTTTGCTGCATCTCAGATGTAGCAGTGGTGATTGTGCGCTGAACCCTGCTGCATACTCAGCTCTGCTGCATCTCTGTGTGTGCTGAGCTTTGCTGCTTCTCCATGTAGCAGAGCTGTGTCAGCACTGCTACATCTGAGATCGGAACACAATGGAAACTGCTGTGGACCCATCTTAGACTCTGCCTCCTCCAGCAGAACCAGCGTTGATTGGCCGAATGCTGTACTCTGTATGGCATTCGGCCAATCAATGCTGGTCAATGCATTCCTATGGGAAAAAGTCAGCTCGCGCATATCGCAAGCTGACAGGGATCCCGACCAGATAGAGCCCCAAAGAGCTGGGTGAGTAACATTCCCCCCTAAATAAAGGTAATCCCTTGCTAACCCTGCCTGTACATCTATCCCTGTCTCACAGTCACATAGTTCCCAGTCTCAAATTAATCAAATGTTAAATTCACCATTTGTCTAAAGTGGAGGTCACCTGATTTTGGCCGCCAATTCCTTTTTCTGATTTTTTTCTTCGATGCCTCCGTTGTTGTAGTTCCTGTCCCACCTCCTCTGCGCAGTTATTGGTGCAAAAAATGCCCCAGGGAAAGTGGGAGGGGATACGAATTTTTACTGCGTTTGCCTCATGGTATTCGATCGGAATTGAATACCTCGAACGGCCTGATATTCGAGCAAATATCTATTTGATCGAACGGTGTTTGCTCATCTCTAATTATAACGGCACCAATATCTCCAGCCCCAGGGCACAAAACAAGGCTAACTACTGACTATCCCCTGACATAAAGATGTGAAGTCTTAAGAAGAAAAGATTGGGCATGTTGAATTTTATCATGGCTGATGCTCTGGTCTTCTTGGAGTTCCGATGTTGCTAGAGATGTCGGGATGTGGATCACTCCCCTCTCCCTGTCGAAAACAAATGCATGCTCAATCACCCAATGCACATGAGTATGAAGTATCAGAAGAAATTGAAGAAGAAATGAGTGTTTAGCCAACACCTTATGGAGGTGTATAGTTACTTGTGACTCTCAGATTAAAGTTGTATCTCCTTCAATGCTTACATGGGTACAGAAACTAGTTTATATTAGTGGCAGTGTCTGGTACTGCACCTATTCACTTAAATAGAAAAAGCTGTAGGTCTAGACCAGGGGTAGGGAGCATACGGCTCCCCAGCTTTTGCAAAACTACAACTCCCAGCATGTATACTTGCTCTGCTGTTCTTGGAACTCCCATGGAAGTGAATGGAGTATGTTGGGAGTTGTAGTTTCACAGCAGCTGGAGAGCCGAAGGTTCCCTACCCCTGGTCTAGACACAACTGCTTATAGGGCCCCTACTTTGTAATGATTGTCAGGGATCCTGGAGGTTATAAAGGCCATGAATGTTATAGCCTCAGAAATACCTTTAATGTAATCCCTTTACCAATGTTTTAAAATACAGATTTAGATTAATCCCCTTCAAATCCCCCCTTTATTACATGTTATTAAATCCATTGCCATTACCTTTCAGGGATCAGGAAAGAGCTATATCCAAACTGTTTAAGGGGAATGTATCATCAAAAAATAACCTGTTTGGATTTATGGGATTTTTTTTAAATAATTTTTGATAGCATTTTCTGTAATTTTCCATGTAATTATCAATATTTAAAAAAATAAATAGAATTCTGCAGTTTTTACAAAGGCCACTAAGCCTAAGAATGTGCTGACAATGTTGATCCTGTTCACTATTCTGTCATCTCATTACATAGTTATATAATAAGGTTGAATAACGACTCAGGTTCAGTCTATAATCCTACAGCATTGATTCAAAGGAACCCCAAACCCCTTTGAAATAGATGACCATTGTCCCATATTGGGGAAAATGGCAATCAGAATGGCCAAGCCCTACCCAAGTATGGCCAAGCCCATGAAATAATTGCAAGCTGAACTTAAACGTCAACAAACAGAACCTGCTCCTAACACCGGGATAGGTAATCCTCCTGGACCTTTAACCCTTTGTAATCCATGATCGATATTGGCTACAGCATTTACATGGTTTTGGAGGGATGAGGCATTACTAGGCATTGGCGCCCACTATCAATGCTATCTCAGGGTGCTGATTCCTTTACTTGGCAGCCATGTCTGCTTTCTGTATATCTGTATTAGACTGTACCAGAGGCATGGTCTAATACACTACTTGTTAGATGGATGACAGAGTGCACTATGGGTACTGTAATGAATGATGTAACTGATCAAAAAATAGCAAGTTCAAGTCTATAGGGGACTAAAAATTGTGTTAAAGTAAATTAAAAAGAAACAAAAAATAGCAGAATTGCCATTGTTTCTGTTTTACAACAAAAAACCTTCAAAAAGTAATCCAAAACTGTTACGTTGCATTCACACTACTATGAAGCTCGGCCAGATTTACCGGCCTGTTCCCTATGCCGGGAAAGTTATCTATGCTACTAGGAGTTGCTGCCTCTCAATGACATATTGTCCTGTACTGATTACATTATGGGACAGTATGTGCCCTTATGTTCCCCAAAATGGCTTCAATAAAAAATAGGTCCACATACAGTTTCATTGGTTTTTGGTATGTGATAACAGAAAATCCAAAAACCCTTTAGTGACCTAAAACAAACCAGTCACTAAAAGGTTAAACAATGATGCCATAGTTCTCAAAACCATTAGGTATATCACCGGGTATTAAGTGTATGATGGAAATTACTATCAAAGGAGCCTTCTGTTATGTAGGCGCTATCCAAAGTCAAGAACCACTTTAAGGCTGAGGCCCCACATTGCGAAAACACAGCTTTTTTTGTTGCAGATTTTGTTGCAGTTTTTTGAGCCAAAGCCAAGAATGGCTACAAAATGGGAATGGGAAGTATAGATGAAGTTCTTTTACTTCTTCTTTTACTTTTTTTTTCCAAGATGGTGCTGCATTTAGTGGCAGCCTCGATACAGAGCTCCAAGCTGAGAGCAACCTTTATCTTTCCTTTTCACTCTTTTTGTCTGTATCTTCAGGAATCCTCTACTCAAGCAACCTAGCACTAATTAGCAACTATAAATTGAATAGAACACCCTGTGGAGTATTTTTTTCCTTTTGTTTCTATTGTTACAGCATGGACAAGACTCAAGACCTGGAATTTCCTGTGTGCACATATGCCTGTTACCATCCCCCACAACCTAAGGACAGCATCGTCACCATGAGGCAGAGAAAGCTGGAGGAGAAACCTGCATGGAAGTGTGGACTTCTTCTTTCAAGGAGATGATTTTTGGCGTCTATTGCTGATGTGTGAAGATACCTACAGCTGACTGGTATTTCTTTCTTTTACTGTGGACATGTGGGACTCTATTACAGCCTGGGAACCTACCATCACCCACCTACCCCATGAGTTTATGGAAGCTTGGCAAGAGAGCAGCACCATGTATACCTGGATGGCTTCAGACTTCTTTGGGCAGTAGAACACAGTGGTAAGAAGAAAGGAGGAGGGCTGTGATGAAGGACATTTGGGGCAATTTTTGTGGTTAAGGAACAATAGTGCTGATGCAAGATACCGAACTATCAGCTGTGAGCAGGAGATCTCACCACCTACCAAAGGAACTACCACATGTTATCATGATAGCTGCATATGACCCCCACCTCTGCAAAAAAAAAAAGTTTCTGCCTGAGATATCTACATGCCGTGACCCCCCTCCTCGTGTCCTCCAACTATGGTCAGGCCGTATTATCAACATCACTTCCACAGAGAACTAAATGAGCCTGCAGTGTGTCTTTCTTTCTTTCTTTTTAGTTGCTATGATTCCTAGTATTTCTCTATCTACCATGAGCTTGTATGTGTTTTCTCTCTTGTTATATACTACTGTACCATCTATGAAACTGTATCACTGAAATTTCCCCATTGTGGGACTATTAAAGGATTATCTTATCTTATCTCTTATCTTTATTTTCTATCTTCTGCTCAATCCACTTCTGGCTTTGGCTTTAAAAAAAAAAAAACGCAACAAAATCTGCAACAAAAAAAGTTACGTTTCCACAATGTGGGGCCTCAGCCTAAAGAGACACTAAACCTAAAAACCAGTTACTGTTTTGGATGTACATATGGTAAGTAATTCAATATTATCTATAAACAGGCATTTCTGCCATTTTTGTTTTCTGCAATAGAACTACTAAAGGAAGTTCAGGATCATGACAGTTTCTAACTCCTAGTATCACTTATATACTGTACATGATGTGCATGATGTTGCTGGCTGGTTTTTAGGCTGTAAGTTTCTCTAAGCATTATACTCTAGATGTGTTGTGTCTGTAAAACCATGCGACTAGATTTATTCACTTACCTTGAGATTGATAACCCCTCATCTTGTTTACAACGAGTCACATATAGCCAGATGGATTACTTATGTTGTTCATAAAACTCTTTAGAAGTGAAGTATGGGATCACAGCATAGTCAGTACAGTGTAATGTAACACAGTCACATAATACAGAACTTAAAAAAGACCGAGGTCCCTCAACCGTTTATTCTTACAAACCCAAGTCAATGTAGAGTAAAGAATATTCCATTCTATTAATGGCACAGAACCGATTCTCCAATAAGTGGAAAACTTCCTTCCTGGCCCCGATCAGATCACTGGGTCAACGATCTACATTAATGCCATTAGCCTTGTGTATTGTCTATTACAAGGTTTCCATCCAGTCCTTTTCAAAATTTACCAAAATATCCGCTTTACCAAATCCTGCAGAAGAAACTTCCATAATTTTATAGTTCGGACAAAATTTTCTTAAAAAATTGCATTTCCTCTAACCGCTGGCAGTGCCCCTGTGTTTATTTTATGGTCAGTCAAGCACAGGGATACTGTGGTTGTTAAACCAGATATTGGTACTTTTGGCAGTGTGGACAGGTGCCAAGACCTGTTGGAAAATGAAAATTCCATCTCCAAAAATCTTGTGGGCAGAGGGAAGCATGAAGTGCTCTAGAATGTCCTGGTAGATGGCTGCACTGACTTTGGTCTTGATAAAACGCAATGGACCTACCCAGCAGATAACATGGCTCCCGAAACCATCACTGACTGGGGAGACTTCAGCCTAGATCTCAAGCTTCTTGCATTGTGTACAGTGGCCTCTCCACTCTTCCTCCAGACTCTGGGACCTTCTAAATTAAATGCAAAATTTTCTTTCATCTGAAAACACTTTTGACCGCTGAGCAACAGTCCAGAACTTTTTGATGATATTCTAATTTATTGAGATACACTAATATGAAATTTTTTGGATAATGAAAATATAACCAGAGTTCTGTCTGGTAACAGGTTGTGCATTATAAGACAATGGACTGTATATCACATGGGCATGGAATGTATATCATATGACCATGGATTGTATATCACATGACCATGGACTGTATATCACATGACCATGGACTGTATATCCTATAACCATGGACTGTACGAGGGTAGTCTGAAAAGTTTCTGACCTCCACATGTAGATGGAAACACTCGTCAACCAAAGTTGGGGAATGTGTTCGCGCATGCGTTGGAATGTACTCACAAAAATTTCAGCCATTTTGCACCAGTGGTTTTTCTTTGACAGTTACTGTAGTTAGTCAATGCGAGTGATTTTGTGAAAATGGATAAAATTGAATATCGAGCTGTGAATAGATTTTTAGTTTTGAAAGGCAATACACCTTCCAAATTAAAGATGAGTTGGCTGCTGTGTACGGGGAATCTGCATCAGGTACCACTGTTAAATTTTGACAGCTGAATTTAAACGTGGCCATTCCAGCTTGGTTGACGATGAACGTTCGGGAACTACAATCACAAAGGAAAACATTGCTCAAGTTCACCAAATGGTGCTAGAGAGCCTCTGCTATCTCTCTAACCTTCATTCGGCAGTTCTCTGGCACCATTTGGTGAACTTGAGCTATGTTTTCCTTCGTGGTTGCAGTTTTTGGCTTTCCCGAACGTTCATCGTCAACCAAGCTGGTACAGCCACGTTTAAATTCAGCTGCCCAAATTTGACAGTGGTACATGATGGTACAGAGTCCCCGTACACAGCATCCAACTCGTCTTTAATTTGTGAAGGCGTATTGTAGAGATGAGCGAACAGTAAAATGTTCGAGGTTCGATATTTGTTTCGAGGAGCCCCTCAATATTCAACTACTTGAATTGAATATCGAACCCTATTATACTCTATGGGGGGAAAATGCTCATTTCAGGGGTAGGCAACGTTCGATCAAATTATACTTACCAAATCCACGAGTGAGGGTTGGGCTGGATCCTCCAAGAAGTCTTCTCTCTGCAGCATCCCCACGGCATCTTCCGGCTCTGAATTCACTCTGCCAGGCATCGGGCCTGGGCAGAGCCGACTGTGCATGTCCGCACTACAAGCGGACATGCGCAGTCGGCTCTGCCCAGGCCCGATGCCTGGCAGAGTGAATGAAGAGCCGGAAGACGCCGTGGGGACGCTGCAAGGAGAAGACTTCTAAAGGTAGGAGAAGAACCAGCGTTGATTGGCTGACTGTATAGCATTTGGCTAATCAATGCTGGTTCTGCATCAAACTTTTACATTCAAACAGCGAGTGGTACTCGATCGAGTACGAGTATTTTGAATACCGTAGTATTCGATCGAATACCTACTCGATCGAGTCCTACTCGCTCATCTCTAACGTATTGCCTTTCAAAAACAAATATCTAATGACAGCTCAATATTCAATTTTATCCATTTTCACAAAATCTCTCACATCGACTCACTACAACGACTGTCAAAGAAAAACTGCTGGTGCAAAATAGCTGAAATTTTTGTGAGTACATTCCAACACATGCGCGAACACATTCCCCAACTTTGGTTGACGAGGGTTTCCATCTACATGTGGAGGTCAGAAACTTTTTGCATATTATATAACCATGGACTGTATATCATATAACCATGACCTGTATACCACATGGCCATGGACTGATTTTTATCCATTGGAAATAAGCAGAAGGAATGACAGCAAGCAGAGAAAACATTTATTTGATGAAACTGGACAAACCCTTAGAGTATAAATAAGTTGATTCGAGAGAAACGACTCTCTCACAGTCAGACATATTGTAAGTCCTGCTGTAAAGCAGCAAATACTGCTGAATGATGTCTCCATGAAAAGAACACACAAAATTTGGTGATTTCCTTTCGGTATTTCTGGAATTTCTTGTCACCCAGTGCAGATATCTGCTCTTATTAACACATCCTGTATTTGTTTTATCTCTTGTTACCAATTGCGATTCCAGCTGAGGCTTTGTTCATTATATAATAGAATATGCAACAACTTAAACAACCTAGTAATATAAAATGCTACACAAATACTTGCAGTAATGAATGCAAAATGGACTTCAGGGGTTTTCATATTATGAAATGATAATCTTAAGTGTTGTATAATAATTCCGAGCATGTACATGCAGACATGCATACCAAATGAAGAGTAACAAATGAGGCGTACACATGCAACGTTAAACAAATACAACATACAGTCCTATGGAAAATCATTTATGGCATATTACATTCTATTACCAAGATTCCCAGCTTCTCTATCACACAAATGGATTCAATGACAAGTTCATTGGCGCGGAACAACCAGGTAAAACTGGATGATCTGTTCAGCCCAAGTTATTAAAGAAATCGGTTCACTTTTTTTTATTTCATGTCACTATAGTTTTAGCCGTTCATTTGTTCAATAAACAGTTTGGTAGAGCCTAGGAAATAATGAATATTGATTCGAGGATCAATCACTTATTAAGAAACCGACTAAGGGAAATTATTTATCCAATCAATTCTAATTTTTGATTTGTTATTTATTTTTTCCAATTTCATTTCCTTGTCCCTCGGGCACATAACTCTTAAAGCAAGAAAATAGGGAAGAGATAAAAAAGCAACCAAATTTGGTAAGAATCAGTCTTTTAAGTTCTTATTGGTCGAGGTGATTTATTAACACGGGATAAGTCATGTAATTGCTGCTCCTCTGTCCAGTCTCTTGGGGTTACAAGTCAATAAAATATCTTAGGTAAAGTATACCTTCTGTATCGCTAGAATTCACAGGACACCGTGCCGTTATTGTCACATCTCTGACTGTTACTAGCTCATTGTATATGGTTTCACCTACAGATCTATTCCAGGAGGTCCCTGTAGATTACGCTTACACATGTTTTATTAAAGATGGATATATCTTACCAAATTAATTTACTGCTTCTCTATCCTTGCACAATTTGATATGTTGCATTTTGTATCTGGGAAAGACTTGGAACATTATTCATTTTCTGATTTAGGATATAATCCAAGAACTACAGAACAGCCACAATTACTCTAAGACTCTGTATACATTACCTATCATCAGGAGTACAGTATAGGCTCAGGACTTACAAATCTAATGGAGGCTTGTGATGGATGCCATACAGTCCCATATGTAAAGGTGCATCTGGCCTCAACCTGGCAAGAAATTTGTGCACCTGAGGAAGAACTTTTTTACAGCTCGAAACGTGTTGTGCAGTACACCTTATCAATAAAAGTCATATATCATATCCATCTTGTTAATAATTAGAGATGAGCGAACAGTAAAATGTTCGAGGTTCGATATTCATTTGGAGTAGCCCCTCAATATTCGACTACTCGAATCGAATATCAAACCCTATTATAGTCTATGGGGGGAAAATGCTCGTTTCAGGCGTAGGCAACATTCGATCAAATTATACTTACCAAGTCTACGAGTGAGGGTCTGGCTGGATCCTCCGAGAAGTCTTCTCCTTGCAGCGTCCCCGCGGCATCTTCCGGCTCTGAATTCACTCTGCCACACTACAAGCGGGCATGCACAGTCAGCTCTGCCCAGGCCCGATGCCTGGCAGAGTGAATTCAGAGCCGGAAGACGCCACGGGGAAGCTGCACGGAGAAGACTTCTAAAGGTAGGAGAAGAACCAGCGTTGATTGGCCGACTCTATAGCATTCAGCCAATCAATGCTGGTTCTGCATCAAACTTTTACATTCGAATAGCAAATAGTACTACTCGCTCATCTCTATTAATAATCCATTCCAGGGACCAGTGAGCGTGGTCTCCCACTTCCAGCCGTTGGCTTCCTTTACATGGCTATCGCCTGGGTCACCTTAGACCAGTCCAGGGATTCTGCTGCCACCGCCACCTTTGATTCTTCCTATTGGTGTTGTGACTAACTCACAAAACCCAAAGGTGAGGGACCCACTGGTCCATTCATGTCATTTTTCTCTGCAACCATTCACAGAGCTACACTATAGCACGCTTGGTGTTCTCTCCCATTTTTTGTCTCCATACAGTTCCATATTACATCCTTAGGGTCCAAACACTCAATGTAGAATAAAAAACTGCTGCCGCAGTTTTTCCCACAGCTCTTCTTTGTTGCGGGATGTTCCATGGGGCCTTAGCCTGAAAATCTGGTCTAAATTCCTCCCAGTGAATCAACTCATAATGAAGTAGAACAGACGCTTGAAAATGGCTTCCTTCATTGTTAAGAACCTCATTGCATTGGGTTAGAAATTTCACTTAGTCCCACTGTTGGAGAAACACGGCATTCTTTGTTGCAGGTTTTGCTGCGATTCTTTGAGCCGAAGCCTAGAATGGTTACAAAGGAATGAGAAATTTATAAGAAGTTCTTATAGTTCTCCTGTATGCTCAATCCACTCTTGATTTTGGCTCCAAAAAATGCAACAAAATCTGCAACAAAAAAAGCTGTGTTTCTGCACTGTGGGGCCTTATGCTTTGAAGTGGTTTAGTATTTTACATGTTGTAATGATACTCCTTAATCTAGGGATACCTTGAGCCACCGGCCCGCAAGCAGACTAGCACAACAATATACAGTCAATAATGTTCTTTATCTTGTGCAGGTACAGAGTTTAGACACAGGCTCACACGATATGCAAGAACAGAGTTCAGACAATGCTCAAATGGTATGTAGGAACAGAGTGCAGACAACTTATCCAAGTCCATGCAGGTCTTGTAGCAATGTCATGGATTCCAGGGGCCAAGAGAGGGAGAGTTCAACTGCCAGAGTCCAAAAGCCAGGAGAGAGAGTTCCACTGCCAGAGTCCAGGAGCCAGGAGGGAGAGGGGTTCTGCAGTCAAGGTCCCAAAGCCAGAAGAGATAGGTTCAGCAGCCAAAGTCCAGAAACCAGTGCTGATACTGAGGCACTAAGCAGCAGCAGGTGAGGCTTTTTAAGCAAAGTCCAAGCAGGAACTGGGTGTGCCGAAAGAAGCAGTCTTCTCCATCTTGGAACAGGGCAGATAACAACAAAATGGGCAAAGCAATACACCTGGATCCTGACACATGTACATGCACACTCTTTGAAAATTTCAAAGAAATCATCCTAGTGTCCATTTACTCCATTCTTCTATCCTTTCTAGAAGATTCATAAGACATGACCACTTATTGTATCGAAGAAAAGCTAAGAAATTCATGAGTGTGAATTTTCACCCTACCCTGTTCCTACGGACTGTAGGCTTTGGCTGCAATGATGTTGGCTCTGGGCTCGTGGTAGCTCCCTGCCGCAGACATCATCAGCCGAAGCCTGAATAATGGAATTGATAGCTCTATGCACTACTATTGTATTCAACTCTATCTGTGTCCTAAAGACCTGTCTGTGTCCTAAGGTCCTACCACGATCTTGAGATTTCAGGAACATTTTTAAAATCCGATTTTTGATCATTTTCCAGCCGATCCTGATCGTGAAATTTGCTCGATCGCTGATCAGGATCCGATCTTTCCCGATCCCGATCGCCCAACCCAAGTAATGTAATGTACACTCACCGGCCACTTTATTAGGTACACCTGTCCAACTGCTCGTTAACACTTAATTTCTAATCAGCCAATCACATGGCGGCAACTCAGTGCATTTAGGCATGTAGACATGGTCAAGACAATCTCCTGCAGTTCAAACCGAGCATCAGTATGGGGAAGAAAGGTGATTTGAGTGCCTTTGAACGTGGCATGCTTGTTGGTGCCAGAAGGGCTGGTCTGAGTATTTCAGAAACTGCTGATCTACTGGGATTTTCACGCACAACCATCTCTAGGGTTTACAGAGAATGGTCCGAAAAAGAAAAAACATCCAGTGAGCGGCAGTTCTGTGGGCGGAAATGCGTTGTTGATGCCAGAGGTCAGAGGAGAATGGCCAGACTGGTTCGAGCTGATAGAAAGGCAACAGTGACTCAAATAGCCACCCGTTACAACCAAGGTAGCCAGAAGAGCATCTCTGAACGCACAGTACGTCGAACTTTGAGGCAGATGGGCTACAGCAACAGAAGACCACACCGGGTGCCACTCCTTTCAGCTAAGAACAGGAAACTGAGGCTACAATTTGCACAAGCTCATCGAAATTGGACAATTGAAGATTGGAAAAACGTTGCCTGGTCTGATGAGTCTCGATTTCTGCTGCGACATTCGGATGGTAGGGTCAGAATTTGGCGTCAACAACATGAAAGCATGGATCCATCCTGCCTTGTATCAACGGTTCAGGCTGGTGGTGGTGGTGTCATGGTGTGGGGAATATTTTCTTGGCACTCTTTGGGCCCCTTGGTACCAATTAAGCATCGTTGCAATGCCAAAGCCTACCTGAGTATTGTTGCTGACCATGTCCATCCCTTTATGACCACAATGTACCCAACATCTGATGGCTACTTTCAGCAGGATAATGCGCCATGTCATAAAGCTGGAATCATCTCAGACTGGTTTCTTGAACATGACAATGAGTTCACTGTACTCCAATGGCCTCCACAGTCACCAGATCTCAATCCAATAGAGCATCTTTGGGATGTGGTGGAACGGGAGATTCGCATCATGGATGTGCAGCCGACAAATCTGCGGCAACTGTGTGATGCCATCATGTCAATATGGACCAAAATCTCTGAGGAATGCTTCCAGCACCTTGTTGAATCTATGCCACGAAGAATTGAGGCAGTTCTGAAGTCCAAAGGGGGTCCAACCCGTTACTAGCATGGTGTACCTAATAAAGTGGCCGGTGAGTGTATGTACACTAGGGTTGAGCTGATCTTGAGATTTCAGGATCATATTTAAAATCTGATTTTCAATCATTTTCCAGCCGATCCCAATCGTGAAATTTGCTCCGATCTTTCCTGATCCCGATCGCTCAACCCTAACCACTACCCATCACAACCCAAATGGAGGATGATCCTGCGTGATCCAGGCTAGCCACTGAAATCTATGCCAGCTTGTATGAGAACACCAGTCTACTCCATAATGTCTATGTAGGATTAATCTGATCTGGGACCCCTTAGGCCCCACTGCCTAAAAGAGTCTCTCTTTAGTACATAGATCTTTTTGTAATAACATTGCTGTGTAAAGCACTATGTAAATGACATGTATAAAGACAAACACATTCAGGTTATTCTACGAGGCCTGACCAAACATCAAGAGATGAGAACTACGGAGTATAAATAAAATATCAGTTAGAGATTCTAAAACACAATCCTCCGTTAAGCAAGTCATTTCTCACAGAACTAATTTTGTTCTGCGCACGGAGTGACTGGGATATTACAGTTGTGTTTACTAATGGCTTACTCGTTTCATTTCTGTGGGATCTAATTAAAGCATTATTCACCACATATTAAATAAACTATATCAAAAAACTCTGCCATAACATAAGGTAAATGTGTTGTGCTTTGGGATTTTGCCTGAAGAGTTTCCGAATATGGATGCCGGCTGTGTGCTGAATAGATCTTAGTTTGCTGGAAGGAACAAATACCAAAGCAAAATAATCTTTAACCCTACACAGAGGTAGAATCTCTTTAATTGATAAACTAATTGAATATTAATTGGGTTTCACTAATATTGGTTTAATTTGACAGAAAAATCAGTTTAAGGCTGAGGCCCCACGTTGCGAAGATGCTGCAGCTGCAAAAAAGCTGGGTTTTACAGTACCTGCAAAGTGATCGGGATCCTGGCGAATCCCATCCACACATTGCAGAAAAAAATCTGCAGCTGAAATATTAGGTTTTCATAAATGGGTGCGTTTCTGAAAATTGCAGCATGTCAATTATATCTGCGGAAATGCAAGGAAAATGGCTGTGGGAAAAAAAATGCAATGTGTTTTCTCAACAGCGCTTTTTTGCTGTACATGGGGCCTTTATCTAAGGGTGTCAGTAGAGGCTGCCACAGGGCTCGGGACATCAGGGAGCCCGACGGCAACCACTACCGCTGCAGATTTTTTTTTAAATAGGCCATTACCTGCTGGAGTAACTCCAGCTGGTAATGGGCCCTATTTACTTACCGATCCTGGCTTCTGCTCACGGCCATCGGCATTACCCCTTCTGTGGAGGTGGCTGTGAACAGCAACCGAGATCTGTAAATAAGACAGCGGGCCAGCAAACCCCACAAACACTTTCATTATACTTGGGGAGTCTTTTCAGACACCAAATATAATGATTGGAGGACTAGGAGAGGTGAGGGAAAATTAAAAAACGCTGTACCTTACTAGAGATGAGCGAACAGTGAAATATTTGAGATTCGATATCCGTTTCGAGTAGAGCCTCAATATTCGACTACTCGATCGAATATCGAATTCCATTATAGTCTAGGGGAAAAAATGCTTGTTTCAGGAGAAACCACTATTCGACTAAAGGAGAGTCACCAAGTCCACAAGTAGAAGGAAGAGAGTGTTTAGGAGGAGCGTTCTGCAGTTAAAGCACACAGACCCCATTATAGTCTATGGGGTCCATGCGCTTTAACTGCACAGCGCTTGCAGTTGCGCTGATAAAAAGTAAGCTCCCTCGTAACCGCAAGCTGTCAGCTCTCCTGACTAGTAAAGACGAGCCTGCGGCAAATCAACGCTGGTTCTGCATAAGGCTCGTCCTTGCTAGTCAGGAGAGAGCTGGCACCTTGCTGTTACGAGGTAGTTGACTTTTTTTGTCATAGGAATGCATTGATTGGCCAGCGTACAGCATTCGGCCAATCAACACTGGTTCTGCCGGAGGCTCGTCTGTGAGGAGGCGGAGTCTAGGATTGGACCACAATGGAGACAGCTGTGGTCTGATCTTAGACTCCGCCTCCTCACAGACGAGCCTACGGCAGAACCAGCATTGATTGGCTGAATGCTGTACACTGGCCAATCAACGCTGGTCAATGCATTCCTATGACAAAAAGTCAGATCCCTCGGTCCGGCGGTCAGTTTTAAAACCCATTCAGGGAACAGGCGGACACGGGCGGTCACCTTTACAAACCCATTCAAGTGAATGGGTTTTAAAACTGCCTGCCGGGTTTCCGTCCCCTGTCCAGTTTCGCCGGGGCTGAAGACGGAAACCCAACGGAATGCACAAACTGGACACCGGGTGCAAGTGTGAACTGTCCAAATCTGTAAAAAAAACTTTATTTTAATTTGGAATTATTTGCCACCTTGTTCCTCTCCTTAGAAGGTGTAAATGCGACACTGATAAAATCATCCTAATATTCCGTACTATTCTTTAATAGGCAATACTCTGTTATGCTTCCTTATTGGCCCCCAAGGGTTAAATCCCCACTAGATCCTAATGTATACATTCAGCTTTTGCTTAAGCATTTTTCCTTTAAGCTGTCATTTATATCCTTTCATATATGTTTTGTAATTTAATGCATTGTTCGCAGTTGATGAACCGTATGCTGCATTTCCTGGTGTTTTGCGAATTCTACTCAAAGATATGTGTAATTATATATTAAACCTGCTTTAAATCCAGGATCCAAGAGACATAATTCACTTGCCTTTCATCTTAGCATATACCCTGTTCTGAGCAATTATCCATATCCTTTGCTGCCCACGATACAAACTCTGCCTATAGAACATTACCAAATTATGCAGTTAATAGGTTTTATGCTCATGCTATATAATAGTTTGGGGAAAGAAAATCACATTTGCTTTTCTTGGTTAATCACTGTGTTTTTCTCTTGTGCTTTTTGCATTAATCATTCAGAGCAAAAAAAAACCAAACATTAACCAGTCTATTTTTTTCCCCAAATTATTTTGATTATATCTGCATTAGTCAGCGACTGTAAAAAATGGCTGCCATAATTTTTAATAAGTATATTCCAAATTCCCTCTAACAAGCTTCAGCCGCTAAATCATCTGCCTGTTATAAAAAGGGAAATCAGGGAGGGTTATAGTAATAAGTCAAAAGTAGAAAAGAGCTTTCTAGAATCAGGCAATAAACTCTTGGTAGAGTGCATGAAAAACATGCATAAAATCAGCCCACTTGAAATATACCTAAAGTAGATAGAATGAATGCGCCAATTATAGTTTTTTTTCCAAACCAAATTAATATAGATTTATCACTCCTTCAATGTTGAGCATTCTTTCCAAGGGAGAAGGCAGCCAGCTGAGACCGATCTCCTATAGTACACTATGCTGTACATAAAAGAGGCCATAATAATAATAAAAATAATAATAATAAAAAAAAAAATCCCCTCCCAGACAAAGCTCCGAGATCTGCAATGGTGAGCGTAAGGGCATGTGAAGAACAGCCAATCCCCAGTAACAGCGGCAAAACAGTTTCAATTTTCTGGATTATTAATTTAAATTCACACGTACTCGCTAGTTAAAATTAAAGTCCATTTTTTTAAAAATTTTTACGGCTCCGGCCCGAAATTAAAGCTTCTACCCTGCTCTACGAGTCAAGAGTTAAATGGCTTATAAAGAAAACGCATAGGCTGTGGAGGTGCAAGCGGTAGACAGGAAGAGTCTAAATGAATACACCTGTTTCACCGGGAGCTACTTTATTAGTGCTCCGAAAATTTGGCTCGTTTAGAACAGGAGCGCCATTGTTTTGACAGAAAGGGTCTAGTGGAGTGAATGACGTCTGAGCTAGGTGTGAGATGTAAAGGTAGAAAATGAAGTCGCGAGCTAATTACTCTTCTAATTCTGCATAAACAAGCATTTTGAAAATCATTAGAAGTTCAGGGAAATAATGTTAGTGATTAAACAAGGTGGTTTGCATCAGTGAGCACAACTAAGCTCATTTAATTACATCTGAAAGCTTGGGAAAGAAGCTAATTAAAATTAGCACAGGCGTTCTGACTGACCACGACTTGATTGGTTTCTTAAAGTCGGGTGGTGCGGACGTTCCTTCTGCTTGTTGTTGTGTACTGCTGATGTGCTTAATACAAATATTAACAAATGGTTATTACAGATATTCTCAGATGAGCTCTGGATGCTGAAGAACTAGCAACGTGCCAAAGGAAAAATAAAATGGAGCTTCTGAGCCAAGATGCAAAAAGTGTTACAGGCACGTGTATAGTAAGACACCACCGGGCACCATGATGGAACCTAGTATAGAATCTCACTTCATATGGAATAGGAAATGTTTGGGGTTTATTAATGCAGGGATAATATATATGGTGAAGTCACAGTACCAGAGATAATACACACAGTGATGTCACAGTACGGGGATAATACACACAGTGATGTCACAGTACAGGGATAATACACACAGTGATGTCACAGTACAGGATAATACACACAGTGATGTCACAGTACAGGGATAATACACACAGTGATGTCAAAGTACAGGATAATACACACAGTGATGTCACAGTACAGGGATAATACACACAGTGATGTCACAGTACAGAGATAATATACACAGTGATGTCACAGTACAAGGATAATACACACAGAGATGTCATAGTACAAGGATAATACACACAGTGATGTCACAGTACAGAGATAATACACAGTGATGTCACAGTACAGGATAATACACACAGTGATGTCACAGTACAGAGATAATACACACAGTGATGTCACAGTACAGGGATAATACACACAGTGATGTCACAGTACCAGAAATAATACACACAGTGATGTCACAGTACAGGATAATACACACAGTGATGTCACAGTACAGGATAATACACACAGTGATGTCACAGTACAGGATAATACACACAGTGATGTCAAAGTACAGGATAATACACACAGTGATGTCACAGTACAGGATAATTCACACAGTGATGTCACAGTACAGAGATAATACACACAGTGATGTCACAGTACAGGGATAATACACACAGTGATGTCACAGTACAAGGATAATACACACAGTGATGTCACAGTACAGGATAATTCACACAGTGATGTCACAGTACAGAGATAATACACACAGTGATGTCACAGTACAGGGATAATACACACAGTGATGTCACAGTACAGGATAATTCACACAGTGATGTCACAGTACAGAGATAATACACACAGTGATGTCACAGTACAGGGATAATACACACAGTGATGTCACAGTACAGGGATAATACACACAGTGATGTCACAGTACAGGATAATACACACAGTGATGTCACAGTACAGGATAATACACACAGTGATGTCACAGTACAGGGATAATACACACAGTGATGTCACAGTACAGAGATAATACACACAGTGATGTCACAGTACAGGATAATACACACAGTGATGTCACAGTACAGAGATAATACACACAGTGATGTCACAGTACAAGATAATACACACAGTGATGTCACAGTACAGGATAATACACACAGTGATATTACAGTAGAGGTATAATACACACAGTGATGTCACAGTACAGGATAATTCACACAGTGATGTCACAGTACAAGGATAATTCACACAGTGATGTCACAGTACAGAGATAATACACACAGTGATGTCACAGTACAGAGATAATACACACAGTGATGTCACAGTACAGGGATAATACACACAGTGATGTCACAGTACAGAGATAATACACACAGTGATGTCACAGTACAGGGATAATGCACACAGTGATGTCACAGTACAGGATAATACACACAGTGATGTTACAGTACCTGAAATAAGGCACACAGTGATGTCACAGTACAGGATAATTCACACAGTGATGTCACAGTACAGGGATAATACACACAGTGATGTCACAGTACAGGATAATACACACAGTGATGTCACAGTATAGGGATAATGTGCACAGTGATGTCACAGTACAGGATAATACACACAGTGATGTCACAGTACAGGATAATACACACAGTGATGTCACAGTACAGGATAATACACACAGAGATGTCATAGTACAAGGATAATACACACAGTGATGTCACAGTACAGGAATAATGCACACAGTGATGTTACAGTACACAGATAATGTACACAGTGATGTGACAGTACAGGATAATACACACAGTGATGTCACAGTACAGGAATAATGCACACAGTGATGTTACAGTACACAGATAATGTACACAGTGATCTAACAGTACATAAATAATACACACTGTGATGTCACAGTACAGGATTAAGGCACACAGTGATGTTTTAGTAACGGGATAATGTGCACAGTGATGTCACGGTGCAAGAGTAATGTGCACGGAATGATGGCACGGTACTCAAACATAATGCACATGATGGTATCACAATATAAGGGTAATGCATACAGTGATGTCACAGTACAGAGATAGATACAATGATGTCACAATAGAGAGGTAATACACTGTGTAATGACACAGTACATGGGTAATATATACAGTGAAGTTATAATACCGGGATAATGCACGCAGTGATGTAAACACAAAGATGTGACAATACAGGAATAATAATAACAAAGAGGCCACAGTTCACTTATAATGACACAGTACAGGCATAATAAACAGTGATGTCACATTAAAAGCATGTAGGTGTTTTTTAACATGACCGTTTTCTCTCATTGTTTGAAAATGGTCAAATGACGGGCGTTAAAAAAGGTCTAAGGCCTTATTCACACAGCAGGGATATTTTTGACAGATCTAACGGTCATTTTGTCTCTGTTCCATTCTGCTGTTTCCCATTTTTATTTCATTTTTGCATCGGTTTTTAACTATCAGTTTAACATAAATAGATGAATTTCAGTTTCATTCATAAATTTTTGACCCGTTGATCCTTTTTAATGGATGTAACATGGACATCAATCCTTTTCATATCCATTTAAACATTGATCCACTGATTTCCATTGTGTCCATGAAAACAGACAAACGGAGCATGTTACTTTTTTTGATTGCTGTTAAAAATAGTTAGTCAAAAAATCCGCCATATGAATAGACACATTGAAATCAATGGGTTCTCAAAATGGCTGCGTTACAAGAAGGACCATCATATAGCCATTTTTCACAGTTGTTTAAATAAGGCCTAAGTCTCCCCCCAACCACATCCAGTCCCACCTCTTAACTGGTCAGCTCTAAAAATTAAATTTGTATCCAAGTCCCTGGATGTCCCTTTGTATGGTTGAGAGAGAGAAGCAGACAAGACATAGCTAAGAAGGTCTTGGATGACCAGAAGTTAATGAGCAGGTGTCCATAGACCAGGACAAAGGAGTATGTAGAAGACTTGTGAAGATTCACCGGACTCTAGCTGGAATGAAGAGAGAATCATTCAAAGTAGGGCTGGGCAATTATCGAAAGATATCCAAAACCAACCATCAATCTGGATTTCCAATATGTTTTTGTACATGTCGATTACTACTTATGAGACTTTACCTGCAGTTTTTGTTTGGACTGAAAACATATAAACCGGAACTACCATTATACTCTTGGACCTTTTCCAAGGTAAAATGCATGACCAATAACTATTTTAGGGCATAATTGCGCAGCCTTGATATAAAGTCTGGTCGCCATATCAGATTGGAGGGGGGGTATAATATCCAGCAGTCCTACCGATCAACAACTGTGGCCTTCAAAACTGCACCGTATACAGAAGTGGAAGTAGACGACTCTATACACAGTGTACAGAGCCATCTGCTTCGGGTACACTTTGCAGATTTGGCAGCCACAGCAGCTGATCCTGGTCAGATCCTGCCACTGACCTCTCCTGAGGATCATCATTATCTATGGAAAATGGCCTAAAGACCAGGTCTAGATCTCCCCCCCCCTCCATTAGTTTGAAGGATTTGAACCCAGGACTCCAGCACTGCAAAGGCTGTAGGGATAGCTACTGAGCCACTGTGTTGCCCAGATCTTTAACGGAATAAGTATCCAAGTTTATTCAAATATCCATGTTAATATTCCATTTTGTAATCAAGATCTATTCTTGCACAGCCCCCAAGAGTAGTTTTTCATATCACATTTTTTTTTTAAGTCAAAGCCAGATGTAGATTTTAAAGGAATGGGAAATACAGGCTTTTGCATCAAAATGGAATGTGTAGAAGTGCACTAACATGGTGAAACTAGATCATCAATGCTGTGTAATTAATGGATAAATAATTTGTAAATTGGTGGATTCTGCAGTTTAGGAAAAATGTACCCAAATGAGCACCAAAATCTATCAAAGTCCCCAAACATGTTCTCACTGCACAGCTATCAACAGGGACTGATTTAGAACAAGGCTCAATAGACATTTGCTTAGTGCAGTCTAGGGGAGATATTGGCTAAGAGGTTCCTTTATAGAGCCTTCATTGATCCCTCCAGAGCAGAAGCTCTCTTATTTCTGCATGTCGTGCCAACCAATAAGCAATTAATACAAAGCAGTACTGCGATGAGACATAGGAGATGTACGTGAAAATGTGAAATGTGTGTGTTCAAAAAGGATATACTAAAATTAGAACCTTATCACTTATCCAAACAGTAGGCCACCAATGTCTGATCTGTGGGGATCCAACCATCTGGAACCTCCACCATCTTGTATCCTCCTATTTAGGTATGTCTTGGCTATCTCCAGCAGTCCCATAGACGTGAACGGGGTTGATCACTGCTCTATTCGCTATTCGGCTAATTAGTTCCTCACCATTTTTAAGTTATGTGTCAAGTTTGTGAGTAAATGTGTTCTAGTGTCTGGAGCAAGATCTCAAGAATATCCAGCCTTCTCGAGTGAAACTTATTTATTGGACTTTTGGCATGTACAGACATTGATTATTGAGTCATTGCTTTTATATGAAGTCGTTTCATTCAAGGGACAAGAGGGAGCTAATGTGTTGAATCATACAGTCTTAGCCTAGAATACATTGTATTGTATTGCTATTCTATGTATGTTCAGCTTCTGCATGTAAACAACAGTGTCCTCATTGACTCACAGCAAACTAATGCTGTATCTTGTAAATAGTGAGGAATTGAAACATATAGAGACAGATTTATCAAGACTAGTTTTTTACAACACAGTAGAAAGGATGATGTCCAGCAATCAAATGTATCCGATAAAACTTAACTTTTAATAAAAAAAAACCAAACATATTACAATAAAAACAGGGGATGCTGTACGCAAAAAATATAACTCCTATTGTGCATATAAAGCGTCTGACTGACGCGTTTCAGAAAAATTCGCCTCCTTAGTCATAGTCAGGCGTCAAATAGCACAGAATGATTCAACAGGTTCACTTATTGGTGAAGAGTCATATCTATACACTTAACTGAAGTCCTAAAAACTCAATCACCAATTAGCCAAAGGGCCTTCTTAGTTATAGAGCATGTTGATGTAGATTTTGCATCTGGGTCCTACTGTCTGCTGCAAAAGTAGACACCAGCATTATAAATGGCATGGATACCAATGCTGGCATGGATACCTATATTATAAATGTGGATACCCATATCACAATAGTCCACAGAATAGGGTTGAGCCGATCTTTAGGTTTCAGGATCGATTTTAAAATCCAATTTCAGATCATTTTCTAGCCAATCCCTAATTGCGATCGTGAAATTTGCTCGATCGCCAATCAGGATCCGATCTTTCCCGATCGCTCAACCCTATTAATAATATATACATGAGCTGATCTTGAGATAACCTTTGACCTCGATCCCACCAGAAAAGACCGAGATCAGAATTTACTCATTCGCCGATCGGAATCCGATCTTTTCTGATCCCGATCGCTCAACCCTACCACAGAAACTTCAAACTGTATCAAAAACTGCCACATAAGGTTGGGTTCACATCTGTGCTTGGTGAGCATTCAGAGATTCCTTCCCCCATTCCGCTTGAAAAATTTCAAGCAGAACTTTTCTTTCTGCATTTTTTGGGCGGAAACCTGGCGGACCTCATTATAGTCTGTGGGGTCGATAGATTTCCAGGGGTAACCGCTTTTTAATGAGGACCTTTCATGTCCTTGGGCACATGCAGTTTTCTATACCGCTAGAAAGCCAACAGTATGCTGAATTCAGCGCACTATTGGCTTTCCTGTTATGTGCCCTGGGGCTGGAAATATCGGTGCCGTTACTGATATCTCTTCACTGTCAGAACGATGTTCCTGACATTCTAGCTGGGCGGTAAGGAACGACCCCTATGACAGTACAGGGCTACGGACAGTTTTGTCAGTAGCGGCATTCCTCACAGCCCAGGTATACTGTCAGGAACACCCTTCTGACAGTGAAGAGACATCGGTAACGACAGTGATAGCTCTTGCCCTGGGGCACATAACGGGAAAGCCGGCAGTGCCCTGAATTCAGCATATTGTTGGCTTTCTAGCGGTATATAAAACCACATGTGCCCGAGGACATGAAAGGTCCTCTTTAATGGATTGGGTTTCCGTTTTTGGAGCCCCCAAGCGGACCCGGACACAGATATGAACCTAGCCTAAGCTGCATGTGTGACCCCAGCCCTAGATCAAGGATTAGGCTCCTTCTCCTCTTCTCCAGATAACTTTAGATGGCTAAAAGCTTCTCTTAACATGATGTTTTTGCAACATATTAAAGAACAATTAGAGGTAATATAGATAATTGTGACTGAATAGCGCCCAAAGTGTTTGCTATAACATGACCTCTCTCTATTTGCATTGTTAACACACGAGGAAATATTGATAACTTCTAATTTTATATTGTACTTTGAAAATGATCTACTTGTGCTTGAGATAATGGTTTAGAAATGACAAAAAAATTACGACCAGTGTAAAAATATAATTTGCATATGCATGAATAACCACAGAAAGTACTAATTGTACAATTATAAAAAATAAACAGCATATGGCATTTTATTTGTAACGGCAGTTCAAAATAACATTAACATTTCTAGCCAACAAGGAAAGCTTAAATTGTACAAATAAATCTGATTTTATTTTTTTTCCTTTGCTATATTTGTCAGTGCATAATATTGCTTCTTTCCATCCAAGAAATATAGAAATAAAATGTATTTACCAGTAAGTTATTAGCTTAAAAACATTACTCATCCCGTAGTTGTATATATAATTTATGTTAATTCAATTTTATTTCAGTTACATGTATTATATTCAGATTTTCTACCCAAACCGTCTTCTATGGCTCTTAATATGTACAGGCTGTAAGGGCAAAGTGGTTCGGAGATTGTTCTGGTCAATGTTTTTCAAACTGTGGTACGTCTACCCAAAGGGGTATGCTCCACCGAACCAGGGAGTATGCCAGGAGGTGAACAGAAAGATGTTGGTTACACTGAGTTTCCATCCATAACATGAAGCCAAATGGAACCTACTCAATTTGCCATACTAGATTACCATGCTCTGGAAACAAGAGCATGCCCAGCTGAGGATCTGGAGGTCTCCAAGGTACCACATATACTTCACATTCCCGCACTTGACTCTGCTCTGGCATATAGCTACAGCTTTTGCTCCATGACACCAAGCAAAATCCAGGTGCGAAAAGAAGTAGAGGAACAGGGAAAGGTGCTCTGGGGTCTATAAAGGGATATATTGGGGTCTGGTGTGGAAAGCATATACTGGGGAACCTGTATAAAAGGGGGTTTTGGCCCGCCTAAAGTCTTTATCTTTATTCAGGAAGTCTTATGTGTGGCCTGTTTTCACTATTAGTATTTACTATGTGTAGGTCAATGGTATAGCTTGAGACATGTCAATAAGTGGGACATAAAGATAAAATTTTCTTGGTATGATTCACAGGCCACTTTTACTTTCCCATGTAAACTGAAGCCCCACGTTGCAAAAGTGCTGCGTTTTCCATTCTCTGCAAAGCCAATGGCATTCTGGCTAACCCTATCCACACATTGCAGAAAAAAATCTGCAGCGGAAAAATTCTTGCAATTCCAACTAAAATAGTCAGTCACTTCCTGTTTCCTGGAGACGGACCATGAGCCATACACAATGGTGTGGAGCAAACTCTATTGATTACTATGGGAAAGTTTTCAAGCCATGCTTTGCAGCAATAGACACCCCCCCGGCAATACAAGGCTATAGAAGAGTACTGTTGGGGTTGTTCCTTACTGCCCAGAAATGACAGTGGAGAGATAACGGTGCCGAACCTAAAGGCTCCTATATCTCTTGCTCCCAGGCGCACATTGGGAAAGTAGACAGTATTTAGTGCACTGTCAGCTTTCTAGCGGTGCAGGTGCCGAAGGACATGAAAGGTCACCTGTAAGACCTAATGTGAAAGGACCTTGTACAGTATTATCTGTAGTCCCTATGGTTTCATAAAAGTACAGACATAGCACCCCCACCCCCATATAGCGGTCACCAACTAAG
This sequence comes from Leptodactylus fuscus, assembly GCF_031893055.1. NCBI lineage: Eukaryota > Metazoa > Chordata > Amphibia > Anura > Leptodactylidae > Leptodactylus > Leptodactylus fuscus. The sequence goes on along the minus strand of NC_134273.1, from coordinate 68,181,010 downwards.
AGGAAGATGAGACTCCACGGACTGTTATACCCGAAACCACCTGCCCCACCCCACCTCCTCATATAGAGGTCACCAACTAAGAGGAAGATGAGACTCCACAGACTGTTATACCCCAAACCACCCACCCCACCTCCCCATATAGGGGTCACCAGCTAAGAGAAAGATGAGACTCCACAGACTGTTATACCCCAAACCACCCACCCCACCTCCCCATATAGGGGTCACCAGCTAAGAGAAAGATGAGACTCCACGGACTGTTATACCCCAAATCAGCCACCCCCCCATACTCTCCCCCTCGACTCCAACCCCCCCCACACACACACACTTTACTAGCTTTGGCAATGCCAAATATCCATTCGGACGTGCCAATAAAGCCTATTTGATTTGATTTGATTCATAGCACAAAAAGGGTAGGGGAAAGGAACCAGTGTTGTCTCCAAATATTCCTAAATGACCCTAAACAAAAGCGATGTCCATGCAACTATAATCATAGCTAACCAAGAAGGAAAGATGGGAGTAGCACTCATCATAAACAAATACATGCAATAAATTTCTCCAGACATACCCATTGGAGCATATTGTGAAGTGTGGCCTCCACCTCCTGACACCGCCCCATGCATGTTTCGGCGCTATGCCTTCATCCGGGGGTGTTCATATAATGGCGCCATAGACCCTTCCCATTCAGCCACTGAATGTCTCTATACAAGTTCTTAGAAGACATCCATAACACAGGATGTTCTCATATGACTGAATAAGATACGAAACTTGAAGTAGAGGGAGGTATTGTACAGGACCTCAGATTCCCATGGACTCTTTATTATGGATCCGCTGTTCAGCCATGTACATGCAGTCTGTTTTCTGGTGAATTCATTTTAGTTACTTAAATTTTTTTAGTAATATTCAATACTAATGGAGAGAGAGCATTTTTATAGTTTCTTATATATTCTACTACTATTTCTAGCGACTTAAGTGGAATAAAAAAACGAAGCCATTATAAAAACCCTAACTACCTCTGTGTTACTTGTGGCTTTGTACATAGTCATTCAAAATTATAGACTAGTCCAGATGCCAGAGAAAGCGTTCCTGGAATGATTTATTAGGTTTGACCCAGGGCATTAGTGAACAGCATTTTAGAAAGCTGTTGTGTTATACCATTTGTTCTAATTTGTGGGACCCTTTTGTACACATTCATGTTGGTCAGCTTCCATGGCCCCGTTTCAATAACTAATATTTACCAGATATGATGGATTCTTAGTGAAAATGGCCACAAACTGGAGAAATATTCCAAACAAAATCTGTCAAAATGTATTATCCATGCTTCCTCTATCGCTAACTAGCTGGCAGATTTACCATCACGCCCACATTAAGCAGAATGCAAACCAGGAAATAGAACAGAATGAGCTAAAAACAATAATATGCTCATTTTATGCAAAAGATGGCCAACAATATTTTAAACAAATCAAGGTTATTTTGCACAATGTGGGAGACAAACTGTAAAACAGAGTTGCAGGTGGCTTAAACAAATGGCTAAGCTGTTATTTATGAGAGATACGTTGTCGAATTAGAAGATAGCCAAGTACGGCCATCTTGGTCTTTTAATCAGGAAAACAGCAGATTTGGACAAATTGATGAACATTCTATTAATGGAATATTTATTGCATTACTTGAGTTTGCTTTATCCTTAAGACATACAGTAGACTGGCCCATGAACCAAGTAATATACATATGTTACTTTATTCCTAATATCATTATTACTTGCATTATTGATTTCCCGGTCTCTGTAATGATTGGTGAACCTCACGAGATTCAGAAGACTTGTTTGCAAGTTTCGGTTTGGATCAAACTTTTTTGGTCTGAAGCAGAATTGCTATTATTATATTCTTCTTCAGATCCAGATATATAATAAGTGGAGACTCAAAATAAAAAGAACCCTGATACTCACACGTCTTCACTTATCCTGGTGTACTCTTTCCCAACATACTGTCTTCAAGCATGGGTTTTTGCTGGGTCAAGGCCTCATGATGTTGGTGCATCCCACATAACTGCTAAGGTCCCATCACCAGCCTTAGAGTTGACACCTGGTGCAGGTAACATAAGAGAAGATTCCAGAAGAGACTGCAGTAAACTGCATGAGTTAGGTTGCTTTCCATGTAACTATCTAAAGAGAATGATAAGTCTAAAGTGTGTATGCGCCTACTGGTTCTTAAGAATCATTCTCTGTTTGTAGTGTCCACCAAAAAATTACCTTTGCTACCCACTGTCCCTTGCCTGCTCCTCCACAGCCTCCAGTTTGCCTTCAGTTCACACCATGCAGTTTCTGACACTCCTTCTCTTTAGAACCTGGTTCAGCCCATAAGGCATAACAAGTTCATCTGTGAGTCGATCCCTGACAACTCCACCCAAATTATTCTACTCAGCCCTCTGAACCATGCCCAAGCAACATTGAATCTGCTGCTTCTGATTCTGCGAGGGTTCCGTGCTACATTGCTTCTGAATTATTGTTTCTGATTCTGTTCTGCTGCCTACCTGTGCTTGACTTCGGCCTGTCCTGGACCTTTGAACCTGAGCTCCTCACCCTTACACATTGGTTTATTGATGACCTATCCTTTGGATGATGGTCAGCTGCTCCTGCCAAAATTGACAAGTTTGGCTGACAATAAGCTGCAAAGAAACCCACATGAGATGTTTCAGACTTATTTCTTCTATCACAACTTCTGCTTGTGTATTGCAACACCAACCCTACTGAAACACAAAGGGCCTATCTCCTAGTAGATTATATAGATTGGTCAACTTTAATTTGCAACAATATAACACAGTATATTTACTTTTACTTCCTATATTTATAGATATGGTTGGTCTATCCGGTCATCTGAAAGTCATCTGATCTGATCTCAAAGAATGGGAAATGTAAGGAAATACTTCTTTCTGATTGAGTCCCTTTTGACTTTGTCTTGGAAAATGCTAAAAATAATAATAAAAAAAATAAAATAAAATATTACAGTGGAATTTTTCCAAAGAATACCATTTGCAAAATCACCAAAAAAATGTATTTTCTGGCCTGTTAGAAAGGTGCATAATGTAAATTGTGATATTTGTTCTGGTCCTCAGCTTTATCATGTGACCAGACTTTCCAGCTGGCATAGTGGCTCATATGTGGATGGGAAGTCTGTGCACTGCTATATGAGTCCCAATGTGAGTCCCAATAGTGATGAATAGAGAAACTAATTTAAGATGCTGTGTTAGTTGAAGAATGTAATTGTTGGTCAAATGACACAGCTGAGGACCAGAAGAGAGCAGATAACTCACAAATACAGCCATGTACACTGTCTGCCAATAAGTATATGGACACCTGTGGTAGAATAGAAAAAAAACATTTCTTCGTATTGAATAGTTAGTAGACCCCAGCAGATGCTCCTTACAGATGGGATTGATGGACACAATACTCCGGGATGCCTGGTGACACTCCTGGTGTATGTGAGCCATCGGTTGGGTGCGGTTTCTCTGGCCAGCACTCATCGGTCTCTATCGACCACTTTCGGGGGTCTGCCGACTCGGGGCACATTCCGACAATCACTGTTCAACTTCCACTTCGTAATCACATAGGCCACTGTTGATTTTGGGTAATTCAGTTCGCTTGCTATGTCCCTTAAAGATCGACCATTTCTGTGGTCCCCCACAATTACCCCTTTCTCGAAACCGGACAACTCTGCACTTCATGGCATCTTGCATGCGACTAATGCCAATGCTGTTTCCTATGTAACGCCGGAAGGCGTGACCGCAGATATCTTCATTTGCATGGGTATCCAAATACTTATTGGTAGACAGTGTGTGAGCTTTACTAGAATTTACATTATAATGGAAAATAAAATAAAATTGTGGGGGTGCTACTTTACATTGCGAAGTGTGTATCCAATGACATTACTCTATCATTTCCCCAAAGTATTTGCTAAAAATAAATATCACACACATAAAACAACCAGAATTGTATAAAACACATTATGATACATATGATTAGACAAAATTTGTAAATAAACATATAAAAATTATATCTACACAATTAATTACTCGCAAAAATATCCGACTACAAAATAGAACATAAAATTTTTTAAAAAATACATGAAAAGTGATTATGGAATAAATAGACCAATGAGCTATTGATTGGTCCTCACCTATCTGTGCCAAAAGGACTTGACATTTATCAGCGGAAAGGTTTATACAAACCTAAATCTGTTTCTATTATCAGACACATACATTGTTTAAGAGCACTGTCCATTCTACCCTCCAGAATTTATCTCTGATGATGGGAATGATCATTAGGCAGTATATGCCGAAGTAAAATAAGTAATTTATCATCATACTTACATTACTCAAGAATAACTGCACACCATCAATTTTCTAGACACAAGTATGCCTTCATCTATTTATTTGAAACAGTTTGTCTCGATTTATCTGGAGTTCATTTGCAAGTCAATTGTTGATGTGATGCAAAGAAATACTTAAAACTGACAGCATGTAAAAGAGCGCACACATCCACATCCGTGGGCTTTTCCACCAGTTCTATGGTGTCTTTCTGTGATATATCGGGAATGTTCTCTCCTAAGAACATATGGAAGATAAGTTATTGTATGAAATGAAATTTAGAATAATGTACTCTAAATGTGTCCTAACTTATCGTTTTTTTTTTTATATTTCCAAAAATACCCAATTTTGTCCATGGTCATTTTAAAATTTTTGTATAAAGAAAGAAAAAAAAAAAAAAGGAGTTGCAGAGATTTGTTGTGTTTCTTACCATTAGACCTCTTGCATAGACATCGTGGATGGCTTGTTGCAAATTTGCTCTACTTCAAAAACAATACCATGTATTGTACCAAGTATTGAACTACGTATTGTACCAAGTATTGTACTACATATTGTACCACATATTGTACCACATATTGTACCAAGTATTGTAACACATATTGTACCACGTATTGTAATATGTATTGCACCAAGTATTGTACCACATATTGTACCATGTATTGTACCAAGTATTGTACCAAGTATTGTACCACATATTGTACTTTGTATTGCACCAAGTATTGTACCACATATTGTACCAAGTATTTTACCACGTATTGTACCACATATTGTACTATGTATTGCACCAAGTATTGTACCACATATTGTACCACGTATTGTACCAAGTATTGAACCACATATTGTACCAAGTATTGTACCACATATTGTACCAAGTATTGTACCACATATTGTACCAAGTATTGTACTACATATTGTACCACATATTGTACCTCATATTGTACCAAGTATTGTACTACGTATTGTACCACATATTTTACCAAGTATTGTACTACATATTGTACCACATATTGTACCATGTATTGTACCTCATATTGTACCAAGTATTGTACTACGTATTGTACCACATATTTTACCAAGTATTGTACTACGTATTGTACCAAGTATTGTACCACGTATTGTACCACATATTGTACTATGTATTGCACCAAGTATTGTACCACATATTGTACCACGTATTGTACCAAGTATTGAACCACGTATTGTACCAAGTATTGTACCACATATTGTACCAAGTATTGTACCACATATTGTACCAAGTATTGTACTACATATTGTACCACATATTGTACCATGTATTGTACCTCATATTGTACCAAGTATTGTACTACGTATTGTACCACATATTTTACCAAGTATTGTACTACATATTGTACCACATATTGTACCATGTATTGTACCTCATATTGTACCAAGTATTGTACTACGTATTGTACCACATATTTTACCAAGTATTGTACTACGTATTGTACCAAGTATTGTACCACGTATTGTACCACATATTGTACTATGTATTGCACTAAGTATTGTACCACATATTGTACCACGTATTGTACCAAGTATTGAACCACGTATTGTACCAAGTATTGTACCACATATTGTACCAAGTATTGTACCACGTATTGTACCAAGTATTGTACTACATATTGTACCACATATTGTACCACGTATTGTACTATGTATTGTAGCAAGTATTGTACCACATATTGTACCAAGTATTGTACTACGTATTGCTATCTATCCTGTTGGATCAAAATCTAAAGCTACATTCAAATGACTGAGGTTCGGCTCACATCTGTGCCCGGTCTCTGTACAGGCATTCTGTTCACCTCTCTGCATTTTTCACCCTCTTCAGGTAGCAACCAAAGAGGAGCCAAGCGGACCCTATTATAGTCTATGGGATCTGCGGGTTTCCTAAGGTAACCGCTTTTTTATGTGGATTAGTTTTCCATTCAGGACGTCCCCAATCGGACACCCTGAACCAAAACCCGTGCACAGATGTGAACCAAGAGGGATAAAGCACCCGAGAGGCACCACATTTGAATGTGGCCAAAAATAGGACATATCCTATATTTTGTTGGTTGATGATAATGGACTGTCAAAATAACAGTAATATGAATAGCCCTCATTCATTGACATTGAATATAATGTTGTCGTATGACGTCCAGTAAAAAAAAGCCATCTCACAGCCATTTTTGATACAATTGAACTGGAAACAGTGGAGCCTTACCTATTGAAGGAAGCAAAGAGTTGGAATTGGTGAAGGCGATGAAGGGCCTTCCTTATAAATGGCACTAGAAACAATTTCTTTTCCTCTTGTAGGAAAGCTAATTTCTTCATAAATAGATTTCTTACTTTTGGATAAAATTGGAATAGTTGGAGGAAACCCATGCACTATATAGAAAACAAAAACTCCTTGAAGTTCAGGAGTCCAGGACAATAGAGACCACGTAGCACTGCACATACGCTGTGTAAGCAGCTTTGTTTGCTAATGAGTGTTTCATTGTTGATTTGCTGTAGACTCAGGCTTTGTGCTTGCACCTGGGCCCTGGACATACCTGGCACGATACCTGAGAGCATCGGGGACTAGGGAAATGACTAGGGTTGGGCCAGGAAGGCACCTTCTATGTGAGTGCCCTATTCAGGCGTATGGGTGTCATAGAATGAGGTTCCCTGCTCCTCTATGAAGTAGAATGGAGACCCATTCTAGAAGAATTTGTGCCATCATGTATTCCTACATGGCAGGGAAATACCTGGTACAACCCATTTACCCCTTTATGTGATATTCACTATATGTTACCTCTAGTCTTATAGAGCATTCTCAAAAGACATATGACATGGTAAACTAACAATTGTAATAATAATAGGAGTCCATGTGAAATAACAACATCATCAAACTACACAATGCTGCCCCGATTATGTCCAGTTCCATCACATAGGCAAGTAAGAATGGTAAGGTACGTCTTGGATGATCCCAAATCTACACTGTCTACCAATAAGCATTTGGACACCTGTGATCCTAGTGGCGCGAGCGGCATTTAAAGCCTCAACCCTCCGGGGCTTTCCACAAGTCCTTGTATAATGGCTAGTGGTATTTTATTCCATTTGGCTTGGAGAAGACAGGTACGTTCTTTCACCGATTTTGGTCGGCTGCTGCACCCCTTAGTTCAGCGATTCAACTCGTCCCAAAGGTGCTCGATAGGGTTCAAGTCTGAGCTCGGGGCAGGCCAGTCCAGTCGGTTAACCTATTTGTCACTGTACCAAGCCATGGTAGACCTCACTACATGACAGCTGGTGTTGTCATCTTGGAAGTAACATTGGTCCAACCCCTAGAACCGCCATAATGTAGGAAGCACACTATTATCTAAAATATTGCAATAGGTATTGGTGTTGAGTTTACCATGCACTGGGACCAAGGGTCCCATACCAGGAGAAACACCCCCAGACCATAACTCCACCTCCACAGAACTTTACTGGGCGTCCAAATACTTATTGGTAGACAGTGTATTAATATGGCAGATGAAATGGTAATTCTGCCATCTCCTTTCCAAGCTAGTATGCTACTATATTATTATTATTCTATTATATACAAATAAGATAAAACACAATCTGTAAACCTTTGTGTAATCACTTTAATTAACTCTCTTAATTTTGTTGGCCTTTAAGACTGGTTACCAGGAATAGTCGCCTTATAATAATTACACCAGTGGGAGGCCGCAATTATAAAAAATGTCTTGTTAGATTTAAGAGGGAGAGATATGGGAGATAGTCTCTTATAGCTCAATGATAGAAAACTAAATGAAAAGGCCTAATGTTTCTAGGTATGTATAAATATAAATGACTTACCTGGATCAGCTCACTGCACATTACCAGAAAATAATTAACACAGTAAATTGACCCAAACTGAGTCATTTATCAAGATTTGCCAACATGCATTCTCCAGGAATCATTTAATTACCATATTCTATAATTTATTTATGATGGGGATTAGATTACCTGTTTACTGTATGTGATTATATATATATATATATATATATATATATATATACACACACACACACTCACTAGGAACAAGCAGTACAGAATATATATTGTCTGGGATACAAATATAATCACTAGTATAATTATATACTAGCATATACTTAGTATAATTATATGCTAGTATATCATATGTATCATAAGATCTTAAATGAGTTGCCAGGAATTTTTTATGGGCTATCCTTAGAATATTAGAATAGCCCATAAATATTTGACAGGCAGTGACCTTACAGCCAGGACTTGCATGAAACAGCTGTTCAGGGCTGCATTGAACCACCATACTATTCAGTCTATGGAGCCGGAAGCAGATTGTTCTACGCCCTATATAGTGGCAAAGTGGTGTTACTGCAGTTGACTCCTATTGACCATTTAGTGTACGGAGCTATATGGTGGCGTCTCTGGGTACTCTACGGTATGAGGATAGGATGCAGCCACGAAAAGCTGATTCTAAGGAGAGGCCATAAAAAAAAAAAAAAATCAGAAACAATCCCTGTTGAAGGGATCTAAAGTGGGTATGAAAGGTTGTGGGACAAAATTGCTTATTTTCAGGAAGGATGTACATTGATTTAGAACTGTCCTATTTACAGTAGTCTTATAGAAATGCATGTGGTGTGCCTGAGGTGTGCCTGCCTGATCATTGGTTCAGCTCGGATAAGGGTACAAGGGACCTGCACACTTGTGATTGGAGGGGGTAGAGGCAATTCAGGCCAAAGACCAAAAGAGGCCTGAGACCTCCATCACATCACAGCTGGCAGCTGGAATCGGGAATAAGGTGAGTATCTATCTCTTTATTCTACTAACATGGGCACTAGTATGAGACATTATGCTATCTTTGAAATACTAGGGGACATTATCCAGTGTAGGGTCCACTATAGGACATTATTCTGTATGGAGGGTTGCTTGGAGACATTATACTGTGTAGATGGCCACTTTAGGACATTATTCTGTTTGGAGGGTTATTATGGGACATTTTACTGTGTGGAGGGCCACTATGGGATTTTATACATGTGTGTGGCCACTATGAAACCTTGTACTGTGTGGGCAGGGTTAGATGTTTGATTTAAAGGGTTTGATTTAAAGGGTTTTTCCTATCTCCCTCTCTCAGCAGTTTTCCTTCTGTCTATTCTTCTCACTTCCTGTATTCTTCCACAAGCTGGTGGGCAGGCTTTGACTATTTGATAGACAGGACATTATAAAGTGCCTCAATAGATATAGACATTTCTTTTACCATTAGAGATTATTTGTTATGATTTCTAGAAATCTATAATAATACAGATCAAATAATATGCACAGTAAATGTATATTACATTACACATGTTTTGGAGATCAGCAAACTGCAATTAGCTGAAGATAAATCTAAGTGCAAGTGAGATCTGGGACCTCAGCCCCCCTTTCCTCCAGAGAGCGGTGAATCACGTCACCCGTCCTATAATGCTACATAAGGAGAAAGACCAGGCGTGGTTCCTTGACAACACCGAGTAAACAATGGGAGGAACAATTTCACATAGCAGGCAAATGAAGCAACCTAATGATGTAACATGCAGGTACTATGATGTCTCAGTAATGGAGGCACATTCAGATTGCCACATTACCTTCCATCACCCATAGGTATCACTAATCGCACCCTAGGTTTTAGTGGAAATGGGAACCTTTAGTTGCTGGGCCCCATAGTAACAGCTACCCCGATAGTTACACCCAAGTATGCTTCCAATTATTAATGTGTCACCTTCTTTTAGATGCAATCTTTTAGACATAACATCTATGCAGACTATGTAACTGTACAAATGCCAAGTAAATAATGCTTACTTAAAAGTGTCCATAAGATAACATGCAAAAGACATAATGAATTGTATGGCTCAGAATTACTCATGGATTATTATAAAGACAAAAGTTCTCGATGATAAGATATTGGAGAAAAAGAGGTCCACATTCTGTTCTTGTATGGGGGTCCCCTGCTGTCTGTGACCATCCCTGCCAAGGAGTAATACAACATGCATAAGAGACCATGAATACTGGCACTTGTACTGCATCAGTGCTTAATATTAGAGATGAGCGAACAGTAAAATGTTCGAGGTTCGATATTTGTTTCGAGTAGCCCCTCAATATTCGACTACTCGAATCGACTATTGAACCCTATTATAGTCTATGGGGGGAAAATGCTCGTTTCAGGGGTAGGCAACGTTCGATCAAATTATACTTACCAAGTCCACGAGTGAGGGTCAGGCTGGATCCTCCGAGAAGTCTTCTCCTTGCAGTGTCCCCGTGGCATCTTCCGGCTCTGAATTCACTCTGCCAGGCATCGGGCCTGGGCAGAGCCGACTGCGCATGCCCGCACTACAAGCGGACATGCGCAGTCGGCTCTGCCCAGGCCCGATGCCTGGCAGAGTGAATTCAGAGCCGGAAGACGCCGCGGGGAAGCTGCACGGAGAAGACTTCTAAAGGTAGGAGAAGAACCAGCGTTGATTGGCCGACTGTATAGCATTCGGCCAATCAATGCTGGTTCTGCATCGAACTTTTACATTCGAATAGCGAGTGGTACTCGATCGAGTACGAGTATTTCAAATACCGTAGTATTCGATCGAATACCTACTCGATCGAGTACTACTCGCTCATCTCTACTTAATATCAGTTCTTTGAAAATGTCGTAAAATAAGATATATTTTAGTTATTAGAGCTATACCTAGCCATATGAATACAATAGTATTCCTGAACTCCCTTTTTTATCACTTATTTTATAATGAATGTAATATATCGTATGGTAAAACATTGTTTTTAGTTGCACTTCACGTTCAGTTTACAATGATGCACTGGAAATATACCACAAGGTGTCAGCATTGTTGGGAAGCAACAAAGAGAAGCTCATGCCATGTCTAGAATACTGTGCTGTGAAAAGTTACATCTCATATCTGTTCATCTCTGTCGGGATACGAATACACATGTACAAAGACTTTTTCTAAAATCTAAATATACAATTTTTATATGTTTCCAGCTGATCATAAACTATACAAATCCATTGCCAGCTTGTATTCAGATAACAAATTAACCACATTAGCTGTTTACTTCCGTCCATGTAAGACAGATATAGTATGTATAGGCCTAACAAAAAAAGGAACCAATAATCCTATAAATAGACACTTACTCCAGCTTTGGAACAATACCGGATGGTCCCAAGATGGCAAAATTGGACTTCACTTACAGATGTGGCCAAAAGTTTCATGCGTATTTGCACTTTTATTGACAAAAACATCACCTTTATGCAAAGACCTTCCAGTGTTGACCTTTATTTTTCAAGATTTCTGCAATTCTCTCTGGCATGTTGGATATCAGATTTGAGCCAAATCTTGACTGTGGACAAACCATTCTGTCTACCCACTTTGTAAGGATTGACAGGGTCTCAATAGGAATGTTGGAAGAAGTTGCTGTTGGAGGAGGTTTAGATACTATTCTTTATTCATGGCGGTATTCTTAGGCAGAATTGTGAGCGAGTCCACTCCCTTGGATCAAAAACAACTCTGAACATGAATGGTCTCAGGATGCTTTGTAGTTGGCATAACACAGGACCCATGGTAGCACTCCCAGTTTTTTCTTCAAACAACCATTCTTTTCTCCTCTAGAAAATTGGGTCCTTGACCAGGAATGATTGTAATCCTATTGGGAAATTGTTAATCCTCAAAATTTGAGTGGACAAGCAAAAACCCAGAATTTGTTAAATTATGTATTTGTTTAAAAACTTATGAAATGTTTGTACTTCAGTAACCATAGAGAAATACAGTAAGAAAGATGCACCACAGGTAAGAGCAGACCCAGAAAAGCAGAATAACTCACTAGAGTTGTGTTGGACCTGGAAGATGGTCTGAAGGTGCCTGTATTAGCAGGAGAGCAGTGTCAGCCGCAAGACTTGTGGTAGAGTATATCATCGTCATCAGTCTGGTTGGTAACAAGAGGATAGTGGAGGCAAAAGAATAGTCGTCAGACCGGTTGGCAGTATGAGATCAGCACGGTACAAAGTTGGTTCAGCGGAGGAAAGTCTGGGAGGCAATCAGGGGTCATAACAGAAAGGAACATAGGAGCAGATTCAGAAGGCAGGAACGTAGTCAGGAAACGAGGCAAGGGGTCAGATACAACCGGTGAACAGGAAGGAGTACAAACAGCTAGCCACCAGGAATACTGAATAGCCAGCAGTAAGGGAAAGATGGAAGTGGACTAATAAAGACTTGGCAAGACAGACGAGCAGTTCTTAAATGGGAACACACATAGAAACAGAAAGTGTTAAGAAAAGACTAGTAACCTCACAGTGGCAACTGTAGAGATCCCAGGTCTATTTCTAACACCATCAGTATATATATGGCTATTTATCTGGTTTATCAAAAGAGGACTCATCTTCATGAGACATATACAGATTATAGAAGAGAAATTTGGTCTTATGATGTACAAAAAGGGCATTTGTGCTTTAAAATGTATCAGAGAACAAACATCCATGGTACGGGAATGTGTACATGGTGACTTCTCAGGAGTCCCATTGTGTTCTTTAGACAGTTTATTGACCTTCATTCATGAGTTCAGTATGCTTACAAGGTTACCAAAGATAGAAATTACCCAACCTTAAAAACCTCAGAAGGGTTCTGCACATAAATGGGTTATCCCACAATCAAAATTTATCATCTTCACAGGATCGGTGAAAAATAGAGATGGGAAAACCATGAGATTTATTTCATGAATATTTGCAAGGTTTAGATTGTGATTGAACTTGTTTGGTCCAAACCAAAAGTACTTTTATTAAACTCTGGACTTGTCATGATGTTGACTCACCTCAACTTCACCTAGGAGATTAGTAGAGGACCGTGGTGATGGAGCATGACGTTGTGTGGGAGCTCAGAAGACATGAGAGAAGGTAAATATCAGTCTATTAATTTTATCTCATCTCCCCGGGGTCTCCACTTATTATACTTTGAGGTTTGAATGGACTGCCAGACTTTAATAGTGATTATAGGTGAAAAACACTGAAAATCTTGGGATGACCATACCTGGGGATTTTTGAAAATTCTTAATCCAACTCATCTGTAGTGAAAGTATCTGCTTGGACCCAGTCATAAGAAAGAGGATCCAAAGTCTTCAGTATGAATGGAGTGATGTATTACACATGCAGAATGCCTCTGTATTAAAAGTCTTTGTGGCTGATGAAAATATTAAAGTAGATTAAATGGAATAGCAGCTGGTATGTGTGACTCCATTCAAATGATGGACATAAGACCCCCATTCTCATGATCATTGAGGACTCTGACAGATCAGACACATATGATCTTTCCTCTATCTGGGTCATGCTGTAAGTTGTGACTGTGCGACAACTCCTTTAAGGCCTATACCTATAGTAGATAACAATGCTGGATTCCCATATCATAAAGTAAATGGTAAACAATAGAATATGCCATCACTTTCTGATACAGCTTGCTATAGTCACCGCTCAGAAGTTAGACATCTGTCTTGTCATGAGTATGATGTACCTGTTTGTCCATCATATGACCATGGACTGTATATCATATGACTATGCACTGTATATCACATAACCATGGACTGTCCATCACATGACCATGGACTGTATATCATATGACCATGCACTGTATATCACATAACCATGGACTGTATATCATATGACCATGCACTGTATATCACATTACCATGGACTGTCCATCACATGACCATGGACTGTATATCATATGACCATGCACTATATATCACATAACCATGGACTGTCCATCACATGACCATGGACTGTATATCATATGACCATGGACTGTATATCATATGACCATGAACTGTATATCACATGACCATGGACTGCGCATCACATGACCATGGACTGTCCAACACATGACCATGGACTGTATATCACATGACCATGGACTGCCCATCACATGACCATGGACTGTCCAACACATGACCATGGACTGTATATCACATGACCATGGACTGCCCATCACATAATCATGGGTGGCCATGGACTGTCCAACACATGATCATGGACTGTCCAACACATGCCAATGGACTGTCCATCATATGGCCATGGACTGTATATCACATAACCATTGGCTGCCAAATGCATGACCATGGACTTCCAAACACATGACCATGGACTGTCCAACACATGACCATGGACTGATTTTTTTTTTTAGCCCCAAGAAGTAAACAAAGAATAACAGCAAGCACAGATCTAGAAAACCACAAAGAATTGATACAGAAAGTATATTGTATAACTTTTCAGCAAACAAAGAAAAACATTTAATTGCTGAAACTCTACAACCCCTTAAGTCCACAGTCCTCAGGTCTATAATGACTAGCAAATGCCAGACTTTTAGGTATTTCAGTCTGCTTCTTACGTTCTTTAGAGGACTATACATCATTATCAATTTCCATTTTACATAGATTACACAGAAACAATAAACAATATTCGGATACATTTCTCTTCAATCTTTCTGGAAGATCTGGGTGCATTTCCATATATTACCCTCCCGTAATTCTACATATTCTGTTGATAAGTAGAGTTGCAAATTAAAAATGATTCTGTTTGATGCCGGCATGGTATAAAATGTAAGCATTTAGCCCTAGTCTGTAAATTATTCTGCAGATATTTAACAATCTTGTGTGTGTAATTAATATTTTGATGAAAGTTTGGAGTATCTGCTGACAGATATTTATCATAATGGCTTGTCTGCTGTCATAATTCAAGTTTTTAAAATGTGTCTCATGCACGGCTCAGATGAGCTAAAATAAGCAATTGTTAATGTTGTGACTTAAACACAGTGTCAGGCAGGCAGTTTTTTTGACTTATGGGCAAATTGCTGTTATGATGCTTTCAGTAATCCTTGCACAGTATACATTTTATTGCAATGAAATACCTTTGTCTGTGCCAAGCAGATGAACAATGTAATATTTTTTGTCTCACATTATATTAACTCTAGAAGTACATTTGCCAAAGGTCAAAATTGGACCTGTCAAATATGAATATGGTCCTTACTCTTATGTCAAGGCCTAAGTAGGCAAAGTGTAAATCGAGATTTACCGCTAGGGTCTCGGATGCTACCGATAGATCAAAGACATATGCAGTGTAGATCCAAGGCTAAAGTATAATGCAATGCTGTGAATGAACCTCATCCATGTAAACTAATGCACAGCTCACTGGGCCTTTAAGAGAAAGAAAGAGGGGAGGATTCACAGAGAGAGATAGCACCACTAAGTGACAACCGATCGCGCCACTTTGGGTATTATTTTATTAGAAATCCTGTGGCTATCACTGTTGTTGGAGCACTATGCGTGGTACCACATCGAACCCTGATGGCACATACAGATCTGTCCACACGGTGTCCGCATGGAACATGCGGAAAGGAAAGTACTTCATAAACTACTTTACTCTCCGCATGACTTGTGCGGACACCGAGCGGAAAACACACGGATCCCATTATAGTCAATGGGGTCCATGTGCTTTCATTGCTCACCACATGTCAATACGTTCGGTATTCCATTTGGGGGGAGGGGGGTCCCCATGTTGACTACCCAAATGGAATATTGAAAGCAGATGTGAACCAGGCCTAAGAGGTAAGGAAAGGCATATCTGTAATAATGTGACCCAGTATCCCAACATTATCCATGTTGCCAGGCCGTACAACTCTGGGCTACCCATATAAGTATTAGACTAAATCCCTGATTTCCTAGTTGGGACAAGGTAAGCCATCAACAGAAAGCTGACACATAGAATGATAATATTAATAGTAATAATTAAATAAATAATAATACTAAATTATATTATTTCATATATTATATAATAATAATAATAATAATAATAATAATAATAATAATATCAAAGTATAAAACAGTCTCTGATAAAAAAAAAAAGAATACATCACATATGAATGAAGAGATACAATAGATTATAGTCCTAAGAATATTTTAGCCAAACAATTTAGCCAAATAGCACATATATATCTGCCTTATATAAACACAATGCAGTAAATCATCTTATAATATTTTGATATCTTCAAGAAACCTCTTTTCACCGGAGGCCTTTGCTGTTTTAAGCTCTTAATAGCATCTCCAACATCATCCCCAGTGTGATTAGTTCAATACCTGTTTGCCTGAAGAATTCTGAGAACTTTTATCTCTTTGAAGAATTCTTCACCACTGTCAGATGAATGGATACTTATTAGCAATAGAAATCCACGACATTTCACATTACCGAGGGGGCATTACATCAATCTTTTCTGAAAGGAAACAGCATATTTTCCTTTTTAATGCTGTCAAATGTTGGAAGAAAAGATAAAGTTCCTAGGTTGAGAATCCTATATTTTAATTAAACTTCTACTGTCATACAGGGTAATTGAAGTGCATCAAATCAATTTCTGGGAAAATATTTATCACATTATTCCAAGTTGTTAAATGTTTCATTTAAAATGCCAACCCAACAAGCTAATGAATATTTTAATTATAATTTCCAAATGGGGTAATTACAGCTCTGTGCATCTTCTTAATAGCTTGGATGCTATAGGGTCTGTTCATGGTATTAATGCTTGTTGTCCCAGAAATTGCTTTATAGTAGGAGAATGAAGACTGGAGTGGTGGTTGAAAGGGCCTTCCATTGACTCTGTCTAGACTAGATGATAATATGCCCTCTTGATGAGATCGATTGGAATCTAAAAAAGTGATACCCCATACATTCAGCAGGCTAATGACACGTATGTTTTAATAAATACTATAGAAATGGATTTGTTCTGGCCGTAGTGCCCAATTCACTTTATTCATGTAGGTCCTTCTTCCCACTGATGATATTTTCCAACTATTAGGAGGAGGACTGAAGTTTCCATAGCGCTTTGTGGAGGCTGCCGGTCCTCTCCCTACTGCACTCCTGAGTCCCCACTTACAGGTCTCGGGAGGTCAGACAGAACCTCTGCAGCGTTGTGCGGGGGTTTCCAGTCTCCACCTGAGCGGGGGACTTCCGATTTCGGTCTAACAGCGGGCCAAAGCCTGTTTAGGAAGGCTTCTGTTTCCAGACCACCATTGTCTATTAAGTTGACGTCATATCCTAGTAGTAAACATTCCTCCTGATCTGATTACCTGTGTTTTGACTCTTTTGCATTGACCTTTGACCTTGCCTTTGCCTTCTGATTCTGTACTCTGCCTGTTCCTGTTAATGACCTTGGCCTCTAGACCTCTGCTCCCTGTACTCTGCTTTGTACTCCGTGAATATTCCTGTTACTGACTCGGCCTGCCTGATATTCCATTTGGATTACCCACTGTACTGTGTTGCCCTCTTGCTGACGACCTGAACCATACGACTATGCTTTACTCTCTGCTGCCTCCTGACCAACCATGTCAACCTTCTGGATCCCTGGACCTACACTGCAACCCGAAATATCTGCTGTTAAGAGATCTCAGTGTCTTATTTACCGTGATTTGTGGTGCGCTGTGTGTTTGGCATTTCCTGACCTGTGCCCCTCCGCCCGGCAGTGCAGTCAAGTCCATTCCCACCATCTGGGGCACTGGTGAACACCACTGTGAAGTTGGAGTTGGTGAGGCTAGGGGGTGTCGAACACATTTGCCATTTTAATTGGTATGTCTAGTACCGGTTCATACTTTGGCTCTGTACTGCAACTGCTATCCTAACATCAACAAGGCAACATGGTGGCTTATTGGTTGTCACTGTATAGTTATACAGTAAAAGGTTCTTGAATTAAAATCCAACCAAGACACATCTCTATGTTGTACCTCTGCAAACTTCAACTCCATGCCTATGTTAACTAACAGCCGTTTCTTACGCTACCTATAGTTAACTTCCCTACAAGTCAATATTCGACCCATTAAAGAGCTTTGAAACATGACTGGGCATTTTGGTCATACTTTGGTCTTCCAAAATATTCTGAAGGAGAACTAACTTCCATACCTTTTTCCAGGAACCATTGCCTGTAAGACTCCCTACAGCCCAAGGAGAAATAGGACCTCCCAATGGTTACGTTTACTAGATCCCTATGCTAGGAACTATATTGTATATCTACATGAGAAGTTTATGAGTCTCAGTCAATGAAAAAAGTAATGCCCACTGGATTAAATTGATAGTAACTAGAGATGAGCGAGTAGTACTCGATCGAGTAGGTGTTCGATCGAATACTATGGTATTCGAAATACTCGTACTCGATCGAGTACTACTACCTGTTCGAAGTTAAGATTCGATGCAGAACCAGCATTGATTGGCAGAATGCTATACAGTACATTGCCAATCAACACTGGTTCTTCTCTTACCTTTAGAAGTCTTCTCCCTGTGCAGCTTCACCGCGTCCTCTTCCGGCTCTGAATTCACTCTGCCAGGCATCGGGCCTGGGCAGAGCCGACTGCACATGTCTGCTTGTAGTGCGGGCATGCGCAGTCGGCTCTGCCCAGGCCCGATGCCTAGCAGAGTGAATTCAAGGCCGGAAGAGGACGCGGGGACGCTGTGCAGGGAGAAGAATCCAACCCGACTCTCACTCATGGACTTGGTAAGTAGAATTTGATCGAATGTTGCCTACCCCTGAAACGAGCTTTTCCCCCCCATAGACTATAATGGGCTTCGAAACCCCTTCGAACTGTCGAACAGTGTGCGACTGTTCGAATCGGATTTCGAACCCCGAACATTTTAGTGTTCACTCATCTTTAATAGTAACAGGGCCCTTACATATGTGTTCAGACCCATTACCTTCTTAGGCTACCCATTCACTTTAGTTTGATGTCAGTCGATAGCTCATTCAGTCAATACCTATTTTTCATTATTTCCCCCATACACATGCAGGATGTTGAAATCCAACAACTCAATCCTTGTCATGGGGAAATGAGGAGACTCCCAAGCCCATTACACAGTTGTCCTGTCTGGTGGTCTCAGCCATCATGATTTGAACGATTGGAGATTTTCCTACTTGCCTTTGGCATTTCAGAAAGCCCGAAGGAATGATGCTGTGTCATCTTCAAGGTGCTAATGCTACTCAGCCGTGTGCATTAGTTTCCTAGACTACAGATGTGCTTCCTACTACTGCCAGGGTTATGTTACAGTCATGATTTCTTTACAATCTAGAGGCGGATGTATATAACACTGACTACTTGAGATCCAGATGCCATGGCAAAGTCGATCAACTTTATTTTTCCAAAAATGTACGACATAAAAGAGAGGCCTTCACGTCTTCCTTTCAGAAACTGCAGATAAATGTGTTAACCGCAAGGGCTTTATGACCAGAGCAGGTCTGACTGTCATTCCATTGGTAGTTCTTGTCAGTCCAACTAAACTCTGTCATCCTTCAACCCAGTTTAAATTAACAGGTAATTTGTAGATGTCACTTCAGGTTAGGCCACTCATTTTGTTTCGACTCTACCAATGCAAAACATTGGACTAATTTTTCTTGTCTTCTCTTAATAGGATTTTCATTTATAAATAGATTTATGTTCTGAAAATAAATTACTGTAAGTGATGCACAGGAATGGTAGCAGAATGGACTTTCATGGAATTTTAAGCATCTCTGAATCATGGAGATTAATAGGAACACTTCAAAGACTAAATTCTACTTTAAAAAAAAAAAAAAAAGCGTTGAGTTAATATTTAATTGGAGTAACGGATCTGGTTGAAAACATAATTTTTAATATCTAAATTAATTTGCAAAACAAAACCATTAATTTACCCTGATTAAATTTATAGTGTTAAATTTTAACAATGTACTAGAACAAGAAAGTTTCCCAATGAACATTGGCATAAAAATTAATTCTATCAGATCTCATTATGCCATTAATAGCTATGGATCTATGCACAATACGGTACATTTTCTTACCGCTCTGTCTATTTTTATCGAAATAGTTTTATAAATCTATTCCTATTTTGATTTTCAAAAAATGGGATACCATAATGATAATACATTGGAGGCAATTGCTGTAGAGAATTGTTGAGAGACAATATTGTGTGTATATATATATACAGTATATATATATATATATATATATATATATATATGTACATATACCGTCTGACTATCCATCTACTGTATCAGAATCACCATGTGTTAGGAAATTGCTAGGGAAGCATTTCCCCAGTAGCTGCTGGAAACCCTGGAGGAAGGGGCACAAGAGGCAGTGAGCCCTGGTCTGAGACCCACCACTGTCCCTTCCCACTTGCCGGTCCTATCCTAGGTAATAGGTGGCAACTGGACGACAAAACACTTCCTAAATACGTGACACACAAAACGCAGACAAGACAAACAACAACAAGGGAGGTCAGCTAGCTAGGGGTCAGTAACAGTCAAGCAATGCAGTATCAAAATAGATATCCAAAATAGTAGTCAATAGGGAAAGCCAAAGGTCAAGAATTAGAATAGAAGAATAAACAGCAAGAGAAAAGCCAGCACGCACAAGGCAATAGCAAGCACCAGTGTGAATGTGAGACAAGAATAAATAGGAAGGAAGAACCCGCCCTGGAGTTGATAGGCGGATAGGCTGTCAATCACAGGGCAAGACTAAATTTAATTATTAGAGGAACAGAGAGAAATGAAGGTGAAGGCAGACGGGTGTGATGGAGAATCAATTACAGAAATAGAGCCATGTTCACACAGTGCAACCAAAAACTCTAAGCGAGAAATGAAACTGCACACGCTTCCTGCACCGCAGGAGGAGGACAAAACCCTTCCTAAATACGTGACACACAAAATGCAGACAAGACAAACGACAACAAGCGAGGTGAGCTAGCTAGGGGTCAGTAACAGTCAAGCAATGCAGTGTCAAAATCGATATCCAAAATAGTAGTCAATAGAGAAAGCCAAAGGTCAAGAATTAGAATACAAGAATAAACAGCAAGAGAAAAGCCAGCACGCACAAGGCAATAGCAAGCACCAATGTGAATGAGAGCCAAGAATAAATAGGGAGGAAGAACCCGCCCTGGAGTTGATAGGCGGATAGGCTTTCAATCACAGGGCAAGACTAAATTTAATTATTAGAGGAGCAGAGAGAAATGAAGGTAAAGGCAGATGGGTGTGGTGGAGAATCAATTACAGAAATAGAGCCATGTTCACATAGTGTAACCAAAAACTC
The DNA here is from genome assembly GCF_031893055.1 of Leptodactylus fuscus. Lineage (NCBI taxonomy): Eukaryota > Metazoa > Chordata > Amphibia > Anura > Leptodactylidae > Leptodactylus > Leptodactylus fuscus. Next base: position 68,159,536 of record NC_134273.1, on the reverse strand, counting down.
TAAGCAAGAAATGAAACTGCACATGCTTCGTGCACCGCAGCATGCGAGCAGAGGATGGCGCAGTGACCCGAACAGACAGAGACGTTACACCATGTCTCTCTTTTTCAACACGCACAATTGCATATACTTATTCATAATAGATAATCACATTATAATATTCATATATATCAGTAACCTATATAATTATAACAGGCATCATAAAGTATTGACTAATAATGTTGGTTTAGCACATATACACTACTGTTCAAGTTATAGGGCAGTGTAGATGAAACGCTGCAAAGTAAGAGTACTATCAAAAATTGAAGTGTTAATAGCTTATTTTTCATCAATTACAAAATGAAATGAATAAACACATGAAAATTCTAAATCGAATCAATATTTGCAAACATCTAATAAAGCGGAGATCCGGCGCTCGTGGATTGAACAGACTCGAGAAGAGCTTAAAATGCCAGTTGCAGCTTTTATCCGGACACAAAACCACAGAATGGGTCATGGTAAGAACTTGGAAAATAAAAAAATATATAAAAACCGGGAGAGCTTAGAAGGCTACTGGTGTAGGAAATCCAACAATGGAAGTCAAGTGGGTAATAACGATCACTTTATTGGTTCCAAGGGCAAACAGGGCAATGCGTTTCAACATCATACCGGTGTCTTCGTCAGGCTAATATTGAATAGTCCAAAGGAAGATCTGGAAATCACACGACTTCGTTCTCCTTCTATTGTCAGATTTCCTACACCAGTAGTGCTCTAAACTCTACCAGAATCAATATTTGGTATGACCTTTGCTCTTTGCAGGAGAAGTCCTGGAAATGATGATTTGACCCCCACAGAGCCCTGATCTCAACATCATACAGTCTGTCTGGGATGACATGAAGAGACAGAAGGATTGGAGCAAGCTTACATCTACAGAAGATCTGTGCTTAGTTCTCCAAGATGGAAGGAACAACCGCCCTGCCGAGATCCTTCAAAGAGTGTCCACAAGTTTAAATAGTCTATCCTGAATGAGTCCATGTCTGCTTACAATTTGATGGCACTACTGACATTCTATGGATCTTAAAGTTGACTTTATACATTGCAAGCCATAGTATTGCCAGTAACCATATGGCCATGCTGTCGGCAGAGTATTCAGATTGATTGTTAAAGGGGTTGGCCACTTTCAGACCAATATTGAGAAACAAATGTTATTGTTTGTACAATAAAAGGATATACAATTTTACAATATACTTTCTGTATCAATTCCTCACAGTTTTCTAGATCTCTGCTTGCTGTCATTCATTCTGTTATGTCTGGTGGATAAAACTCTGACCATGGTCATGTGATATACAGTCCATGGTCATGTGATGAGTACACAGGTGCCGCTCGCTCGTTATAGTCACAGCACAATAATCAGAAAAGCCTGGTAATTAGCTGTGCACTCATCACATGACCATGGACCATAAATCACATGACCATGGACAGACTTTTATCCACTAGAAGTAACAGAATGAATAACAAGTAGAGATCTAGAAAAACAGAGATCTAGAAAACTTTGAGGAATTGATACAGAAAGTACATTGGAAAATTGTACAACTTTTTATTATACAAACCATAACATTTTTAATGCCTCTTTAATGCCTGCATGATTTACTTGCAAAATCAAATTAAAGTGTAATGTGCAAAAACTTTTCAGAAATGTGAATTATCAAATAGCCACATACATGTATATTCACTAATATGTATGGCTGTTTAGCATACATGTAGTCATATCAGTCCAAACATGCTACCATCAGGGGGCTCGTGTTCAAATGACGTCAGGAGTTGCTGTCCATCTAAATAGTATTGAGTGTCCTGAATCTCCTCCAATAGAAGGATTGGGCTGATCAATTTCAGCATGTCCAATCCTTTGTTTTCAAAGGAGAACAAGTGCAGCTTGGACTAACTGAGCTTGCATGTGTATGTAGGGTCATGAGGAGTAGCTGTTGGCTGAATGAGTGTTTGACTGACAGATATCTAACGAACATGGTCACCTTTAGACCAGGTAGAGATAATAGAAACTGTAGATAGGCGATACATAAAAAATATCTTTTAGCAAGTAGACTGCTACAAAACATGTATGTAAGGGAGGAGATCCAGAAATCTTTACTGGATGATAAAAGGTGAAAAAAGATAAAAGATTGCCGACTAGACCGCACTTCTTTCTCTATATATACATGTGAATGTTCCATCATTTAAATAAATTATAAAATAGACATTTTCACGTTACAATTTAAAGTTCCCAAAAAGAAGAAGTGTGTAATATTATGTAATGTCACAGCTGGATGTCCATATATTAAACAGGAGAAATGTCACCTAACAGCCATGTAGCATTGCTTATTCATGACTTGTACATTCATGTCACGATTCATATGTAAATAACTAAGATATCAAATGCACCTCGAGCCCAGAAATGATACAGGGGCGGAAAGAAGACATGTGACAAAGAAGAGCGAAACTGTTGCATATGTGTTACCAAACCAGGGAAGAGATGAATAATACCATGCCCCAGCTCTCGTAGTTTACCATATGTTAAAATATGGAGAGTAGTCAGAGACATGTTCCTATAGAATCATATATAGCACACTGTGCGTCTTGTATTTCTGGAAAGTGATACAACGCTGAGAATGTCAATTTACATTACGCATGTAGGTCATCGGATCATTGGTGGCGCCATCAGAAGGCATCCAAACACCCAAATCAGATTTTATCCCTAGTAAGGTTCTCCTCTATAGAAAAAAGACATACAATTCTAACAGATCAACTTTATTGAACTCAGCTGCAAAGACAGTGGCACAGGCAGTATTAAAGTCACTATCTTTTTAAAGGGATGTTATCATTACAATCCCTTTTTTAACTAATATCACTTAAGAATGGTTGTTCTTCCCTTACATTTAGAAAACTTCTACCCATATAGGGATCACAATGTACAGTTTTTTTTCCCTATCAGTATGTCTTTGTAGAAAGGGAGGAAATCCACACATGGGGAGAACATACAAACTCCTTGCAGATGTTGTTCCTGGCAGGATTCAAACCCAGGGCTCCAGCGCTGCAAGGCTGCAGTGCTAACCACTGAGCCACCGTGTTGCCCCAGCGTTTCTGTTTTTTTCTGTAAAGATGGGGTGCTGAGTGCACATTAATGAGAAATATAATGAACTTTTTTGATTTTAGCAAATGGCTACAATGAAACAACAAGTGAAACATTTAAAGTGGTCTGAATACTTTCTGTACCCACTGTATGTGTAGTCTTACACCAAGTTCTGTTTGTTTGCTGTGTATATTGCAATAGTCTCTACCTGCACTCAAGGGCCCTGTCTCTCCATCACTGTATCTCAAGGGTTTTGTCTTGTAGACATTATTTCCCACTGGTTCCTTCCACACTCACTCATTCCAACAGCAGAAAAGCCATCTCATTTTGGACCTGACTCTCAGGGGATCTCACTGGGCCACCTTTGCTCTCTCTCTACCCTATCTGGCTCAGTCACTTTTTAGGCTTGCAGACTATCCAGACCTAACTGTGCCACTAAGACAGGATTCCTCCTTAATCCTAAAACAGGGATCCTCCTTAATCCTCCGGCGGTAGCGTAATTAAAACATGTCCTGGGATTGATCACAGTACCTCTCATCCCACCACCGGCACTGACTAGTTCCACAGCCCTAGCATATGCCACGGAAATAGTCACTGCGCCTTATAACACAATTCAGCTCTCATCACCCCTTAGGTGCTGTCTGAAACAGAACGCTAGTAGGTCCACATCATAGACAGGTGAATTTTATCATATCTAGATCACTTCAGGACACTTTTATAGATCATTGACTACTCAGTGAGCAGATCCAGCCTCACTTGGCATGGCAGTTATGCTATCTCCCACTTGACTGGAAACCATTTTCTTTTGCTCCTCATAACTCTCCATCATGTCTCTGGTCATCACCAATCTAGAGCAACCTTCAGTCTCTCCCATCTTTCTCAAAGAAGGACAAGCTCGTCTCTCCAGATGAACAGATGTAGACTTATGTTGCATGAAGACCTTTAGCATAGAGGTCTATGCAGATTACCTGCACTCTCATGGTGCAACCTGTGCAGGGACTCCACTAGGTCAGGACCCCTTATCACTCAAAAGTTATCCGGAAGTCACATAGTGATGACATAACCATAGGTCATTAATATCTGATTGAAGGGGGTCTGACAGCCAGGATCCCCAAGATCAGCAATGAAAGTGCCAGCCATCCTCAGATGAGCTCTGCCCTACTCAATGCACCACCAAGAGACCAAAGTGCTAACTAGTAGGGGTTTTGGGTGTCATCAATATGTAGCTCCCAGAAAGCCCCTTTAAGGCCGGGGCCCCACGGACCGGAAACGCCACTTTTTTCCCGCTACAGGAAAAATCGCAGCATTGTACAGTGCAGGCATAGTGGATGGGATTCATGAGAATCCCATCCCCACTTTGCGGAAAAGATTGCAGCGCGGACACGCAAATCGCAACATGTCAATTATATCTACGGGCGGCTTTCCCATAGATATAATGTTAGGAGAAAGTCCACAGAGGAAAACTCTGTGAACTTTCTCTTAAAAGCGCTGCGGAAAGAATGCGGTTCTTCCTACCACGCTTTAGTGCGGCGGATACGGCCCGTGGGGCCTTAGCCTCACAGCAGCTTTCTGACCCTTATTAACATGTATGTATGGAAACAATATGCGTCTTAGGATGGTTGTAGAATATTACACATAGCGGATCAATGACGACTGTATCTAATAACTGAACATTCGGATATAATGGGCCAGCCGTTTCACAAGAGAATCTGAAATATCCCACAATAATGAGTTTGTTCTGTCACCTGATACTGTTGAACAAGCAAGTTACTTTCCAACTGGCAGCTGATAAGTTAGAACTTGATGGACGTCTCAAACATATAAATGACAGATAATAGATTCCAACTGCTAATTATCGCAGTTAGGGAGAATTGTCTGATATCATATGAGAAAATCAAGCCCTGTGAGACTTAGGTTATATGATTCCCTTCCAGAAAGGATGGCAAGAAATACTATGGTTATTATTATTTTTTTCTAGCTAGAATATTGCAGCAAAGACAGCAAATCAAGTCATTTTAATATTAAAAAAGTGACAGTAAGACGCAGCACACACCGTTTCGATACGTTTCAATGTATATTGGTGTTTGTATTAATAGAACTAAATTAAAAATATCATCAATATCTAATATTTTTTGACGCTGGATCCTTCTATATAATGAGAATTTGATGCCTGTGGATATATTGAGTCGATTGCATTTGCGCTGTTGATAGTGAATATATACAAGGATTCTGTGCACGATGTCGGTATGTTACAATAGAAGCACAATTCAACAAACAGCAATTCAGTTGTTCATAGGCAATGATGGCGTCATTGACAGTGAAGGGGTTAAGGTAAACATTTCAGAAGTACCTGCCGTCAAGTGGTTTACTCATCTCCTATTCCAAAGGAGTCTGTGCCACAATCACTAGCCCATAACTAGGCTAGCAGGTGTCAAGGGTATAGGGATCCAGCACCAGGTACATGGTCACTAGTACTTATATGTCACTAACTAAAGGATGGGAGTTGTCAGTAGTTGAGTACACTTATCGCTCAATGAGTACACTCAACTGAACGCCTCCAGCCCACCTCTTAGAATGGACACTGACAAGGGGACCTGTTTGGTACTTGATGGTGGTGGCAGTTGTTCCTCCTTGAACGGCTATATAAGATGTTAAATGGTGCTTTTACTCCACTTCACACAATATATACAATTCTGCCTCTCCCACTATTAGGCATGGGGCTGAGTTAACCAAAATCCCAGGGGAGCAGATCCCTAGATGTATATGGGTCATAGCTTGTGGCTTTCTGAGAACCACAGTTCCTTCCACAGTCATGGCATACTACTTGCCTCTCTAGGACTAACAGTAATGTATTCCCTATCTCAGGGCTGTGTTATGTCATTATAGGGTGATGAATGTTGCCTCTCCTTCAGGGGCTGCAGAGGATACTCAACATCTCATTTGAGTGCCAGCACAAACTCAGCTGAACCGTGACTAATGGTCCTCGGAAGACTTAGAGTCTGCAACCCCAGCCCAGCCTGTACCATGCTCTCTAAAACTGAGGGGTAGTCAAATGGTGGATGAAAAAAGGGAATGCATAAGGGAAGCTGCTAACATACAAAAAAGGATAAAATACACATAAAATAACATGTATACAACCAGAGGCACAGAAAAACAATAAAAGAAAAGAAAACAGTATAAGTAGAGTCCACTGGAATGCTGCACATGTGGAGATTGGAAGGAGTAGGTGACAGTCAAACCAATATTAGAACAACAGCTTCTAACAGGTTTGCCCAGTCTAAGACCCCATGCACATGACCGAGTGTCTTCCAATGTGGGGTCCAGTGTCATCAGAGTGCAGTTCATGATGCATTCATGTCTATGGAGGCTTCCGATCCAATCCTTTCCATTGACATGGATGAGTATATCGGAACGGATCGGAAACTCCCATGGACATGAGTGCATCATCTGATGTCATTCAGAGTGTCATCCAACTGCATTATGCTGCAAATTCAGCCCCACATCGGAAGCACACTTGAGCGTGTACATGGAGCCTACGGCCTCATTCACATGTCAGTGTTTCGGTGAGAGATGTGCATCAGTGATTGTAAACCAAAACCAGGAGGGGTGACTCTCAGACATAAGATATCATAGAAAGATTTGCACCTGCTCAATGTTTCAACCCACTCCTGATATAACACAATCACTGTTCAATGACCAAAACACTGATGTGTGAATAAGGTCTTAGGCTCAGTCCCAATAAGGAGTCCAGCAATTGTCAGGTTATTTGATGGATGCTGGTCCGTCACATACTGTAATTCTACTGACAATTCTGCAGATCATATAGAACATTTTATCAAGTATTGAATTAAAGATATTATATTATAAGCTGAACTTTCATTAATTTTTGTTCTTCACCTGTCCTTTGAGTATTTTAGTAACGTCTTTATAGAAGTTAAGGTTTAGAAATATTCATTTCTGGAACTATGAAAAAGGTATTTCTGTATGTACTCGAGTATAAGCCAACCCGAGTATAAGCCGAGGCCCCTAATTTTACCACTAAAAACTGGGAAAACTTATTGACTCGAATATAAGCCGAGAGGGGAAATTCAGCAGCTACTGGAAAATTTCAAAAATTAAAATGGTCGGAGTTTTTGGGTGCAGTAGATGCTGAGGAAGGGGAGGGGGTGTTTTGGTTGTCTGTCTGCCCCTTCCCTGAGCTTGAGGACTGTTTTTTTCCCCCCACTTGGAATTCAGCCTGGCTGACTATAGGGGATCTGCAGTGCTCCTATTAACCCCTTCCTGACGGAGCAGGAGCACTGCAGATCCCCTATAGTAGTAGACACAGGAATATCTAATGTGTATGTGTGTCACAGTCATTTTCTACTTTTGTATGTATTCTAGGGAAATCAGGGATGGCATTTTTTTAATTACTTTATTTAACAGGAAGTCTAATAATCATTGCTTTCTTAAAGGGGGTGTCAGAATAAAATAATTAAAAAAAAACTAAACAAAAATCTCCCTTTCCTGTTAGAACAATTCCATTCCAGAAGCGGCAGCTCCATCAGCACTGCTGTCAGTGTTTGATGACATGTTCTTATGACATCACAAGCATTTTCAGGTGACAGCTTCGGCCGCTTATAGGCTTCACTGGTCACCTGCACATAAATAAGGAGGGAGAGGGTATGGATAACCCTGAAAAAACAACCAGTTGCGCTCTTGGGAATAACAGGTTCCAGGACCTGGAATCTGTTATTCCCAAGACTGTAACTGGTTGTTTTTTCGGGGTTATCCATACCCTTTCCCTTCTGAAGTATATTTGACGTTCTGCGCGATAGACCAGTCTGATGCCACCCCTGACCTGATATCTAATGTGTATGTTGTTGTGACTACTTCACAACACCTTGAGGTGAGGGGCTATCTTGGTCACTAATATTCTCACATATCTATCTGTTAATCGATTATTCAACAGATATACACTATTGGTGAGGCTCGGTGTCCGTTCTTTTGTTTTTGTGATGACCTGCACATAAATGAAAGTTTTATTGACATCCAACATCATCACAGCAACCATTTAAGGCCCGGTTCACATCTGCGTTTGGTATTCCACTTGGAGATCCCCCAAACGGAATACCAAACTCATTAAAAAGCGGTTAGCTAAGAAACCACACGGACCCCATAGACTATAATGGGTCTGTGTGGTTTCTGCACTAAACATACGTAGAGAAAAGTACTTTTCTCTCTGCCTGAGTCCTGCGGAAACCACACAGACCCCATTATAGTCTATGGGGTCCATGTGCTTTTATTTCTCATGCTTTTTAATGCATTTGATAATCTGTTCGGGGGGTCCCCAAGCGGACTCCCCAAATGGAATACCGAACGCAGATGTGAACCGGGCCTAACATCCTGAACAACTGCTGTGTGCCGCAAAGACAACAGAGAGATGTTCAATTGGATTGAAGTCTGCAGAATTAGGGGGCCAGAGAGGTACTTGAAGTCTTGGTTCATGGGCTATACACTGCCAACTTCAAAAGTAGTAGGTGATCATAATACTGTGGATATTTCACCATTAATATCAGTAAATTTCTGTATAATGCTTTCACACCACATATATTTGTGTCACTGGACTTGTACAAAAACTGGCCAAAATCCCATGATACGGTATATCCTACATAAACATCACTTTGTAGATATTTAATGCCCGGAGAAAAACGGTCCTGCCCTAATGTGAGTGCACAAATCATGCCACCAAAGTGGAGTAAGAGCTGTTTTATTGTGTATGATTGATTATTATTATGGTACACGTATGGCACTTTTTTGCAGCCGCAAGACCCCAGCATTTAACCTTTATGTTGTTGCCAGGGAAGAGCCACAGAACGGACGGCTCTATGGCGCGGCAATAGTGAACAGATTAACCACGACTTCCAAAGCATAAATATTTCCTGAGCAGCAAAATGGAATCATAACATTTTCCCTACAGTTAATATTGCTTTATTTCTGTAACTTCAGCACTCTTTAGCAGAAATGTATCTACTATATTTCAGTCTGTCCTAGAGGAACATTATCTATTAACTTTTATTTACTGTTCATGTTTAACTGCTACAGATTTTTATTTCTAGTGAAGTTAATATATAAGTAATGCCGTATAATAATTTCAGCCATCTCCGTTTATCAAGCTCCAATTATTGCTGTGCAATTACTAGTGGCTTCATTGACCATCATGGCTTTAAAGAGGAATATCGCTTTATTTTTAGTAGAAAACAATGCATATGCAGGAAAAGTATGTTACATGATATGTAGCTAATATTTATTTCATGAATTTGCCCCATTTTGAACTTTTGGCGCCTAATATTTAAAAGGGTTTCCGGCCTTAAATACACATTTTTTACCCTATCAATATGTCTATGGAGTGTTGTAGGAATCTCGCCCAAACATGGGGAAAACATACAAACTCCTTGCAGATGATAACCTTGGCAGGATTTGAACAGAGGACTCTAGCACTGCAAGGCTGCAGTGCTAACCATTGAGCCTCCGTGCTGACTGCCTGAAAAACATTTTTGATACTGATACCTATACACAGGATGGGTCACCAGTAGCTGATCTGGGGGGGTCCAATACCTGGACAGATCCATTGATCCAGCTGCCTCCTGGTGCCAGAAGCTACAGCACTGGAGGGGGAGCTGAAGCTGCTCTATTCAAGTAATAGGAGCAGAGCTGCTGTCCAGTCTGTAGTGGTGGTGCTCCAAATACGTGGATAATGGAAGCCAAAGGGTATGGGCAAGTGTGCATCAATAATGCACTCCTTGCTAACAGAAAGTACCTCCAGAAAAGGTAACATAATTGGAATAGAACGTGAAGAACACATCAAAATAACAAGATTACATACCAAAAGCTTAAATCTTGTTCCATCTCAAGGATCCTATTTATACTGGTAGCTTATGTAAATTGAAGACTTTACTAAATATATTGCTTTAGTAATGCTGCTTTGTTTTCCTGCTATGTGACCTTATTCCTTGCTATAACCACGGACCTATAGGACAAGTGATGTCACTTACTGCTCTTGCCAGCAGGACAATCAGTTCAGCTAATTTCAGTTTTGCTGATAAAGCCTGGTCTGCTATCTCTCTATGTAAACACACAGATAACACTGAATCCATTCTATACAAGCATCTGCATATTATCTGATCTGCATAAGTGTCGTGAGACTTCTCAGGCCCGTTCAGCAAGAGGAAGATAAATACAGGAAGTGAGAAGAAGATACTGCAGGCAGCCTTAAGATCCTATAGAAGGGGTATATATTGAATGCGCCTTTGGTAATTATACCTCTACCTAAAAACATGGTCATCGATATTAAAGTTTCTTAATACCAGAAAACTAATTTAACTGAAGGTCAATTGCAGAAAATCCCATAACAACAAAAAAATCAAGCATATTGAAATCCATTCACATTAGATGGTTGGCCGATCCTGTCAAAATTGTCAAGTTTTTCTGATATTAATGAATGTTTATGTCTTCCTTTAAACCTCCGAAAATATTGATAGCAGTACACATTGGGCATTATTATAATTTTGTTAAAATTTCTATTAGGTACATTTATAGGTCATTATGTTCGGAGCACATTATACAGTAAGGACCTTCTAGCACTCATTGGTATCATTGATATAAGGGCTGCGCCATTTTGGTCTTTCGAGGTTGATGACCTATTCGAAAATGGCATGGACACACTTTCTTTTTACCCTTTCTATGACAGACCCAATTAAAAGGTCTTCTTCTAGGCCTTCATTAATCAAAATAAGAAAGGACATTAGAGGAGCTCATCTACAATGTAATTTGGGTTTGGTATTCCCGGCACTGGTTTGTTAACTTAAATCACTTTAACCTTTTGTTTCAAACAGTATGATTATTTCTTCACAGCGAGCATTTACAAGAACAAAATACGAGACACGGCATATATTGATAGACAGTCACAGTTATCTAAATTACAGACTACATCTATCGCAGCGACACATAGTCAACTTTGACAAGAAATGAAATTCTGATGTGAAAAGAACATTTATAGCAATAAACAAGGATTCAAATTTCTCCTCCTGACATAGTTGTAATAATGTACACTACATGACTATGAGACCCTTTCATAGAGATGACAGAACTTCAGGAAAGATAAAGGAACGAAAATTAAAATATCAAATAAACACAAATAGAAACAAAAAGAAATTGTCTTCCGTACTGTCAGATGAAGACGCCAAAGAATGTTTACATGCAGTAACAAAAATGGTTGAAAAATCACCGCAAACCAAAAACTGCAATGGGGGTGCAAAGCAAACATCTGAAAAATCGGAACATGGGAGGATTTTAACATTTACATAATTGGAGACTTCGATCTGCCATGTATAAACGAGGTCTGAACTTCATTGCAAAATCTGAAACAAAGTTTCCATATCTGAAGCTACCGATACACAAGATAAAAGTAGGATGAAATGACTGATTTTAGCTATTTCAGCCAACCATTTGAAAAGTTATTATTGGTAAAGGCCATCAATTGGCTTCTTTGTGCCAATAATTTGTAGGGAATTCTACCACTGCACATATTTTATATAGCCAGAGCTGTCTGCTTCCTGCTCCATTCTCTGTGGAGCAGCTATTCAATGCGTGGGGCAGATGTCAGACTCACATAGAACTTATAGTACTTGCCTATCTTTAGAATAGCCATGGAGGCTAGAATAAAGTGAAATATATTCATCTTAGCATGTTATGTTTAGGAGGATATAAAATCTAAAGCAATTTTCTGTGTTAATAAAAAATGTCCCACTACGAGGTATTGTGATGGAATAACAAAAGAGGCTGGCTTCATCGGAATAATCCCTTACTTCCTACGCCACCAGTGCAGTCTTCCTCACTGTGTTAGAATAGAATGGTAGTAGTGGGCACATCACTACTTCAGCCAATCACTGCCCTTACAGTTATATAGAATGGGTGGTATGTGGGCACATCACTACTAGAACCAATCACTGCCCTTAGTGTTAGAATGGGTGGTATGTGGGCAAATCATTACTAGAGCCAATCACTGCCCTTAGTGTACTATAAAATGGATGGTATGTGAGCACATCACTACTGCAGCTGATCACTGCCCTTAGAGTTATATAGAATGGGCGGTATGTGGGCACATCATTACTAGAACCAATCACTGCCTTTAGTGTTATATTTAATGGGCAGTATGTGGGCACATCATTACTGCAGCCAGTCACTGTGCCCCTAGTGTTATATAGAAAGGGTGGTATATGAGCACATCGCTACTTCAGCCAATCACTGCCCTTAGTATTATATAGAATGGACGGTATATGGGCAAATCACTACTTAAGCCAATGACTGCCCTTATATTGAATGAGGCAGTATGTGGGCAAATCACTACTTCAGCCAATCACTGCCCTTAGTGTTATATTGAATGGGCGGTAAGTGGCACTACTAGAGCCAATCACTGCCCTTATATAGAATGGGCGGTATGTGGACACGTCATTGCTGTAGCCAAACACTGCCCTTAGTGTTATGTAGAATGGGCGGTAAGTGGGCACATCACTACTGCAGTCAATCAGTGCTCTTATTATTATATAGAATGGGCAGTATGTGGGCACATCACTACTGCAGCCCATCACTGCCCTTATATAGAATGGACGGTATGTGGGCACATCACTACTTCAGCCAATCACTGCCCTTATATGGAGTGGGGGGCAGTATGTGGGCACATCACTACTTCAGCCCATCACTGCCCTTATATAGAATGGGCGATATGTGGGCACATCACTACTTCAGCCCATCACTGCCCTTATATAGAATGGGCGATATGTGGGCACATCACTACTTCAGCCCATCACTGCCCTTATATAGAATGGGCGGTATGTGGGCACATCACTACTTCAGCCCATCACTGCCCTTATATAGAATGGGCGATATGTGGGCACATCACTACTTCAGCCCATCACTGCCCTTATATAGAATGGGCGGTATGTGGGCACATCACTGCTGCAGTAAATAAACCTTGGGGAGTAGAAACTGAGCAGTAGAGCTAGAGCAACAGGGAAATAAAGTTAGGAAAATATAATTATTTCATCAAAATACCTAAGGGTGGAAATTTTTTGAAAAACTCCAAAAATCCCTTTAAAGTAGCAAAAGTTTGACTTGATATTTTATGGGACCGCTTAATACCTAAGAAGAATAACAGTGTTTTTAAATCAAGTCTTGTAAAATGTAAACCTTGAAAAAATGAAAGGAAAATGTCACTCTAGATGTCTTTGAAAATTAAAATGTACAATTTCTAAAGCTAAGCAAAATTAGTTTAGCCTACATCTAGCTTTGAAGTCTGTCCCCTATTTTAAAAGTTTTCATATCATTATTACTTTAATAAGGAGGAACATGATCACGCACTTGAAAAGTTTTGGATGTGTCTTAATATAAAAAGCAATATGTTACAGTGTCATATATTAAAGAGAGGTCATCCCTATTTCTATTTAATACTTTAGATTACTTTATATTAAACAGATGTACTCTAGGCTAAAAGAAACCATTTTGTTCTCTGCAATATACCACAAATGTGAGCTCCGTAATTCACACACCATGATAGTAAAAAGAAAAAAAATCAATGAATCTTAGCAATGTGTGTGACAATACATATGTAACAGTCACTAGATTAAAAAAAAATAATAAAAAAGTTTGAGATTATAAATCAAATTTTGTGATAATGGGACAATTTGTCCAACTAGGTATTAGTGGAAGTGCAAAAATAAAGTGTTAGAGAATAGATCGATCGATACATAGAGATAGATAGATAGATAGATAGATAGATGGATGGATGGATGGATGGATGGATGGATGGATGGATGGATGGATGGATGGATAGATAGATAGATAGATAGATAGATAGATAGATAGATAGATAGATAGATAGATAGATAGATGATAGATAGATAAATAGAGATAGATAGATGATAGATAGATAGATAGATAGATAGATAGATAGATAGATAGATAGATAGATAGATAGATAGGAGATAGATAAAGATAGATAGATAGATAGATAGATAGATAGATAGATAGATAGAAAGATAGATAGATAGATAGATAGGAGATAGATAGATCTATAGATAATAAATAGATAGATGATAGATAGATAGATAGATAGATAGATAGATAGATAGATAGATAGATAGATAGATAGAAGAGATAGATAGATAGATAGATAGATAGATAGATAGATAGATAGATAGATAGATAGATAGATAGATAGATAGATAGATAGATAGATAGGAGATAGATAAAGATAGATAGATAGATAGATAGATAGATAGATAGATAGATAGAAAGATAGATAGATAGATAGATAGATAGATAGATAGATAGATAGATAGGAGATAGATAGATCTATAGATAATAAATAGATAGATGATAGATAGATAGATAGATAGATAGATAGATAGATAGATAGAAGAGATAGATAGATAGATAGATAGATAGATAGATAGATGATAGAGAGATAGATAGATAGATAGATAGATAGATAGATAGGAGATAGATGGATAGATAGATAGATAGATAGATAGGAGATAGATAGATGATAGATAGATAGATAGATAGATAGATAGATCATAGGAGATAGATAGATAGATAGATAGATAGATAGATAGATAGATAGATAGATAGATAGATATAGAAAACTCTTATCAGTTTAGACTGGCCAAAGGACACATTAACGTCCAATGGACACATTGAAAGTTAGACAAGACAGGGTGAGAGAAGACACTTACCCTTCCCTCGTCCTCACAATCTTGTGACTGGCTATAAGACAACTGGCTATGTTTTTAGGCTCCACACTTTGCCCACTCAGCCAAAAATTAACCCTTTATTCTCTACAGGATTTCTACAAGACCGGTTATTTCGAGAACATACAGAATATCCTACTCACAAACACCTTGAGGCAAGTTCATTTTCCATTTACTTTTATTATTTATTCCTAGAATTAGTGAAGTTTTCCAGTCGATGAAATGGAGATTTGACGATAAGTTAGAATTCTCAGGGCCGGATCTTTGGTGGAATCAATGTAAAGTAGCTGAAGACAATATCAAGTATGAAGAATTCTGCCACACGTCACCTTTTGCTATGGATTTGGCACTTTTCGCAGTAATGTTTGAAATGTCTGGCCTCCATTCCCACCTTACATCTGCAAAGATATCTCTGTATGCGAATGTAGCTTGGGTTGAAGACCATTGCCAAAGTAAAAGCTATGTCCTGTGACCAATGAATAATACAGGAACCTGTCTGCACTAACACTTCAGAGCTCTCATTGTCTGGTACTGACATGTCTTAGCCTCTTGAGTTGCTATTTTTGTTTCTACTATGAAGTCCTTTCTTTGAGATATCATTGATTTCTGTCCTTGTGCCACCCAATAAAATCCACTACTTAACACTAAGTACATAGTGATTTATAACAACCAGAGCCAGTTTATTACCCAGGTACAGTATACAATCTTCTAATATTAAACATGTGTTATTGTTCTTCCCCTATATTTGGTTTTACACGTCCTTACGTTCCCGTTGACATCCTGTCTTGTTCCATGCAAGGTATTCAAGTACAGAGACCACCTCATGGGTCTTTATGTAGATAAACCCCATTCAATGGCGCTCTGAGTTGACCCACATCTGTAAGCCAAGGCTCGTCCTTAGCTGCCCCCACATCCTAAATACTAAGTTTCTTGCCCTTGTGAACATATCCTCAGTGTAAAGATCAAGTATTGAGATTACAAAGTCTTAAGATTAAATTTTGAGACTGAACCTTAAAGGTTCGACTAGAAGTGCGTTGAAGAAAATGAACTTTCTATTGTGTTTGGAAATGAATATTATACTGTACATCAAAGGGTATATTTCCTATGATTACAAGTGAAACATGAAATGCGTATTTAAGAATAATTGGTACGTAATCAAAGAAACATTGTTGATTGTTCAGTAAAAAATATTCTGATACAAAGTATCTTTATTTCAATTAGCTTTATTGTTTGAAAGATGATGTTGAGACATAACTACAGGATGTTGTGCAATACTCAATGTCTCTCAAAAACATCACATACTGCAGCATGAGTTTGGAGAATTAACCCTTGAAAACTGTGCCGCGTGATGCTGGAACCCAGTGATAACTATAGCCAGGCTTATCCTGTAAAAGTCAGAATCAGAGACACCTGTGATAATAATCATTTAACCCTTAGTCGTTGTGGTCTGGGGCAACCTCAGCATTTAGAGGGTTAAAGGATCCTATCTTTGAGACACATTTTTTTCTAACTAACACGTCGGAATAGCCTTAAGAAAGGCTATTCTTCTACCTTTCGTTGTCTTCTCCATGCCGCCGTTCGCTTGAAAATCCATTTTTTCTCTGTCTGTAAATCAGTTCTCTTGCAGCACTCAGGCCTAGGGCAAGCCAACTGTGCTTGCCTGCCGGCCACTAGAAAATGGCCACTTACAATACTGTGTAAGTGGCCATTTTTCTTGTGGCCACGAGCATGCGCAGTCAGCTTTGCCCTAGGCCCGAGGCCTAGAAGTTAGGAGGCACTGGCGGAAAAAGATGCAGTGAAGACCTCATTCCAGAAGAAGATGGAGGCAGCACTGAAGAGGTCTCTAGGCAGCATTGGGGACGCCCCCGAACTCATTTACATACTGAGAAAAAACAGAATTCCTATGGAATGGCAGCGTGGAGAAGACAACGAAAGGTAGGAGAAGAATAGCCTTTCTTAAGGCTATTCCGACTTGTTAGTTAGAAAAAAATGTGTTTCAAGTTTTTACAGAATATGTTTTATGGCATCAACAAGCACCCACACATCCCCGCTCCTCCCAAAAAACTGTTAAATAATAATAAAAGAGCCCAAATACATGTATTTTATACTAAGTATCATGTCACTATCATGTCCATAGACTAGTAATGGGGGCATTCCTCACTACTCAGCGTCATGGTTGGGCGGTAAGGAATGTCCCCCACAGTATGGCACTACACACAGCACTGTCAAAAGGGGAGTTCCCAGCTAGACTGTCAGGAACAGTTAAGACCTATCGGTAACGACACCGATATCTCTTCACCTGGTGCACATAACGGGAAAGTCAGCAGTGCACTGAATTCAAGAAGAACTTCTTCAATAGAATAAGGCAGTCTAGAAGGGAATGCCTCTCCTGACAATACTGTGTGTAGGCTATACTGTGAGGGGGTGTTCCTTATCACCCAGCGGTGAGGAACACCCCCCAGTACTAGTCTATGGATGAGTGCTATCAGGAGGGGAGGGGGCCGTTGCTCAGCGTCATAGCTGGTTGGTAAGGAACGCACCCTTACAGTATAGCTGATACACAGTTCTGTCAGGAGGGGCATTTCCAGCTAGACTGTCAGGAACGCCCCTGTGATAGTGAAGAGCCATTGGTAATGGCACCGATAGCTCTTCACCTGGGGCACATAATGGGAAAACCAACAGTGCGCTGAATTCACTGCACTGTCAGCTTTCTAGCGGTATATAAAACTGCATGCGCCCAAGGACATGAAAGGTCCTCTTTAAGGCTAAGTCCCCACATAGCGTTTTGCAGCAACAAAGGGCTGCAGGAAAAAAATGTGGCGGCAATAGATCATGGTTTTTCACAGAATATCCGGAGAGGTTTCCTCTGCGGACTTTCTGCTTCCATTATACCTATAGGGAAACTGTTTGACAGGCTGTTGTTTCCAAAGCCGCAACAGTTCTGGAATTCACAGCGTATCCACTTCATGGATTTTTCTGCAGTTTTTGGATGGGAATTGCAAGAATCTTTGCAGGGACTGTAAAATGCCACATTTTTTTTCCTACAGCGTTTACGCCACGTAGGGCCCCGGTCAGATATCTTTTTGCATTTTTGCAGCTTTCTGTAGGGTCTTTGCACAGCCGCACATCAAGCTCATTCGGTGATCATTACATTTGCTCTTCAGTGTGAATATGTGTCAGTAATATACATTACAGTATAATACATTTTCTTCAATGATGTTTAAAAAGAGAAAATCTATTGAACGCTAACGCAATCTACACTAATATAAAGCAATGAGAAATGACGTGAGTACATCAGGGCTTACTGTTAAAGTTATTTAAGAACAAGGCTACACTGCTGAGAAGCCTCTTTGTATGCGGGTAAATCTGAAGAGACTATCTAATATTGTTTCCCTGCTATAAAAATATATATTCCAATAATGTACTGTGTGGCCCACTTATGAATCGATATAAGATGTATGAAATTTAGGGAGTTCAGATGACCTCTCTATGAACCACCTGCTGGTGTATATGAGATCTGAGTTAATGCGTGATTCTCAAAGTGAACTAATAATCTTTGAAATGCTGACAAAAAGGAATCTACTGTGAACTATGGGGATGGAAATAACAGGCAGCCGCCTGTCTAAGAAAGTCCAAATTGAACCATGCAGATAGAAATATATTGTCTTCTGCTCAAAATGCCAATATATATGGCATAATACATGGTGATCGTTGTGTTATTGCTGGCTAAAGTACAACGAAAATACTAGGTATATATTAGACTTTATTAGAAGATACTATCTATCGTTTGATGGGTGGATAGTTATATAATTATGGATTACTAATTGATTTTGCTTTGTTAATGGGCATCACATACATGGCACCTGCAGATCACAACGATGTCCTATGAATTATTCTTTGAATTCTGCAAAGAACACCCTCTGCATGCCCAAGAAGGTCAAAATGCACCCATGCTTATATAAATACATTCATTCTATGTACAATGCAAACATACAACACCTTATATATAGTTATATCTGTATTAATATTGTCTATTGTGCAAAGAAAGTGAAAAGCCATTCGTAGTAAATATTATCTGTCTACTTGTACTTCATATGGCTCGGGCCATGCACATTCAGCTGACAGCTGTTCTTCCTGACCCCCTACCCATTCTACCTGTAAGCATGCATGTAGGGCTCTCAAAGGGTTGAGGGGAAATTAACTTCAGCTGAATATTCTGCAGATCTCAGTCTTTGGTCTTATTCACATTTGAGGTAGATATGGCCCCCATATTTTTCACAGTTGCCATACCTACCCATTAATTAGGTGGTAAGGAACGTCTCCTCACAGTATAGCGCTACGCACAGTACTCTCCGGAGGGGCATTCCAAGTAAGGGCCCATTCACACAGGGGGCAGTGGGGTGGATTTTGGCCACGTCACTCTCGGGTCAAAACCCGCATGCCACGACCATCACAGTCACAGATTCCCCCTCTGGAGTCGGCTCAAATGAATGGGCCAACTCCGGAGGTTGCTGCCGCCAGGCGTAAGCCGCGACTCAAAGAAAGGGCAGCTCACTTCTTTTTTCCCCCTAGCGGCATGTTGCTAGTGGTCTCCATAGACCACCATTGTATGTAGGTGGATTTTGAGGCAAAATTCGCTGTCAAAATCCGCCTCCTAGCCCCCGTGTGAACTAGCCCTTAGACTATCTGGAACACCCTTCTGACAGTGAAGAGCTCTTGGTAAATGCACCAATAGCTCTTCCACCAGGGCACATAACGGGATATAAAACCGCATGTGCCCGAGGACATGAAAGGCCCTCTTTAATATAGGTATGGAAAGTGCAAAGAGCGCTAGTAGCCCGGGGCAATCCTACTTTTTCCATCAATAGTCCGCCATTACACCAACACTAAATACAATTTACCATGGACAAATTGGACATTGATCCTATCGCTTTGCACTTTCTGGCTTTCGAAACGGTGAATGTGAAAGTTGTGAATGCAGGGATAAAAGATAGATAAGATACTGAAAATTCTCCATTACCAAAAACAATGGCGATTCTAAACCCAAGGTCTAGGACGTAAACACGGAAATAAAAGAGAAGATCAAAGCAAAGTGCTATTGCATCTCTATAATTCAAGGAAAGGCCTTTCTCTTAAAAGTGATAAGGACTCAGATCCGTGCGCATTTTCCGGGATTTGTGCTAGGGATAAAAAAGGAGAGGTAAACTTATAGCCGGACCTTTTGGAGGGCTTTTAGAGAAATAAGCAAAAAGCTTCCCTTCTGGAATAGAAGTTTACTAACAGTTTTACTGAAAATATAGTTTTTAGCAAATACAGCAAGAAAATACTTTTGTGGGAAAAAAATAACAAAAGTGGAGTAAGGCTGGCACATTTATTGACGTGAGTTAAATGAAAGTGCAGGGAGATGGAGGAGATTGTATGATACCTTTTATTAGAGCAACATATAATTGAAATTACATTTGAACACTTGGAGGGAATTGCAAGCTTTCAGAACTACTTAGGTCTCTTCTTCAAGTATGATGACATAAATAGTTTTGAAATCTTGTGTTTTTTCTAACTGAACCAATAAAGCGAACACTTTGTAATATGTGTGGGTTTAGAAATACCTAAAAGCATGTATAGCAAAAGGAGAGATCAAGTGAACCTTAAGGATTGCAACTAACAAAATGTACATTTTTGGCATTTAAAAGAGAACTTGCCCCCCGTTCTGAAGACACCATATTACAGAGGAGAAGGATCTGAGCAGATGTGGGAAAAACATGAGCAACTTTTTATATATTCCTTTGAATCTCTTCTCATTCTGGGCTAAGGAGGCTATTGGGTTGTCCTACTCAGTCACTGTTATTTCTGTATGCACGGTCATATAGAGAATGCAAGGAGAAAAGGAAGATGGTTCCAGCACCAAATTAGGATGAACAATCTTCTTGTTAATTAAAACATAACTTTTAAGGGAGGTTTAAAAACACATCATGTAGCCACAAGAAAACAGTAGTAGCCTACACATTTTTGGAGTATCCCTCTCTTTTTTGCAGTATGGAGGGTTACTCCTGAAATGTGTAGGCTACTACTGTTTTCTTGTGAGTACATGATGTGTTATCTTTTTTTATGTAGATTGTGAGCCCCACATAGGGTACACAATGTACATTTTTACCTTATCAGTAGGGTTGAGGCGATCTTGACTTTTCAGGATCGATTTTAAAATCAGATTTCCGATCATTTTTCATTCAAACCTGATCTCGATCTCAATTCCAATCCCAATGCAAGTCAATGGGATTTTTTTTAAAATCGTAGATCAGATTTTAAAAGCAATCCTACCCCCTGGTGTCCACTTACCTCCAGGGATGGCTGGTCCTGTGCCCCGTGCCTTCATTCTTCGCCTCGCTGCTGCTCCACGCTGCTTTTCTTCCTTCGCTGCCCCCTCCCTGCCAGGTTAGGAGAGTGTGTGCGGGTTAGAAGATTGTGGGCGGGTACTGGGAGGGGAGACGTCACGTCTCCCCAACCCTGTACCCGCCCACACTCTAAGCCACAAGCCCCGCCTACCTAGCGCTTTAAACACTAACCTGGGAGGCGGGGCAGCGAGGCAAAAAGGAGGCCACCGGAGCAGCCATCTCTAGAGGTAAGTAGCTGCTAAAAATTTAGTTTAGCCTTCCATTCGAATGAATGGAGGCAGCCGGTGCGCAGGGGGTTAAGGCTGTGTGTCGGCTGCTTCCATTCATTCCTATGGAACTGCAGCGGAGCCTTCACACTGAATATATATCGTATACTCAGTGTGAAGGCTAAGCAATGCATTGTGGAAAAAATCACCGATCTCGATCCCACATAAAAAGATTGTGTTTGAAATTCCGATGGCGATCGTGAAATTTTCTCGAACGCTGATCGGAATCCAAACACGATTGCTCAACCCTACCTATCAGTATATCTTTTTTGGAGTATGGGATGGAGATCCATGCAAACACGGGGAGAACATACAAACTCCTTACAGAAGGTTTGTTGCCCTTAGTGGGATTTGAACTAAGGACACCAGTGCTGCAAGGCTGCAGTGCTAACCACTGAGCCAAAGAGTGGCCCCATACAGGATGTGTTTTTAAACCTCCATTAAAAGCTATGTTTTAATTAGCAAGAAGTTTTTTCATCCTAATTTGGTGCTGGAACCATCTTCCTTTTGTTCACCACCACCGAGCCTTGGTCCGTGACTCAATCTCCGTGCACCTGCCTTCATCTATTGCTGCATTGTTGGTGAGCTGTTGGAACTTTTTTTCTGTTTTACCATATAGAGAATGTGACCGATCATAGAGTATGACCACTCACTAGACTCCTAAGTCAAGAATAAGTATTAAAGATGGGCGAATCTCAGATGATTGTTTTTTTGTCCGTTGTTTGGGCAAAGTGATCTAAACTTGTTCAGATGGAACCGGAAGAGAAGTTATTATACTCTGATATACATTGTGATAAATTGTCATATGCTAAGGTCTCTTCAGACTCCAGAGTATAATAGGTGTAGGCCCAGGAAAGGTGAAAATTAAAAAAAAAAAAATTTATACTCACATTCTATCACCTCTTTTGGGCATCCTTGTGACATTTGGTGGTCTGTGTCTTGGCATCCGCATCATGCAGTGCTCTTCTGTGATGTCATACACCCAGGACATGAGGCCTCAAAAGTGACCCTAGGTGCAAGACATCTCAGAAAGCACCATATGCCATAAGGAAGCAGAAACAGCGCTAAGGCCCCACGCTGCAAAGAAAAATGCTGTGGAAACCTAGAACATTTTTTTCCCCTATCAGTATGTCTTTGGAGGGCGGGAAGAAACCCAAGCAAACAAGGGGAGAACATACAAACTCCTTGCAGATTTACCCTAGGCAAGATTCAAACCCATGACTCCAACTCCACAAGGCTGCAGTGCTAACCACTGAGCAACCACTCCCACTTAGCACATTTTTCATCACATTATTTGCTATGTTTTTCTCTGAGGTTTTCTTCTCTTATAGCGATGAAGAAAACACAAGCATTTCCGTAGATAAAATTGACATACTGTGTTTTTCATAAACATGCGTTTTTGTGTTTTTTTCAATGCAACTTTTCTGCAGCTGATTTTTTTCACAATGTATACATGGGATTAGCCAGAACCATATTCACTTTTCTGGTACTGCAAACCGCTGCTTTTCTGCAACGTAAAGCCTTAGCCTTACGGTTTGGGTTTGTTGGTGGCACCTTACCCTGGATAGAGATAGAGCTTGGTCATTCATTTTCCTTTTCCTTTACAAATTGGCCATAGCATACACGTTCACTATAAATAAAGTGGTCATAACTAGAGATGAGCAAGTAGTTAAATATTCGATATTCGTTTTGAGTAGTCCCTCAATATTCAACTACTCGAATCGAATATCAAATCCTATTATACTCTATGGGGGAAAATGCTCGTTTCAGGGGTAGCTAACATTCTATCAAATTGAACTTACCAAGTCCACGAGTGAGGGTCGGGCTGGATTCTCCGAGAAGTCTTCTCCGTGCAGCGTCCCCACGGTGTCTTCCGGCTCTGAATTTACTCTGCCAGGCATCGGGCCTGGGCAGAGCCGACTGCGCATGCCCGCACTACAAGAAAATGGCCGCTTACAGTCAAAGCGGACATTTTCTTGTAGCGCGGGCATGCGCAGTTGACTCTGCCCAGGTCCGATGCCTGGCAGAGTGAATGAAGAGCCGGAAGACGCCGCGGGGAAGCTGCACAGAGAAGACTTCTAACGGTAGGAGAAGAACCAGCGTTGATTGGCCGGCTGTATAGCATTCGGCCAATCAATGCTGGTTCTGCATCAAATTTTTCCATTTGAATAGCGAGTGGTATTCGATCGAATACCTACTCGATCGAATAATACTCGCTCATCTCTAGTCATAACAATTGTGCCGATACTAAATATGTCTAATTTTTGAAGTTTTATTACTCTTTTGACATAAATGGAAAATAATGTTCTGCTTCTTTTTGTGTCCACCCAATAATGGGGAAAACAGAAAAAAATGCGTTAGAATTGTATCCCTATATCAACAGATTACACACATTGCAGACAGTCTTCTTTCTTTCCTTATTAAACTCAAACATTATTATTATTAATAACCTGTAATTTCAGCCTTCAATAAGGCAAATGTAAAGTAAATGCTGTACATTTAAGAACAGATTAAATTATTTACTTTCAGATTAAAAATGGAAAATGGATTTTACAAACTTGTTGACACAACAAATTCCATTCTTTGTCTTGGCGGAGAAAAAAAGAGCTACCAATTGCCTATCGGATTAAAACAATCTGTATAGAGCTAATTAGTTGTTTGATTGGCCAGACCTACAAGACTTCTTAGTTGACTTTTGTGCTACACACTGCTACGGCAGATGGCACAATGCTTTGCTTAAAATGAACAGTTGCATCTACGCCATTGGAACAGCTTCAGCATCTCATCTTGATTCATAAACTACCCACAAGCATATTAATAAATGATTTAATTAATAAATCATTTTCATAAATATCAATCCCTTCCCTCTTCCATCTGTTATGGAAAAATCCTATACAGCACATTCATGTGTATAGAAATGAATATCGAACCTTATCGTAAGATTTTCTCTGATTCCTTGTTTGATATGTCGTTTTTTGTTAAGGTAACATGTTCACACTTAGTTTGTAGTTAGTTTTTTTTTTCTTTTTTTGGTTAATTATTTCCCAATTTGATGCATGCCAGAAATTCATTTACATTAGTAAGCTTTATCCTTCTATAGTAACAATCACTCCTATGAATTCAGATAGAAAATTTATCATTGAGGATGTAGGATACCTCTGAGACCCAAATAAGATCCCATTATATGCTCTAGATGTAACCTATAGAAGTTGAATAACTATTCATCTATATTCTCTATATACAGGTTTGCCGGTGTTGCTTGAAGACGTTCCTTTGAGCATGAGGGCAAGGATGTGGCTCCAGCAGGATGGAGCACCTCCCCATTTTGGCCGCATCGTCAACAACCAATGGCCAAGTCGGTGGATCGGACGCGGTGGACCTGTGCTGTGGCCAGCTCGCTTGCCAGATTTGACCCCACTTGATTTTTTCTTAAGGGGACATGTCAAGTCCGTTGTGTACGCCACACCTGTGCCAACCCGTGAAGGGCTCATAAACCGCATCCAGGCTGCGTTCGTCACGGTGAGGGCCATGCCAGGAGTCTGTGAATGGGTGCGTCAATCCATCTCCTGATGTTGCACTGCTTGCATCAAGGCAGGCGGTCAGCACTTCGAGCAATACTTGCAATAAGTAACAGTGATAAAACTGATTTCCCATTAAAGTACTTTCTCTTCTTCGTTTCTCCTTTCACAAGTGAGAGATAGGAAACCAACATCTCGGTCTACCTGCAGCGCCGCATTTCCGGTCACATGTTCATTAATAAAAAACGTTTCATGTACCGGCTAAAGTCAACCCTTTCATTTTGTGTACTTACTTTGCGGACACCCTGTATTTACAGTCCTATGAAAAAGTTTGGGCACCCTTATTAATCGTAATCATTTTTAGTTCTAAATATTTTGGTGTTTGCAGCAGCCATTTCAGTCTGATATATCTAATAACTGATGGACACAGTAATATTTCAGGATTCAAATGAGGTTTATTGTACTAATAGAAAATGTGCAATATGCATTAAACCAAAATTTGACCGGTGCAAAAGTATGGGCACCTCAACAGAAAAGTGACATTAATATTTAGTAGATCCTCCTTTTGCAAAGATAACAGCCTCTAGTCGCTTCCTGTAGCTTTTAATCAGTTCCTGGATCCTGGATGAAGGGATTTTGGACCATTCCTCTTTACAAAACAATTCAAGTTCAGGTAAGTTTGATGGTCGCCGAGCATGGACAGCCCGCTCTCAAATGATCTGAAAACAAAGATTGTTCAACATAGTTGTTCAGGGGAAGGATACAAAAAGTTGTCTCAGAGATTTAACCTGTCAGTTTCCACTGTGAGGAACATAGTAAGGAAATGGAAGACCACAGGGACAGTTCTTGTTAAGCCCAGAAGTGGCAGGCCAAGAAAAATATCAGAAAGGCAGAGAAGAAGAATGGTGAGAACAGTCAAGGACAATCCACAGACCACCTCCAAAGAGCTGCAGCATCATCTTGCTGCAGATGGTGTCACTGTGCATCGGTCAACTATACAGCGCACTTTGCACAAGGAGAAGCTGTATGGGAGAGTGATGAGAAAGAAGCCGTTTCTGCAAGCACGCCACAAACAGAGTCACCTGAAGTATGCTAAAGCACATTTGGACAAGCCAGCTTCATTTTGGAAGAAGGTCCTGTGGACTGATGAAACAATGATTGAGTTGTTTGGTCATACAAAAAGGCATTATGCATGGCATCCAAAAAAAGCAGCATTCCAAGAAAAACACTTGCTACCCACTGTAAAATTTGGTGGGGGTTCCATCATGCTTTGGGGCTGTGTGGCCAATGCCAGCACCAGGAATCTTGTTAAAGTTGAGGATCGCATGGATTCCACTCAGTATCAGCAGATTCTTGAGAATAATGTTCAAGAATCAGTGACGAAGTTGAAGTTACGCCGGGGATGGATATTTCAGCAAGACAATGATCCAAAACACTACTCCAAATCGACTCAGGCATTCATGCAGAGGAACAATTACAATGTTCTGGAATGGCCATCCCAGTCCCCAGACCTGAATATCATTGAACATCTGTGGGATGATTTGAAGCGGGCTGTCCATGCTCGGCGACCATCAAACTTAACTGAACTTGTATTGTAAAGAGGAATGGTCCAAAATACCTTCATCCAGGATCCAGGAACTGATTAAAAGCTACAGGAAGCGACTAGAGGTTGTTATCTTTGCAAAAGGAGATTCTACTAAATATTAATGTCACTTTTCTGTTGAGGTGCCCATACTTTTGCACCGGTCAAATTTTGGTTTAATGCATATTGCACATTTTCTGTTAGTACAATAAACCTCATTTGAATCCTGAAATATTACTGTGTCCATCAGTTATTAGATATATCAAACTGAAATGGCTGTTGCAAACACCAAAATATTTAGAACTAAAAATTATTAAGATTAATAGGGGTGCCCAAACTTTTTCATAGGACTGTATATATCTGATCTTATGTTCATGTATCACTATACAGTGTACATCATAACCGGAGAACTTCCAGAAGAGCCATTTTGATCAGATGGAGCATTGAAAAGGCAGAACAGAGAGAAGCCAGAAATGTACCAATTACAAAAACACAAGTCGATAACCAGAAATATCAGAAGGTAGAGGAGAATAAGAAGGTTAAAGATGGTTACAAAGTTACATTATCAATAGGGTTGAAAAGAGAGCATTAAGTCCATTAAGTCCAACCTGTGATCTTTCTTAACCCCTTGCTTCCCTGTGTCATACCAGTACCATGCACTGAGCATACACAGTTAATGCTAAGTGTCGGAATAGTCCAGCACTATGATGAGGCAGGAACAGAAACTTTACCTGTTACATCATCCTGAGTTCTGGCTGCAGTATATACTCAGGATACAGCTCTCACTGCTGGAAAAATAACTCTGTTTATGGCAGCTTAACAGCTTTGATGCCATGATGAATAGGGTTCTAGCACTGAAGTAGTTGCAGGAGTAACCTCTCCTCTCAACCCAGACACATCGTCCAGGTTCTGTTTGGAATCCGATATTGGTTAGGTTCAAGTATGGAGGTCTCGTGGTAAGCTCTTCAATTCTATATATATAAGGAACTGAGGAGCCATTGAATATGACAGTCCATTACCACTAGTAAAGATATAAAGGAGAGTAACATCTCAACAATAGGTGCAGGAGTACCTGTGGCCACATTTGTTACATCTCATGATAGGGCTTTCAATTCTTGCCCTCACAGCAGAAGTTTTCCAGGAATTTCTCTGCAGGAATACAGGATAGAGGGGTGTACGAACTGTTTTAGTTTGAGCCAGGTTTGCTATGAATTTTTCAAAAAATTGGGGCTTGGCTGTATCCCAAATTTTTAGGTTTAGCCACCTACAAAACGCTATTATACTCTGGGGTCTCTTAATACTGTGGAGATGCTCAAACATAACAAACAGGCCTATTCAACTCTTCTTGGCTCCAACGTGGTGTCAAGTACAGGTCTGTGTCCTCTTTTGGCCTCTTGAATGATAAGATAATCCTTTAATAGTCCCACCATGGGGAAATTCAGTGTGTGTCACAGCAGCATGGATAATACAGTAATATATTACAAGAAGGAGTCATAGCAATGAAGAAGAAAAAGAAGGACTCAGGATCATTTAGTTCTCTGTGCGGAGTAATCTCCGCTTAGCCTGATGTTGATTGGGAGGAAGGACCTCCAATAATGTTCCTTTTCACACTTGGGGTGAAGCAGTCGGTCACTGACAGTACCACCCAGTGCTATCACAGTCTCATACATGGGATGGGTGTTGTTCTCCAGCATGGAGCTCACCACGGACAGTATCCTTCTGTCACCCACCACCTGTACTAGGTCCAGGGGGCTCTCCAGGACAGAGCTGGCTCTTCTAACCAGCCTGTCAAGTCTATTTCTGTCCATGGCTGGTATTCTACTCCCCCAGCAAACCACTCCAAAGAAGATGTGGATAGCGGGGAATGCTGTGACAGAATACATGTCCCACATGATTCAAGAGAGATTAGATGTCTGTTTGTTATGTCTATGCACCTAGCCCGGGCCCCCAGAGTATAATAATATCAGTTCCTGTTCAGACTGTACAAGTTCAGCCCAAAACTAAATTGCCAGGAAAACAGTAGACCTGGGTAAGATGTGTAAGACTCCTGCATGACACTGAAAATGTCTCGGGCAAAACCTTGGGAAAAATAAGTAAGGGTTTGTACATTGAGGAAGCTTGGAGAGCAGCTGACATGAATGGAAAAAGTGGATTACAATTTGTTAATAGGCTACTCATGCTTGGGAAAGATGATCCTCTTGCAGTGACAACACATGGGAAACTTGACATTATAGCTGCCCTTTAAGGCACATTATCTAATAGTAGTCTGACAAAAATCTTTATTCTCTGCCTTTCATAAATCTCTTGGTACCTGCGCCAGATGGGCCATTTATTAAGATTGGCGTACAATACACCAGACTTAATAAATTTACCCCACTTTATCAGTTGAAGTGTCACATGACATGGCTGAGGACCAGATGTGAGAGGATAACTCACAAATACAGCCACTGGTAACCGGCCAGATAATTAATATTTTTGAGGGCATGCTTCTTTAGGCAAGGAGGCCGGGGCCCCATGGGCCGAAAATACTGCAATTTGCCTGCAGCGGAACGCCATGGGAAAAATCACGTTTTTTTACAGTAACTGCAAAGTGGATGAGATTCTTGCAAATCCCATGTCCCCTTAGCGGTAAAAACCACACGTAGACACTCGTTTTGGAAATCGCAGCATGTCAATTATATCTACAGAAAGTAGTAGCAGTAATGGCCGTGCGCTCAGATCAGCTCATCTCCGGAGTAGCCCAGCTGAGCGCACGGCCAGCACTGCTACATCTCGGCATAGGAATGCATTGACCAGCGTTGATTGGCCGAATGCCATATAGAGTACAGCATTCGGCCAATCAACGCTGGCTCTGCCGGAGGAGGTGGAGTCTAAGATCGGTCCACAGCAGTCTCCATTCTGGTCCGATCTTAGACTCCACCTTCTCACAAACGAGCCTCCGGCCGAACCAGCGTTGATTGGCCGAATGCTGTAGTCTGTATGGCATTCGACCAATCAACGCTGGTCAATGCATTCCTATGGGAAAAAGTCAGCTCGCGCATATCGCAAGCTGACAGGGATCCTAACGTAATACAGTGACTTGGGCATGTTAGATGCCCCCAGACATCCTTCCCCTGCTGTCCAGTTGCATTCCAGGGTGTTGGCATCATTTCCTGGGGTGTCATAGTGGACTTGGTGACTCTCCTGAGTCAAATAGTGGGATCCCCCTAAACGAGTATTTATTTCCTATAGACTATAATGGGGTTCGATGTTCAATCGAACAGTCGAGTACTGAGCGACTACTTGAATCGAACTTCGAACATTTCACTGTTCGCTCATCTCTAGTTACCGTATTTTTCGGACTATAAGACGCACTTTTTTCCCCCAAAATTTCGGAGGAAAATGAGGGTGCGTCTTATAGTCTGAATGTGGGTTTGCAGCATGGCCGCGCTACTGCCACCGCTGGTTTTCTTCAGCGGCAGTAGCGCGGCAATCCGCAGGCCCCGGCAGCTAAGACACTCCCCGGCATCTGCTGTAATAGACCGGAGTGTCTTAGCTGCCGGGGCCTGCAGATTGCCGCGCTACTGCCACCGCTGGTTTTCTTCAGCGGCAGAAGTGTGACAATACTGCAGGCCCCGGCAGCTAAGACACTCCCCGGCATCCGCCGGTCTATTACAGCAGATGCCGGGGACTGTCTTAGCTGCCGGGGCCTGCAGATTGCCGTGCTACTGCCGCTGAAGAAAACCAGCGGTGGCAGTAGCGCGGCCATGCTGCAAACCCACTCCTCCACCGCAGGTCCCGACAGTCAGTTAGCCCCCCCCCCACCGGCCCCATACCTATAGTGATGCAGGCCGGCTCCTGCACGGCGAGGCCGCAGGAGCCGGCCTGTTCCGATGACAGCCGGGAGCCTAATGAAGGCTCCCAGGCCTGTCATAGATATATATTACTATCGCGGCTGGTCTATGACCCTCCGCGATAGTAATGTATAGAATCTCCCATAGACGGCAATACACTTGTATTGCCGTCTATGGGACTTGCAATCAAATGATTGCAGGTTCAAGCCCCCTAGGCGGGGGATATTAAAATAGTAAAAAAAAAAAAAAAAAAAAAAAACACTTAAAAAAATATAGTAAAAAATAAAATAAATAAAAGTTCACCTCCTTTCCCTAGAATACATATAAAAGTATAACATTACTGTGAAACATATACATTAGGTATCCCTGTGTCTGAAAATGCCCGGTCTACACCTGGCCCCACAAAAAAACGCCCTATACATCCCCGTACAGCTGCAGGGTCACCTGTCAATGTGGCCTTGCAGCTGTTCCAAAACTACAACTCCCATATATTAAATATTTTACCATTTTTTGCCTGAAAATTTTTTTTCCCTATTTTTCTCCTCTAAAACCTGGGTGCGTCTTATAGTCCGAAAAATACGGTATAATATCTTTCACCATCCATATTATTACTAGTATTAATATTATCATCCCCATCAACTGCATTCCCTAAATATAAAACATAGGGAAAGGTTCTTGGAAAAAAAAGTAACGATTCTTGGAAAAAAAATCCCATCTTTACATAATACATTGCAGATGGCATCTGCAGGTAAATTATATCTTCATTTTTAGAAGTTAAACTGGCATAACGCAGTGAATAAATCAGCTATATTTAAATAGGAACTCAAATAGGATAAGGGTTTAATTGGATTGCATTACAATTTGATTTACAATAAAATATAATTTTGGAGATTTAATATGTGTTTTTTCCCCCCGCTGCATGGTGACATGCTATGCAATCTTTATGTATTTAGACACTATTTAAAATTACATTTTGTGTGAACTTTTTTTTTTAAGGAGATGACAAGAATAAATCAGTTTTTTCCCAGTGACATTTTTAAAAACTTGAATTATGGTTTATGTAAACAAGTTCAGATTCAATTGAAAAAGATTGATCTGCAGAGTCTTGCTATCTCAAGTTTAGCACTTTTTCATTGCTGTATAATTACTGTTAGAGGCTGAAATTCAGGAGGGTGAAGTTATTGGTCATGGAATTTTCAGTGACATGTCAAAACCTAAGACACAACAAAAAAATTAATCAAACTCTGTTATGAATCAGAGAGATGTATTTAGGTGCATTTATGTATCATTTTGTCTATTTGCCCAATCACTCAGTAGGCACTTTATATATGAAATGCAAATAGGGGTGTATTTTTTTTTTATCCTAAAATCCAAGAAGGATACCAAAGGAAAAAAGAAATATTTCCTGTCAAGTCTTAGTCGCCAGAATGGAATAGCAAGAGATGAAAATAATGTCTTTGTGCTATATTTTATATATTTTCAACATGCTGGGATTTTATTTGAAGCTCATTTTTTTAACTTTAGAAGTAGCAGACTGCAAACTATTGGCAATCTTGCTGTTTAACTCTCTCTACATATTCTTCATGAAATAGATTGACCGGAGGATTTTATAGTATTTGGGAATTATTTTGCCAAAGTTCCGACTCATAATAGTTTGAGGTTTTTATGGTTTAGAGGTGAGAGTAAGATTAATTGTATATAATAATATTACTATTATTATTACTGTTAGTTTATTTTTTTTGTAGAGTGTGAACCCCACATAGAGCTCACAATGTATATTTTTTTCCCTATTGGTAAGTCTTTGGAGTATGGGATGGAAATCCATTCAAACATGGGGAGAACATACAAACTTCTTGCAGATGTTTTTTGTCCTTGGCGGGATTTGAACACCAGGACTCCAGTGCTCCAAGGCTGCAGTGCTAACCACTGAGCCACTGTGTGGCCCCTACTATTACCGTGAGTTGTAGTATTAGGCCTGATTCACATCTGCGTTTGGTAATTCTTTCAGGGAGTCCGCATGGGGACCCCCCGAACGGACTACTGAACACACTGGCAAGTGGTGTTCAGTGAAAGCACACATAGAATATAAAAAAGTCTGGGGAAACATGGTGGCTCAGTGGTTAGCACTGCAGCCTTAGGGTGAATTCACACTGAGTAAACGCTAGCTTATTCTGAACGTAAAACACGTTCAGAATAAGCGGCGTCTAAAGCAGCTCCATTCATTTCTATGGGAGCGGGGATACGAGCGCTCCCCATAGAAATGAATGGGCTGCTTCTTTCACTCCGTGCAGTCCCATTGAAGTGAATGGGGAGTGCCGGCGTGTACGCTCCGGCATGAGCAGAGCTTGCCGTACACGCCGGCACTCCCCATTCACTTCAGTGGGACTGCACGGAGTGAAAGAAGCAGACCATTCATTTCTATGGGGAGCGCTCGTATCCCCGCTCCCATAGAAATGAATGGAGCTGCTTTAGACGCCGCTTATTCTGAACGTGTTTTACGTTCAGAATAAGCTAGCGTTTACTCAGTGTGAATGCACCCTAACAGCGCTGGAGTCCTGGGGATGTTTTTCTTCACATATCCTGGGGCTCCAGCTATTATACTATAGAGTATAATAATATACTGCAATGCATATCGCAGCAGTAATTTCAGTTTGTCCAAGATGCATCACAATTTTTTAGTTAAAAATTGAACAAGTTTCGATTGAAATGATTCAACGATTTCAATGAGTTTCGATTCAACTTGAATCTGTTCATTCCAAATTGAATCTGCCACCCAATTTGAGTGAATCTAACCCAAAATTCATTTTAGGAGATTTGCTCATCTGTAACGTTCATCCACAGATATGAGGAGGTCCATAATGTAGCACAGTAAAAAATGACTGCCTGTATGTATATGATGTATATGTTTTTTTTTTTTACTTTTAATTTAATATTTCCTTGACATTTTTGTTATTTAAAAAAAAGAAAAAAGAAAAAAAAAAAGAAAAAAAAGATATCTTGTTTTTGTCCTGGGGTGGAGGGAAACAGGGAAAAAGTAGTTTTTGACCATGTTCTTCTGGTTTCCCAAAACCCTTCTTCTTGACTACTAACACTATATGCAGCCCTGGAAATCTTGAAATCTTGTGTGTTCTTTTTAATATTAAGGGATTCCTAAATACAGAGCCCCATTCAGTGAAACAGAATTCAGTGTTCAAAGGGGTTTTTCATGCAGAATTTTTTTTTATAAAGGTCTGTTAGTGCTAGTGATGGGTTAATAAGTACACCCATATACCTTTAGCAGTGTTTTCAGTGATTTCTGGGTGTCTCTGGGTTGCTGCTGCATTCTCTCCCTTTGTTTACATGGTGGTAGCTTCCTGCTGTGCAGCTTCCTGTGTAGCTGCTATACTAGTTCCCTCTCACTCAGCCCTGCCTCCTCTCTCA
The DNA here is from genome assembly GCF_031893055.1 of Leptodactylus fuscus. Lineage (NCBI taxonomy): Eukaryota > Metazoa > Chordata > Amphibia > Anura > Leptodactylidae > Leptodactylus > Leptodactylus fuscus. The sequence continues at coordinate 68,125,639 of NC_134273.1, read as the reverse complement.
CTCTGTTACAAACCCCTCCGTCTCACTAGGCCTAGCCCCTCCCACACTCACTGAATAGCGATCCCGCCAATTACTAGTCCCTCCCACCCACCCCCGTCTCCCTGGCTAAGCTATCCGACCCACAGCTAGAAGACAGGGAGGAGCCATCTCCGGACACAGGAAAGCTTGGTAAGTATTGATGGGATAGGGAATGGGGAAAAGTGATGGTGACGTTCCATTTTGGAAGCAGTGAAATGTAATGTCACCAGATTATCAGAAAGTGTCCCTGTAGTAGTTACATGACCTCTCCAGGAATATGGGTAATAATAGATTTTTTATTGAAGAAAATTAGAAGTTAGGTGGGGGATGGATTTTATTTTAGGGGTTAATCATCAGTTTATCCTGGACACCCCTTTAATGATGTTGGAAATAGGGTACGTTCACAAAGATGAATTTGTAGCAGATTTTGGGACAAAATAAGCGTCCTGCTCAATCTTACCATGGATTCCGCGGCTCAAGACTCCCTCCCAGTTATCTGGGCCTAATCAGTGTGATGTAATACCATCGCAGGTAACCCGCGGCTTGAAAACGGTGGCAGAAAATGAAGAATGTGTGAATTTACCTATATAAAACCTGATGACCCATCACAATGTCCATATGACGGCTTGGTGTCACATGGCTTGTATATTGCCATTTATTGTTAAATTTAGGACAGGAGTCTACGTGATCCCTATATGGGGTATGTAAAGGAGTATGTAGACGCCTATTGTAGACATCAATCTGTCAGGTTGTTAGTATAGTAAACCTTGGGGTGCCGATCGCACCATGTTCTGTCGTAATGTAAGCCCCTACTCTTCTCTAATTGATTAACTTTTAATGGCAAGACCCCCTCCCAAAATAAAGATTACTGGATGCTTTTGAAGAACATGAACATAAATCAATCTCAGGAGAAGGCTATAGACGAATTTCATTATCCAGAATAAGACGATGTCGTGTAATTCATTAGGAAACTCCACCTGATCGTTTAATTGCGTTTGTCTAAAAAGCACAATAAGAACGTGCGGATTAGCAGACACCTCCATTCCTCAATTATCAAGATCTCAGCGTTTCCTTCATCCCACTCGTCTCCTCTCACTTCTGCCTTGTAATTAACTCACCTCTCACGAGCTATAAGACAAAATAAATCTCTGGCAAATAGACGCGCAGACGCCTTGTAAAATCATGGCAGATCCGTCATTTGTGCCTTATTTTCCCCTAATAATGTGTGTGCCCTGGAGACTAAAATGTTTGTGATTAAGTTGTGTCAATATCGGAAAAATTTTGTGAATAATTTTTCGAAACATTACATCTCATTTTTAGAGTTCGCTTTTCCATTTTCAAGGCTGTTCGGCCGGCGGTGACTGCAGTCATCGGTACGAAGCGTGAAGCCGGAGAGAAAAAAAAAAACTGATTCTATTTTATTTCAAAGAATATTCCGGATAATGAAGAAACCGTTTGTGATGTTCTAAAACATGTATACACATAGGCATTGCCCCATTTATCAGACACAAGAGCTAATTACCTCATATACCGCTAGATCTCTTCTATCCTTTGCATTCCAATTCCCAATATTAACACATAGGTGGTCAAGCTGACCACAGAAAAGTCGGCATGAGTATGAATGCATTAAATAATTTAATGGAAGAAGAGTTTATTAAACTGCCACATTCTAATCAGCATGCGGACCAGCATTCATTAATCTTCCACCGGTCCGTGGTGTGTCTCCGCAGCCAACACAGAGAGCGTTAATGTTAATAGGAGCTTGTAACAAACAGGGACAGTTAATCATGGAAAATGTACTATTAACCACATGATCATGCATACTGCAATCTGATTACAATCACGCTTAACCCCTCGGCTGCTATTGTCTTTTAATGGCATTCCTGGGAACTTTGGAACAAAATATTATTCAACACAAAGAATTAGATTCCGGGCGCAATTTATCTCTATTTGCATTTAGATTCGGTAGCGTTGATGTTTATTAATTAATCAATGTATTTATATTAGGCATTCTAATGAGTGCAATGAACTTATGGGAATAGGCTGAGACGGTAGGTATAAGACAGGCATTGTGTTGTCTTTATTAAAGGGATACTTTGTAAACATATTATTATTAATATTTATATTTTTTATTTTATTTTTTTAATTCCAGGATTTCCACTTAGGATATATATATATATTATACATTCTGTTCAACTATTCTTACTGAGATTTAGGGGAAAAAAAATAATTAAATGGGATGTGACAGATGTGACATTGTATAGGTACATACTTAGATTCTGTCAATCACTTAGGCTGTGATAGAAATATTTAAATTGAAGAAATGTGTGACATTTTTATAGAAAATTTGGTTTCTGAGGGTTTCTGTCTGTAATAAGAATAGTGTCTGGTGCAAAAATAACCAGAATATTCTGGTTTAGCAAATATGCCCCCCCCCCCCCAATAGTATAGATAATCCAAAAACATTTAAGTAGAAATATATACAGCAAATAGAGCTATTTTGAAAATATACATCTTGGGAAAAAAAAACAAACATTTAAAGGGATTCTATCATTAGTACGCGTAGGAATAGCCTTAAGAAAGATTATTCTTCCCTTACTTTTCTTTTCTAATATGTGCTGCCACTCCTGAGAAAGTTCTTATTTCTTCTATATGTAAATGAGTTCGAAAACTCTCCAGTGACGCCTTTGTCTTCTTCTCCGGACCACCTCTTCACCAGCTACATCTTCATCCAAAAGCACCAACTGCCCATGTCCGTCAGTCATTTTCTTGTCTTACTCAATCGCCCGTTTGGCCACAGGAAAATGACCGACGGATATACGCAATGAAGATGTGGCTGGTGACGTGGCGGACTGGAGAAGACAGAGGTGTTGCTGGAGATGCCCCCAGTGCTGTTTGAAAACCAAGAAAAGAACTGACCTGATACCACTCTTAAAGAGAACCTTTCACCATCTAGGGGCACATGCGGTTTAATACACCGGTAAAAAGCCAACAATGCGCTGAATTCAGCGCACTATTGATTTTAATGTTCTGTGCCCCCAGTGAAGAGCTATCAGTGTCGTTACAGTAGATCTTCACTGTCAGAAGGGCGTTTCTGACAGTCCGTCAGGAATTCTCTTCCTCACAGCAGCGTCTATAGTGCTGTACTGTGAGAGGGGGTGTTGTTTACCACCCAGCGATGACGCTGAGCGGTGAGTAATGCCTCCCCCCCCCCCCAGAACTTGTCTATGGACGAGTACTATCAGGAGGGGAGGGGGGCATTCCTCACCACTCTCACAGTACCACGCAATAGGCGCTACTATGAGGGAGGGCGTTCCTGACTGACTGTCAGAATTGCCCTTCTGACAGTGAACAGCTACTGAAGACTATCAAGTTTTTTGTTTTTTTATATTTCCTACCCACTGGCTAACATGGTACGAGAACAAACATTTTCCTTACTCAGACTCACAGTGTCATAACAGACCCAGGCATCTCCTTTTGCTCCTAGGTTCTGTCCTATAGTTTAAGCTCTGCTGCCTTTTATGGCCCAGTAACGAGCCTATGATCCAAACCTGGGGCTTAGGCCTACTCAAGATCCGCACTGGACCACACGTATGTCAGGAATCTGGGGGAGATGTACCGTGACTCCAGCACTCTACCTGTCACCTTCTCACAGGGGCCATACAAACTTCAATTTTATCATATGTACCCACAGTCCACATGAAAAATGTTAGAGAATGTCCTATACAAGTCAATATTCAGTAAATGTGTAGTCTGAGATTTTCTCCACTGCACACTGATCTGAACACCGATTTGGTCTCTGTGGTTTGTGGAGGTGCCACAACCAATGAAAAATGGCTATGTGACTAAGTCCTAACTGAAGCTCCAGTTGACACAGTACATACACTTAGGTTGTACCACAGTGAGCATCACACTCAGGTTATCACCAATATACAGCCCATTTACATGAAGATAGAATGAAACCTCGCTATTGATACCCAAGATCAAATATTCTCACTGCGCTAGACCTTTACTTCCATAACTAGGACACTCCAGATTTATAACCAGTGGTCCTATGGGAAAGCAGTTATTCGAAGAGAATTTATATCAGCGGATACTTTAATAAAAAAAGAAAGACATACAAATAAAACTTCTGTACACTTAAAATTGAAAAACTGGAAAAGGAACATAGACTTTTAGCAATTTAACACCTACAGCAACTTGCACAACATAAGCAACAACTCTGGGAAATACTAAATGAAATATCAGCCAATATTCACATGGAAATGAAAGATTATTAGTATACTTATGAAAACTGCTACAAACTGAATGAGGGCGCTGATCAGAAAGACAAATCATGGACCTACATCCATAATTCCCTTTCAGGACTGACTTCTTACATCCACAAAGATGTTGAGAGTGTTATTATTGATCCAAAAGGCATAACTTGAAGCCCTTGGACTCTGATGTCAAATAGATAACAGGGCCTCCACCATGTGTGAACTATAATACTGGTGTCATCTTATGTCGTAGAGTGGTCTTTGGGCCCCCTGAGGTTAGTGGGCCCAGTAGCAATTGTAAACACTGTACCCCTACAGCTACACCCCTACACCCCCTGATTGACACCTACCATTCTGTATTTCATATAGGAAAAATGAAAGAATCCTAGAATGAATGCTGATGTCTTAAATAATAATACTTCCAGTCTAAGACTGAATTGTCTGAATTAGTACAAGGGCCTTACACCAACCATTTACCTCAACAGATCTCCAGTCTGCCTTCTCGAAGTACATGATGGCCTTCAATGTCCATATCTAGAACTTTCTGTCATATCTTTTAAAAATTTATAGTTCTTTGGTCATTGGTAGGTTCTTGCTGAAGCCAATATTTCTTTGATGCACAGTAAAGGAAAGGAGCCTAATGTACCTTGTGTAGCAACCGATCATTCTGAAAGAAGTACTCCAAGTTTGTGCCCCCAACTTTCTGCCCCTATTATACTTATACGGAAAACACCAACATTTCCGCAGGTATAAATGACATGCTGCAATTTTCAAAAACATGGCTTTTGCACTGAGGACTTTTTCTATAATGTGTGGATGGGATTAGCCACATGTTAGCATTCCAGGTCGGAGCCTCCGCTGTGCTGTATAGAGGCTGCCAGTCCGCTCTGTCTTCTGCGCCAGGTTGACGCTTCCGGTCCCTAGGAGAGGAAGGCTGGAACCTCCGCAATAGTCTGCGGGGGATTCCAGTCTCCTCCTGGGACCGGAACCTTACTTCTAGGGTCAGTGGGGGAAGTGGTGGGCTGGAGGCTATTTAGGCCTTGTTTTGGCTCTGGCCAAATCCTGGTGACAGCTTCCCTCCTGCACTTTGCCCTGTTTCTGACCCTAGTACCTCCCATGCCTCCATACTCCTGATAACCTGCAAGACTTCCACTGTACCAACTTGGCCTGTACGACCTCCTGTGGTGCTTCCGCTACTTCCTGTTGACCAGCTCCTCCGTCTCCTCATCTGCTGAGGTTAGTGTACTGGGTTTTCTGCGTCCTCTGCTACTTCAGGCTCGCTCTCTGGGCAGTTGCGGTTCTAGCTCCCATAATTTACCAAGTCCAACTCCACCATCAGGAGCTCTGGCGAAGACCTCTGGGGCCCGGTTCCGCTCTGGTTAGGAGAGCGTTGCCCACTCAGGTCTGTTTTTGGCCTCGGTGTTTGAGGATTCTGGTTGCCCAGGACTAACAGTCCATTATTGTTGCATCAGGTTCCTAACACCAGAATCCCATCCACTTTGCATTTGTTGTTGCAGCGTTTCTGCCGTGACCAAAACAATGCATTTTTGCAATATGGGGCCCCGACCTTAAAAAGTTTTTCCCATTGTTTACTCTTGAAAATATAGTGTGACAAATCAGATAACAAAATATACTACAAACATTGCTAAATTATTCATATATCTCTCCCAGATGGAAAAATGCAGCATAAACTCTAAGTTATACTCACCTGAGCATCTGCCAAATAAAACAAGATGCTTCTAGCCAAAGTCACACCCTAAGGAAGATAACGTGTACCAAAACATTGAGTCAAATGCACAAATTAAATGCATGCATAGTTAATCTCTTGGCAGGAACAGAACAATGTTGAATAACTTAATATTAAAAGATTTTAGCCTGACAGTTATCTTATTTGCCAAGGTCATATTTGTTCCTTTTTGGTCTTGCCATTCTTGAGAACAAAAGGTCTTAAGCTGCACACATTCTAAGATCTTAGAGATTGGTTGCACGTTGAATGTTACTTGAGATTATATTATACAGAAGCTTTTATTAAAATAAATCAAGGAAAGTTTCTTTTCTGTAAATGACATTCTGACAGATAAATACCTTAAGAAGGAGCTGAAGAAACCTTTTGCCCGGAGAACAAGTTTCCAGATAGTTTGAAGCCAAGCTACCTAAAACTTGTGATTTTCTTATTTGCGAAATTGTCATGGTCGATACTTCTAAATTGCATTGTAATTTCCACTTCTTTGTCTCAAGAGTATTTTGCAGAGTGGAAATAAATAGTTTGATGTTTTCTACTGAAACAGAAGTCCTTCTGACTTAAATTAATAAACTTGGAAAAGTAGATGAAAACCAAAGATACTTATAGATAAGATGATATGGGTAGGGGTATAGCTAGGGAGCCAATCTGTCTTGGGTATGATATTTACATATAGGGATAGACCCGTACCTTGACTCTAACTCTTTACTATGGGTGAGTGAAGGCTTAGCAAAAAAGTATGATAAGTGCGATATTGTGCAACATAATCGATCACATGATCAGTGGCAAAACTAGGAATGGCGGGGCCCAGTGGCAAACTTTTGGCATTCCCCCTCCCCACCTTACTGACGCCTGAAGACCTCGACTGACGGACCCCCCACATTCCTGCGCGCTCTATTATCCCCCATAGTGGCCCCTGCACACAGTATTATGCTCTGAACACAGTATTATGCTCAATAGTGGCCCCTGCACACAGTATTATCCCCCATAGTGGCCCCTGAACACAGTATTATGCCCCATAGTGGCCCCTGCACACAGTATTATCCCCCATAGTGGTCCCTGCACACAGTATTATCCCCCATAGTGGCCCCTGCACACAGTATTATGCCCCATAATGGCCCCTGCACACAGTATTATCCCCCATAGTGGCCCCTGCACACAGTATTATCCCCCATAGTGGCCCCTGAACACAGTATTATGCCCCATAGTGGCCTCTGCACACAGTATTATACCCCATAGTGGATCCTATACACAGCATTATACCCCACTGTGGACACCCATGAACAATTATTATACTTTGGGGTCTTATCAGACCCGAGAGTATAATAGTTGGAGAACCAAGGGGGATACCAACATAAAAAACACTGTTACTTACCTTTCCCCGGCTCCGCTGCAGTCCTCGGTGGTGTCGGCTATCTTCAATGACGTCTTGGACGTCACATGACCCGGGATGTCACATGACCCAGGACATCACATGATCCGAGACGCAGGCCTGAAACAGGCCCAAAGCGTGTCTGGAGCCCCGAGAGGTAAGTAACAATGTTTTTTATGGTCCCTTATCTCTACTGGGCCTCCGATCATTATACTCGGGGGTTTGAAAACACCCCCAAGTATAATAATAGTGTTGGTGGGGCCCGAGCTGTCACTTACCATTCCCAGCCCCTGCCAGGATCGGTAAGTAAATAGGGACCTATTAAGAAAAAAAAAAAAACGCAGTGGTAGCAGCTATCGCCGGGCCCCTAGTGTCCCGAGACCTGTGGCAGCTGCTACCCCTGCTACCCCAGTAGTTACGCCACTGATCTACATAATTGATCTACACATAACTCAGATAGCAAAAGAAACTTTCAAAGATCAGTCTTATTGGGGCAGGGGGACCATTACATTATACTAAACAAGATTAGCAAATCTCCCCAAATATGTTTTGTAGGCATCTTTCAGTAGTGTAATAACTGACTAAAGATTCTTTCCAGCCCCTGTAAAAAATGTAGAGAAAGGCAGGGATCTCTGGATTCTGACAAAGCCGCGCGTACCAGAAGAGTCCACATGTTAGGACTAGGTGCGGTTGTAAATCGACGTCTCTGCATCAGATTTCTGTCGAGTAAGAGTCCATTCACACGGAGGAAAATGGAGGAATTTGGTGTGTAATTTCAGTGCTGAAAAAAAAGCCTCTCATTGACTTCTGCTAGAAAAACGAACCCATTGAAGTCAATGGGAGGCTTTTTTTCAGCGCTGAAATTCCACACCAAATTCCTCACCATTTTCCTCCACGTGAATGGACACTAAGGCTAAGGCCCCACGGGGGCGCTGCAGAAAGAATTGCTGTCTGATCGCATTGCAGATCGCATTGCAGCGGACTTTCTCTTCCCATTATATCTACGGGAAAGCCGCCGGCGCTTCCATAGATATAATTGACATGCTACGATTTGCAAAGCCGCAACGGCTTTGCAAATCGCAGCGTGTCCGCACTGCGGTTTTTTTCCGCAAAGTGGGCATGGGATTCGCATGAATCTCATCCCCTTTGCTTGCACTGTAAAACGCCTCGATTTTTCCCGCAGCGTCTCCGCTGTGGGCAAATAGCGTCGTTTACATCCCATGGGGCCCTGGCCTAAACGCCACAGACCTTGGGTTTGTGACTTTTAAAATGTCAGTTGTGACATGAATTGTCACAACAGTTTTGTTTGTGGTGTCCAGGCCCCTTCTACAAAAAGTTGCGGGGAGGGCTTGCTTGGGACAGAGCCTTTGGAGATCTCTAGTGGCCATGGAAGAAGCCAGAATTTCTATAGATCTATGAAGCAGAGGACTTTGAAATATAACAGAGCCCTACAGTATTGTACGAAAGTTTTAGGCAGGTGTGGGAAAAAAATTGCAAAGTACGAATCAGTTATTAAAGGCTGCCTATGTACTAATAACTACGGCTAATAGGTGTGCACGCCTGGCTGCCTGAAATCAATCCTAACACTGTAAGCAGATGCATTGAGTTCCGGCTGTGGCAGCATTTGTATTGTTTTCTACAGAGCCCTTCCTTTGTGTATCAGAGGATATCTAGGCGGTTAATCTAGGACTTATTGTAGTCATCCTCCTCTCATTCTGTAGTGTGCTGCTTGTGCACAGTCATTGTGCACACTGGTGAACAATACAACTAATTAACGACTTGTACACAGCATAGGTTTAATGTCACTACATGTGTCACACTTGTCACACCAGCACTCCAAAGGATAACATTGCAAAAGTGACTCAATATCAATAATCCAAAATGTGATATAGGATTCTCCACAATGCATAGAAAATAACATGAAGGTTTAAAATATTCCACAATACAGGCACTATGCCATAGAATAGGGACTTTCAAGGACTTATCACACTATTACACTGAACAGAGAGACTGTATTCTCACCTCTAGTTCATGTTCTGATGTTTCCAAGTAAGTATTGATACAATTAATCCTATAGAGGATATATATATATATATATATATATATATATATATATAATGACCGGCTTTGAAAGAAAAAACATGATTTCACATTGCTCATCATGTGCTGTCTATGCTGTAAGTACTCATGTATGGCCACCTTGTGGTTGTGAATTGAATAGCGGCCTGTCAAGGGTTCTATGATTTTGCTACAATGGCAGGATATTGTGTTGAATGTGTTTATGAGTAACTAGGCATCTTAAACAAATTCAAGGTAAGACTAGACACATCTATAGAAAACTTAGATGAGTTAATCTGATAAACAGACTGAGTGGGTCATGACATTTCAGTGCCTGGACGCTTATCTATGTGCAATGATTTGCCTATACATGTGATGGTGCTTAGTACTGCAGTCGAGCATCCGAGGAACGGAAATCACATCACCCATTGGAGGTTCTGACAGCAATATGAATAGTAGCTGAATAAGGGGAGCAGGGTGCTTGCTGGAGTCACTTTGTTGCATTGACTATAGAGCTGGGTGTTGACTTTGCCACTATTCACACATTGACAACTTATGCTAAGAATAGACCTTCAATATATTTTCCTGGAAAACTGCTTTAAGGTAAAAACTGCTTGACAGTAAGTAAGGAACTTTATTAAAATTGGTGTTTTCTACATCCAACATCTATAATCCAGAATCGAGAAGGGCTACTAACTATTATTCCATCTAAAGATGTGTCTTTAGTTTGCATTTGAAGCTGTAGAAATTGGGAGTTAATCTGATTGTCCGGGGTAGAGCATTCCAGAGAAGTGGTGCAGCTCGGGAGAAGTCTTGTATACGAGCGTGGGAGGTTCTGATAATAGAGGATGTAAGTGTTAGGTCATTGAGTGAACGGAGAGCACGGGTTGGGCGGTAGACAGAGATGAGGGAGGAAATGTAGGGAGGTGCGGCATTATGGAGAGTCTTGTGGATGAGAGTAATAACTTTATATTTTATTCTATAATGAATAGGCAGCCAATGTAGCGACTGGCACAGACCGGAGGCATCGCTGTAGCGTCTAGACTGATAGATGAGCCTGGCCGCTGCATTCAGAATAGATTGTAGAGGGGAGAGTTTAGTGAGGGGAAGACCGATTAGTAGGGAGTTACAGTAGTCAAGGCGAGAGTGAATCCAGTTTCTATAATGCAACTTTAGAAAAATGAGAAAAAACATGATACATTTCTCGTTCACTATAAATTTCAAAAATTGGTGCCACATTCCTATCAGAGATGGCAGGGACTGACCCCAACTGCGTAAGCACATGGTGTTTTGATATTAATATTGCTTCATACCAGGGGACATACATGCATTTTTGTTTCATACATTCAAGTGCCCCTCTTTAATTCTTCACATTTTCATGCACAGCATACATTTCTATTCATTCAATGTATTCCTATTACAATGAACTTATTGAACTTCCAGTGCTTGTAGATAACCTCTAGCACCTACTTGTATATTATGCCATCTCACATGTAGCTATAGGCATAAACATAAATAATAGTGTGATAATATAGAAATTAGAGATGAGCGAACACTAAAATGTTCGAGGTTCGAAATTCGATTCGAACAGCCGCTCACTGTTCGAGTGTTCGAATGGGTTTCGAACCCCATTATAGTCTATGGGGAACATATACTCGTTAAGGGGGAAACCCAAATTCGTGTCTGGAGGGTCACCAAGTCCACTATGACACCCCAGGAAATGATACCAACACCCTGGAATGACACTGGGACAGCAGGGGAAGCATGTCTGGGGGCATAAAAGTCACTTTATTTCATGGAAATCCCTGTCAGTTTGCGATTTTCGCAAGCTAACTTTTCCCCATAGAAATGCATTGGCCAGTGCTGATTGGCCAGAGTACGGAACTCGACCAATCAGCGCTGGCTCTGCTGGAGAAGGCGGAGTCTAAGATCGCTCCACACCAGTCTCCATTCAGGTCCGACCTTAGACTCCGCCTCCTCCGGCAGAGCCAGCGCTGATTGGCCGAAGGCTGGCCAATGCATTCCTATGCGAATGCAGAGACTTAGCAGTGCTGAGTCAGTTTTGCTCAACTACACATCTGATGCACACTCGGCACTGCTACATCAGATGTAGCAATCTGATGTAGCAGAGCCGAGGGTGCACTAGAACCCCTGTGCAAACTCAGTTCACGCTAATAGAATGCATTGGCCAGCGCTGATTGGCCAATGCATTCTATTAGCCCGATGAAGTAGAGCTGAATGTGTGTGCTAAGCACACACATTCAGCACTGCTTCATCACGCCAATACAATGCATTAGCCAGTGCTGATTGGCCAGAGTACGGAATTCGGCCAATCAGCGCTGGCTCTGCTGGAGGAGGCGGAGTCTAAGGTCGGACCTGAATGGAGACTGGTGTGGAGCGATCTTAGACTCCGCCTCCTCCAGCAGAGCCAGCGCTGATTGGCCGAATTCCGTACTCTGGCCAATCAGCGCTGGCCAATGCATTCTATTAGCCCGATGAAGTAGAGCTGAATGTGTATGCTAAGCATACACATTCAGCACTGCTTCATCACACCAATACAATGCATTAGCCAGTGCTGATTGGCCAGAGTACGGAATTCGGCCAATCAGCGCTGGCTCTGCTGGAGGAGGCAGAGTCTAAGGTCGGACCTGAATGGAGACTGGTGTGGAGCGATCTTAGACTCCGCCTCCGCCGAGTCAGTTTTGCTCAACTACACATCTGATGCACACTCGGCACTGCTACATCAGATGTAGCAATCTGATGTAGCAGAGCCGAGGGTGCACTAGAACCCCTGTGCAAACTCAGTTCACGCTAATAGAATGCATTGGCCAGCGCTGATTGGCCAATGCATTCTATTAGCCCGATGAAGTAGAGCTGAATGTGTGTGCTAAGCACACACATTCAGCTCTACTTCATCGGGCTAATAGAATGCATTGGCCAGCGCTGATTGGCCAGAGTACGGAACTCGACCAATCAGCGCTGGCTCTGCTGGAGGAGGCGGAGTCTAAGATCGCTCCACACCAGTCTCCATTCAGGTCCGACCTTAGACTCCGCCTCCTCCAGCAGAGCCAGCGCTGATTGGCCGAATTCCGTACTCTGGCCAATCAGCACTGGCTAATGCATTGTATTGGCGTGATGAAGCAGTGCTGAATGTGTGTGCTTAGCACACACATTCAGCTCTACTTCATCGGGCTAATAGAATGCATTGGCCAATCAGCGCTGGCCAATGCATTCTATTAGCTTGATGAAGCAGAGTGTGCACAAGGGTTCAAGCGCACCCTCGGCTCTGATGTAGCAGAGCCGAGGGTGCACAAGGGTTCAAGCGCACCCTCGGCTCTGATGTAGCAGAGCCGAGGCTGCACAAGGGTTCAAGTGCACCCTCGGCTCTGCTACATCAGAGCTGAGGGTGCGCTTGAACCCTTGTGCAGCCTCGGCTCTGCTACATCAGAGCCGAGGGTGCGCTTGAACCCTTGTGCACACTCTGCTTCATCAAGCTAATAGAATGCATTGGCCAGCGCTGATTGGCCAATGCATTCTATTAGCCCGATGAAGTAGAGCTGAATGTGTGTGCTAAGCACACACATTCAGCACTGCTTCATCACGCCAATACAATGCATTAGCCAGTGCTGATTGGCCAGAGTACGGAATTCGGCCAATCAGCGCTGGCTCTGCTGGAGGAGGCGGAGTCTAAGGTCGGACCTGAATGGAGACTGGTGTGGAGCGATCTTAGACTCCGCCTCCTCCAGCAGAGCCAGCGCTGATTGGTCGAGTTCCGTACTCTGGCCAATCAGCGCTGGCCAATGCATCCCTATGGGAAAAAGTTTATCTCACAAAAATCACAATTACACACCCGATAGAGCCCCAAAAAGTTATTTTTAATAACATTCCCCCCTAAATAAAGGTTATCCCTAGCTATCCCTGCCTGTACAGCTATCCCTGTCTCATAGTCACAAAGTTCACATTCTCATATGACCCGGATTTGAAATCCACTATTCGTCTAAAATGGAGGTCACCTGATTTCGGCAGCCAATGACTTTTTCCAATTTTTTTCAATGCCCCCGGTGTCGTAGTTCCTGTCCCACCTCCCCTGCACTGTTATTGGTGCAAAAAAGGCGCCAGGGAAGGTGGGAGGGGAATCGAATTTTGGCGCACTTTACCACGCGGTGTTCGATTCGATTCGAACATAGCGAACACCCTGATATCCGATCGAACATGTGTTCGATAGAACACTGTTCGCTCATCTCTAATAGAAATCCATCTTTATACATATTGAAATTGTACATGCAAGCCCCCATCAGCGTGTTGATATATACAAGGCCATTCCCTCCCTGGGCCATTAGGTCTAATAAAAACCATGTTTAATAAGATCCCAGCCACAGGCGTGTATTCCTAGCAGACGTGCAGACAGGATCCCTGCAAAACTGGAATAGCTGAAAGACAACTGTGCAAATATACGGCAGGAAATTTCAGTCATTGCAACTTATCATCATTCTGATATTGCTGTATACAATTACACATCTTCAATGGGTTTTTAAGTCCCTAATACAAATACAGACAATTATTTTGGCAGAGGAATAAGAGGATTTGATTTCATGTGTGCCCTTTTTTGTAATTTGTGCCAGTTGTCTCTGGGGCAGTTCTCGATTTTTTTTTTTTATATATCAAACAGTGACAACAAAGAGCTCACCAGGTGTAACTTATAATCCTCTGTTGGTCGAGATTCTATTTCTTCTTTGTTATTTTTGTAGGGTTTGTTTTTTCTAGTCATATAGCTTAACAGGTTTATATGGCAAACCAGACTCATTGGCTAAGTAGAAAGCAAGAAATGATATAACTTCTCTAGGCTTAGCGCTCCTTACATCTATTATTTTTGCAGGATTTTTCAATTTATGACATTGATTTTTTTGATTTTTTTTTTTTAATTTTGTAACATTTATTTTTCAAAAAATTCAGTCTTTTCCAGCTCTATAGAGAAAGCCGTGGTAAAAATGGCAGAACATGCTGCAGTTTGAAAAAACCAAAAATATAAACTTCAAAAACATTTCACAAATCGCAATGCTTGGCATTATTAGGCCCCACGTTGCGGAAACGAAGCTTGTTTTGCTGCAGATTTTGCTGCGTTTTTTTTTAGCCAAAGCCAAGAATGGCTATAAATGGAAAGGTAAATCTATATAAAGTTCTTATACTTCTACCTTTTGCTCTAACCACTCCTGGCTTTGGTTCAAAAAACCGCAACAAAATCTGCAACAAAAAAAATCTCTGTTTCCATAACATGGGGCTTTAGCCTTAGTATATTTTATATTTTTCTATAGATGACATACAATAAAATCTGACAACAGTGTCAGATAGAAAAGCCTCTAAAAACCTCACAAAGATTTTGCAAAATACTGCCGGGTTTGTTTGTCTGCTGATCTTAGTGACTTTTGTGGATTGGCGCAAGATGCGAATGGAATGCCAGAGCACCTGCAGGATCAGCATTCTCCTCACTTCTATGAGGCTGCCGGGACTGAAATCTCCCTACATCCCCATAGCACCGGTCACTGAAGCATACTAGTATTCCATTCACAAGGAGGCTTTAGGGGAACTTTTGGTTCCCCATTCTTGTGATCGTGGGGGGAACCAGTAGTCATGGCCCCAGCAATTGTGTTCTTAACAGCACAACCCCTTTAAAGGGGTTGTCTCATCTCAAGGATCCTATCTATACTGGTAGCTTATATAAATTGAAGCCTTTTTCTAAATATTTAGCTTTAGAAATTTTGCTTTGTTTGCCTGCTATGTGACCTTATTCCTCCATTGCTTACAGAGCGTTGCTATAACCATGGACCTATACGACAAGTGACGTCACATACTCACTGCTCTTGCCAGCTTCAGCTAATTGCACTTTGCTGATAAAGCCTGGTCTGTTATCTCTCTAAGCAAACATACAGATAACTCTGAGCATGTTCTGTACAAGAATCTGCATAATATCTGACCTACAGAAGTGTTGTTTGTCCCTTTCAGCAGGAGGGAGGGGGGAGAAATACAGGAAGCAAAAAACAGACACTGCATACAGCCTGGCTGAAAGGCTGAGATGGGAGGACCCCTTTAACGTAGACCTGCTGAATTATAGCACAAAATCATGTGTGCCTGGAATCATAGGGATAAGAATAGGCAAGGCTTGAGGACAATTCGTGTGCATACATCAACATCATCCACAGTAAGAAGTCCCTGCTCCTCAGACCTGAGTGAAGGCGGATTCCTTCAGCTTTGTGCAGCTAGAAAACAAAATGACTGAAATGTGTTAAAGATATTATGCAATGAAAGTATCCTGTATACAAAGACCAATACCAATCCTGAGAACATCCCCCTCCCCAATTGCGAATTTAGCCTGACCACAGCCACACAGCGAATTTAGCCTGACAAACTTACACTCCCTTTTATTTCAATGGGAGCTAAAATACAGCACTTGGGTTAGATCCCCTTAGATCAGGTATTTATCCTACTAATGGAAAGTCCAGGGCACTCCCATACACCTTAGACCAGGGGTAGGGAACCTTTGGCTCTCCAGCTGCTGTGAAACCGCAACTCCCAACATGCTGCATTCACTTCCATGGGGGTTCCAAGAACAGCAGAGCAAGTATGCATGCTGGGAGTTGCAGTTTTGCAACAGCTGGCGAGTTGTACGTTCCCTACCCCTGCCTTAGATGGTCAACCGGTAATGCCAAAGAATGGCCACAAATGTCATCTATTGTGTATGGCTAACATCAGGATCAGTCAACAGCAAAGCATGTTATACCTCGGCTCCTTAGGATCAGACCGGCTAGATGTTGTAAAGGCCACTACTTAGTTAACCAACAGAATAGAAAATTTAGCAGGTATACAAATAATAAAATAGTTGCCTTTGCCTAGTTGGGGATTTTTCTCTGTTCTGAAGAACTTTTACAACACATGCTAAGCTTCACAATAGACCAGCTTTAAGCACCCACAACTTACAGTTCCTATACACAGGGTGGTGATTTCTTTTTTCTGTATGGATAATTTTATGCTTTTTTTCTGCTACACTGCATTCCCCAGCGGTGACTGAACTTGGAAACTTGCCATGATAACTCAAATAAAATCATAACATCCAACCAAACTCACAACGGGATTTTGGCTTTAATTAATTTATCTCACCCCGGAGGCTTTCGTATGCTGGGTAGGCTAAAGAAAATAGAAATTGTATGTGCCATGGGTGGTTCGGGGAGTTGCTGAAAATAAAAATAAAGCGGAATAAATAAAAATAATAAATACAGTCATAACACTGTCAATCATCAAAGTCGTGTTCAAAGGCTTCGATGACGACTTATTTCTTGCCTTGTTATAATTGTATTATTTTCGTACAGTTGTTAGCTGATGCCAAGCAAGTACTGGATGAAGCCCCATGTTGCGAAAACGCAGCGTTTTACATTATCTGCAAAGTTATGGGATTTTGGCTAATCCCATCTATACATTGCGAAAAAAAAATCCAAGGTAGAAAATCAGCGTTTTCAAAAATACTTGTTTTTTTGTAAATCGCAGCATGTCAATGTTATCTATGAAAATGCTGGCGTATTCTGTATAACAGGGGTCCTCAAAATATGGACCCCGGGCCACATACTGCTTGCTGAGGACTTTTTTCCGGCCTGCTGCATGTGGCCCACGAGCTGTCGTCCGGATTGATCACTAACGGGAAATCCGGTACAGGATTCTTCATTAGAGAGTGCAGTCAGTGTATGCCACGGTCCATGCAACAGAGGGCTAAACTTACTGTAGAGTGCGACTTCTGCTCCAACATAGGTGTGATGACATAAGTCATCAGCTACAGCAGTCAGAAGATGGAGGACATCCAGTGGCTCTTCATGGGTGAGAGTGTGTGAGTGAGTGTGAGTGTTTGTGTGTGTGTGTGTGGGGGGCGTACTGAGCATCATATAATACTGTATGGGGGATGTACTCAGGAGCATATAATACTGTGTGGAGGCATACTGAGGAGCATATAATACAGTGTGGGGGTGTACTGAGGAGCATACCATGCTGTGTGGGGGGAGTACTGAGGGGCATATAATACAGTGTGGTGGGGCGTACTGTGGAGCATATAATACAGTGTAGGGGGTGTACTGAGGAGCATATAATACAGTGTGGGGGTGTACTGAGGAGTATATAATACAGTGTGGTGGGGCATACTGTGGAGCATATAATACAGTGTGTGGGCGTACTGAGGAGCATATAATACAGTGTGGGGGTGTACTGAGGAGCATATAATACTGTGTGCGTGGGGTGGAGTGAGGTGGGGGTTGGGGCGTACTGAGGAGCATACCATGCTGTGTGGAGCGTGTACTGAGGAGCATATAATACAGTGTGGTGGGATGTACTGTGGAGCATATAATACTGTGGAAGGACCTGCTGTGGAGCATATACTATTGTGGAGAGAGCTACTGTGGAGCGTATAATCTTAAATTATTTTTAAACTATATTTTGGCCTTCCAATAGTCTGAGGGACAGTGAACTGACCCCCTGTTTAAAAAGTTTGAGGATCACTGCCATATAGGTATAATAGCATCATAGGAAAACTGCGATACGTTTCTGTCACGTTATTTTCTGCAACGTGTTCGCCACGTGGGGTCTTAGTCCAAACTGTAAAAATAATATGCAACATCTTACTCGTGTCTAAAGAATTTAAAGACTTTTTATTATTATTTTACTTTTAAAAGTTTCAGTCTTGAAACGCCAACTCCATCCAGCACACGCTATAACAGTAATTATCTATATCTTCCGAGCATTACTATCTTTTATTTGACGAAACCTTTTACCCTTGTTTGATCTAAACATAATTCTCCTAGGGAACATATAATTGTGCAAAATGGTTTTCAAGTGTAAAATGATACATTTTCCATATTAATGAATACAGGTGCTATTCTGTGCAGAGTCAATATGTCAAGGGAACGCTAGATAAAGTTATTCATACGTGCAATAAAAAAAAAAAAGGAGCGAAAAAATGCCAGCAAAACATCCAGGGTGAAAAATACATTTAATGAGTAAGTGCAGCGCACAATTCCTCCTTTCAAAAATGTCAGTTCATATTGAACCTCCATTTTAGATATCGTACAATTACTTTGTCAACAGAAGGTAAAGTACTGATGGATGATGCATCGGTTCTTGAAACCTAACTTTCCGTGAGTTACTTAGGCTAAAACTAAGTGCTTTTACATTCAAGTCTTGGTGATGATAGTGGTTTTATATTTATCACGCTGTCATTTTAGTTGACTGTACCAGCCTCTTCAATGCAGGAATACGGACACTAATGGAGGTGTGTCCTTAGAGCTCGGAAGGGTCACAGATTCATTCTCCTAACATGTTCACGGCACAAATAGCTCTAAGCCAGGAAACAGCTTTGCCCATTTTAAATAGTAATCTGTATCCGCACCTTTCCAAGGCCCTTCTATTTTTTATATCTTACTTGTTGATTGTTCACATTGACCTACGTGACACTGAATATGCAGCTTTATCTCGGTTTTCGCCTTCCCTATAATACGATGTTGCTATTTTTTTAGCTTTCCCAATAGTAAGTACAATTCTACCTGGACCTTCAAAAGTCCTGGAACTGATTGCAATTCTTTATTTATAAGAAATTCTGTCAAGAATCAATAATAGTCCTGGGTCTCCAGTTCCTTCTTTAATAATAGTGTGATATGATTTGTCACAAGCTAGCCTCGAGTATCCACTACATTTTATTACTTAGCTTGCAGCACAAGTCTCATCTTTGAGTCATGAGATCCGCCATGGGAAGACCTTTAAAAAAGCTATATTCTTTACTGTTTGGTTATTACAGAAAGTCTATACTACTCAATAATATCTTTTATAAGGTGCGCTGTCACATCTACACATAGATGTTTAACCCTGATAGAAGTAAAGAACATCCGAGGGCTGGAGGCCATTTTAGCGCCATGGACATTGCTTTTCTTGATTGGATGGCAAACGAATCGACGGTAACAAAAAGTTAAATTCTTTCGACCATCTTTTGCTTTCGATGATTCTTGCATTAAGCCCGTAGCAACACAGGTTCAATTTACCGATCACAGTAAGACTGCGGTGTAAAACCATTCCGCTCTGTAGTGTAAAATCCTTCATGGTGATATTAAATGAATAAATACAACGCAGCCATAAAGTGAGCAATAAACACTAATGATATAATAATCACACATGCTA
Organism: Leptodactylus fuscus; assembly: GCF_031893055.1. NCBI lineage: Eukaryota > Metazoa > Chordata > Amphibia > Anura > Leptodactylidae > Leptodactylus > Leptodactylus fuscus. The sequence goes on along the minus strand of NC_134273.1, from coordinate 68,105,991 downwards.
TTATCTTCACATCCATAACAGGTATTTAAAAATCACACAAACGCTTTGCGGAATGTACATGTTTTATAATTACTTCATATTTATTTCCTGGGAAAATTTAAAGGGAACTGATTTTTTTTTAAAAAATAATTTGCCCGTTTTGTGAATATATAGATCCCATTACGGCTGTGAAATGGTCGCAGCGTGATTTTCAATGGCAATGCAATTTAATATTTAAAGGGAAGGCTCACCTTAAAACACTTTGTGACATGTCACTGAGACGTACCGGATTACATCTATGTGAGTCTTGTTGCATTGTGACCTCCAAGATCACTACAATAGAAGTAATGCATGTACAGTATTATGTCCTTGCCGTGAATGGAACAATGGCAGACTTAAAGGAAATGTATCATCAACAAATTACTTTTTGTGACTCATACGTGTTTCTAAAGGCAAACGGGGTGAGCGTAAGATATCTGTTCAGCTCAGGTAAGATGGCCGCACCTACAAACATTAATAGACAATAGAAATATTCTACATCAGAAACTTAAAACAGGTTACAAAAGTATGTTTCACTATCTAGTTTTAATTACTAAAAAATATAGGTGATACAATCCCTTTAAAGAGGACCTTTCATCAGATCGGGCACATGCAGTTTTATATACTGCTGGGAAGCTGACAGTGCGCTGAATTCAGCGCACTATCAGCTTTCCCGATCTGTGCCCGGTGTAAAGCGCTATCGGTCCCGGTACCGTAGGGCTTTACAGTCAGAAGGGCGTTTCTGACACTTAGCCAGGGACGCCCTTCTGCCCAGCAGCGCCCAGCAGCGCCTATCGCGCTGTGCTCTAAGACTGGGGAGGAACGCCCCCTCCCTCTCCTGATAATACTCGTCTATGGACGTTCCTCCCCGCTCACACTGTACAGCACGATAGGCGCTTCTGGGCAGAAGGACGTTCCTGGCTAAGTGTCAGAAACACCCTTCCGACTGTAAAGCCCTACGGTACCGGGACCGGTGGACCGATGGTGCCACAAATTCACAATGTCACAGAATCAAGTTAACAGCCACAATTGAGTCCTGAATGAGAAATAGTAGAGTTGAGCGGCCAGACAATTTTATAGTATGCGAAGTAGGTACTTACACAGGGGAGTAGGAGTGAGGAAAAGGGAAGGAAAAAGAAACAAAACAATGTAACAGTACATAGTTCTATAAATACTCATGCAGTAGTAGTAGGGTAATCTTCATCATTGTTAGGTTCTATTTGTAATTTGCAACCAAGAGCGAACAATGGTCAAGCCTCTAGAAGGAGGATCTCCATCACGCTCCACATAGTCAAACCAGAGTGCCCACCTGGACTGGAAGCTGGGGTATTTATGGTTCTTAGATGGCAGCATCCTTTCAAGAGTGAAAGCTAATTTGATATGTTGAATGAACTCTGCCACCGTCAAGCAGGGCACACACTTCCATTGGCATGCAATCATGGCTCTGGCAGCTAATATAACCTGACCCAGCACTGTACACATGCCACTTGAGAAAGAATCATTGTCCAGAAAGCAAAGTGCCAGAACCGGCGAAGGCAGGATGACAAGACTTGCCAAGGAGGACATAAACTGAAAGGTGGAAGTCCAAAAGGCCAGAACAGGAGAACAGCCCCACCACATGTGCATGAAGGTGCTTAATTGACCACAACCCCACCAGCAGATTCAAATAAAAGGGATCTATGTGTGCCAGTTGATTAGGGGTTCTATACCAATGGAGGAAGATTTTGAGAGCTGTCTCCCAGTGTGCCGTGCCCTTCAACACCTTGGACAAAACCAGTGGCCTTATACCATTCTCGGAGAGAAATAGGTCTCGCAAGATCAGTCTCCCAACTAATTAAACAAAAAGGCTTGACCTGTTTGTATGGAATAGAGAGAAAGTTATAGAATGCTGAGGTGGCACATTGAGTGGGAACAGAAGGGTGCCATAATCTTAAGACTAATTTAGGAAACACGGGGTGCCAGATCATATGGGTTTGAAGAGGTGCCTAACTTGAAGGTATCGAAAGAAGTTGCTCTGGGGATGTCAAATTCCTCCTTCAGCATAGAGAATGATTTAAAATGATCATCTACATAAAGCTGGGCAATCTTGCAAAGTCCGGCATCCAACCACCTCCGCAAATCCAGCTGGGAAAGGAGCGCAGTCAAATAGCACAGTGGTTACTCCACCATAGGGTTCAGCTCCTCATTAGAGATGTGTGATATCAGGTGGTGCCACACCCAAATAGAGGCCTTCATACTTAATAAGGGAGTCTGGTGGCAGGGAGGCTCAAATCCTTTGGGGTGCAGAAAGCATACAATTAGGACACCTAGCATGGATTATTCAACCTCTACCCAATGACAATTGGTAGTACCGCCCCACCAAACTCTCAGCTGTTCAGGGGTCAACTCACTTCACTTACTCAATTGTGCACTTACCCTTCCCTCTCTACCCTTCACTTGTCTGCAAATTGAGCATATATTGCAACCCAACATAGTCTATGAACCTGAAATATACGCTGTCACCACCACTGACCACTGCCAAGCTCACCAGAAACCTCACTTGCGTACACACAGTCAGAAATAAACACCAAAAAGTTATTGAATTCATGGAGCAAAAGATTAACCTTAAATTTAATAATTTAATACCCAAAGGGTTCAGTGTTATTTATGAAAAGAAAACTATCAAATGACACACAAGAAAAAAGTCTTAAAAATAAAAGGAGAAAAAGACTAAAATAATCTTATACTTAAAGTCATTTTTTTCCATGTAGATTGTAGGATTTCTTCTGATGGCATTGGCCACACCCAACTTCCTTGCTGTCCCTAAAGATGTGACATAATGGCAAGGTAAAAACAGTTTTTCATGGCATGTGCTTATCCACACCTCCCTGCCAGGGTCTCCACATCTATGCTCCCTGAGGTCAAGAATGAACAACTCATCTTCATCTGGAAAAGATGCCTTGTAGGGCGATGAACTTAACGCTGGTCACAACTTTCCCCCCTCTTTCTTTTTTTTTTGGACTGCAGGAAGTTAATGATTTTAATGATCACTCCTCCGACCTTGCTTGTATACACACCTACCAATTTACTGTAGTATACTGATAAGACATGCATAACCAATACATACACTAAGGAAATATATAAGATGATTCAGTATTAATACAAATGGGCTTCATTCATCAGAGTCCAGAATCAAAATTTTGGTTCTGACAAGTACTATAAACCCATAGGATTCTGTCTGGAGTTGTAAAGTATATCCCATCTATAATTTTCATATTTTAATGAAAAATAAATTGCTAGATTAAACATGTATTGATGCTCCTATAATCAGGGAACTGGACACAGGACAAATCTAGTGAAGGGAAACACTGCAGAGGGGAAAACTGCCGAAAAATACTGAATACAAGTATATAGAAATAGTCTTATTCCAACACTAATGTTTTTCCTGTATTGTACACACACTGTACTATTGATTTATGCAAAGTTTCTTGAACATTCAGCTAGACTTTAGTGTTCGTCTTAACACGTTGAATACTCTATGGCAAGAAACTTTAACTTGACTGTTTCAATAGCTTTTTAATGACTTAAGTGTTAAGTGATAAGCAGGTTAATTGGTGCTTGTTTAACTTCTAGGTACCGGCAACAATCATCGTAATCATGTAAACTGTATGGGAATGAAAGATGGTTATATTATTATCAGGTTCATAAAATTTGCATTATTTCCAGCAGCTCATCCCCTGTACACACAAGCAGATATGATGTCTACAAACAATTTTATGAGTGATCAACGACAAAAAAGAGTAAATTAATATCCTTAGGAAGTCAGTGGGGAATGCACTGCAGAACCGGTGCCCGACCACTACACTGTCTACCAATAAGTATTTGGACACCTGTGGTAGAATAGAAAAACAACATTTGTTCATATCCAATAGTTGGTAGATGGATGGTATTGAGCAACACAATACTCCTGGATACCTGCTGAGACTCCTGGTGTACGTGAGCCATCGGTTGGGTGCGGTTTCTCTGGCCAGCACTCGTCGGTCTCTATTTCACAGTTTTGGGGGTCTGCCGACTCGGGGAACATTCCAACAATCACTGTTCACCTTTCACTTCGTAGTCACATAGGCCACTGTTGATTTTGGGTAATTCAGTTCGCTTGCTATGTCTCTTAAGGATCGACCATTTCTGTCGTACTCCACAATTACCCCTTTCTCAAAATCGGACGACTCTGCACCGTGTATTCTGTGTATTCTGTGAATACCCAATCCCTTTACTTGCAGTTCTTTACTACATGAACATGTCTTCTAGCTTTTCATTGTCGTAAGCGTGCTTGCCAGGGCTGAATGGTAAGCACACAGTGTGCCAAGTTTAGAGGACTGCTAGGGGAATAAGTAAGAAAATATATCTTGCCTAATAGTCGTGGGTAGTCAGGAGCTTCCTCAGTGCTGGAGATTATAATATAATCTTTGGGAAATTTTGACTATTGTAAATAAGACCCTCTCTGAATTTACAATACCCAATCCTTTCTTAGCTATTTAAACATTCATTCTTGTAATAATCTTTTATTGTACATATGCAGCTGGTCTCATAATTGTCACTTTCTTGCATATTCAACCATAAGCCCTTTATTTCTTAGCCTATTCTGATGCCAGGCATAATACTCCCACGTATTGGGCCTCATTTCTTGGAATGCCTATAAAAATAATTGTCTCCTGTCCAATCCCATTTTATAGAACAATAAACTAAAGGGTTTTCTAGGGAAATAAAGGGAAAGCAGGCCTAAGACTTCTGGAGAGGGCCCTGCCATGAGATAAAACCAGCTGTGGGGCCACATCCAGTAAGGTGAACCTCTGCTGAGCGGAATATATATTGGGGTAATGGACATGAAGTTTAGCACCCGTAGGTCAGACACAAAGTCGGATATGCAGGACTTTGCATCCGTCCAAAAAAAATGGTTTCCCTGTGGAGAGGCTGCATATGGGCACTGGCGGTTTGCTTTAAAACTGACCGCCGCCAAGCCATCCCCTATCCAGTTTCTACATGATTGAAACCCCTGGGCGGACAGCAAACGTGAGTGAGAATGCCCCCATAATATGTGTTGAATATTGCTCCATATGCCAACCATGAATTCTTAGAGCTAAATAATCTCCAAACACGTAATTGGAATCTCCAATTCCTTACTCTTGACCAAATTTTCTAGTAGATTGGACAATCTCTTTATCGCACCTACAGTGAAACTTCTCTGAAAGACCACCTCTTTGACATGACCACCTCCTTATCCAGATCCCACTTTCTGTAACAGATTTTTAGTTCCACCATATATTTGGCATACTGTTCATACTGTACAGAAGACCATGTCAATGCAATTTTGGGTGGTCGTCTCCAAAAGGCTTCATCGTATCCTAGCCTATTTTCCATGTAGATCGTAGTCAATAGGACAATATGATTGAAAGCACATCTCTTTAGACAAAAGTTGAAAGATTGAATCAGATTTTAGGAGTATTTTTAAATAGCTACATTCACCTCTTATGTTAGATAGAAAGTTACTGTTGCAAAGTATTTAGAATTATAGCCCCGCACCATCAGGTTAAAAGCATGTTCTTTGTGGATTCCCATCTCTAAATAAATGCTTCAATAAATGAATGCTTTTAACCTGATGAGAATTGCATGTTTTCCTGTTATCTGGTCTACATACATACTTACTCGAGGGCGAGTTTGGAGTCCTAGATTTTATGCACCCAAAGCCCTTGGAGAAGGACACCTGCGTACTTCAGAGAGCCATGAGCTGATTGGTTCTCTAGCTTGATATTTTTTCTGCTACCATACAATATACACAGGTATATATAAAATGCACACACACAAATGCACACAACACATGTGGATGGTCAGTCACGCACTTAATGCTACTTCCATGGAAAGGAATGGCTGTCCATTTAGACAACCTCCCCTGCATGTTCGATATAGAGCATCACCCTTAAAATAGCTATACACATTAGATTAAATGTTGACCAAACCTGACAATTTCGGTGAGACCAGCTGGTTCTCTAATGTAAATGGAGCTGTCCTGACTTTCCCAAATTACTGACAAATGAATGGTGGCCATATGCCTTAAACCTAGTTTGGGGCCAAGCCTGTTGACTTCAGAAGGATCAGCGAACCTTATAATGTTTCCTTGTTCTCAGATGGGGAAACAAGAGAAATTACTGTCGGCCAAACAAGCTTTTAGCCAACAGTTATCTAAAGTCTATGGCCAACTTTAGAGTAAGTTACACTTCTATATAAATCTGTGTTATTGACACCCTGTAATCTGTTCCGATGGGTGTCCTGACTTCCTCAGCAGGCCTCAGTGTTCCTTTCTTTTTCATTATTACTTTGTACCTGGTTCCTAAGGATGGGTGCAATTCTAAAGATTTGTGTCCCAACAAACCAATTCCCTGCTTTAGTCTGAACTTGTTTGGATAGAACCGGATGTGAAATTATTATACTGACGCCCAGGGAAAAGCTGGAGGAAGTAAACATTGGTGAGGGTTGAACAGGATTGCAAAGAACTGAATTCAACATGGCACTGAACAATTTGTGGCATGGGAAACCTAGGTGCATGACGTCACAGAAGAGTGCCAGAGCACATGGAGGAGAAAGACACAGATCACCAGGCACCACGAAGAGGCCAGAGAGAGGTGAGGGAAGGTGGATGGAAATGTTTTTTATTTAATTTTTACACCTCTCTTGGGCCGACAACTATTATTTTCAGGGTCTGAAAATACACCAGAGTATAATACTTTACTGCAAGTCATGTCACTGTGGCCATTTTTGTTTGTCCAAGACTATTCACAATTTTTTTGGTTTTAGGGGCAACACAGTGGCTCAGTGGTTAGCCTTGCAGCGCTGGAGTCCTGGGTTTGACTCCCGCAAGGAACAGCATCTGCAAGGAGTTTGTATGTTCTTCCCATGTTTGCATGGATTTTCTCCCATTCTACAAAGACATACTGATAGGAAAAAAAAAGTGTACATTGTGATCCCTATATGGGGCTCACAATCTACATATAAAATTTTTTGGTTTTGTGTTGAATCCAGTTCTTCATCCTCTTTGATCACATTCTGTGTTTTTTTAATCCTGTTTCCATGTGCTCAGTACAGTTCTGTGTTGCCTGGCCAGCTTCTACTGAACCTGGACCAGCTCAGGAGGTAGCAAGACAGTGAAGACCAGATCTCCATATTGAGGTTAAAGGGAGAAGACTGGGGAATCTGCTGAGGCAAGGCTCTTAGAGGTGGTCCCAAACCAAACTTTTTGGTAGCACAATGGCTCCACAGTCTTCAGTCCATGGCACTAACTCAGTACATCACAGCTTACAATATTTCTCAAAAATTGTCTTTGTTGTCTTTTTTATTTTGGAAGGTTTTTGATAGATGTCTTCAGAGAATCCCTCATAAACTGAGGCAAATTTGAGGATACCACCATGATCGCTAAATAGCATAAAATTAACCTCATATATCTGTAAGGAAATTGGATAGTTGTCCATCATTACCTGCTTACTGACAGTAAAACAAGCCAAACAGATAGATTGAAACAAAGTTGCATGGCTTTACAAAATGCAGCATATATCAACATACATTCACCTCTCATCAGTTCGGCTTTCATCGCTATAGCTGAACACGGAGTCTTAGTGTTAGTTGTGAACATCAGTATGAATATTTCTTATATGTTGTTTGCATTTAGAATGGATAGTATTAAGGTTGGTGGAGCAAGGGCTTGATCTAGAGATAAACCATTGTAAAGGCTTGGGTTTTATGAGCTTGAACTTCAATAGTAAAGGAACAAGACAGTGAATCACAATATAAGGATTAAGTATAGACTAAGAATCAACCCTTAGTTACCTCGGTATTAAACACATGCACCTACAGCTTTACAAGAACAGAATAACTCCTCTGTAAATAGCTGGATCCTCATAATATTTTTTTTTTAATTGAAGTGTTTTTTTCTTTTTTTGTCTTCAGTTATTATGCTATATATATATTCCAAATTTCTTTATACATAATTTTAAACAGGTTTCAACTTTTACTTCCCCAGGCTCTATCTGGACCCTGATGCAACAACTAGTCCTCAAAGTCTCTCTGCCCCCTCCTTCTACTCCTGTTCGCTGCTACTAGTTACCTATACTATGGGGACTGGCAGAATAGGTCATTCATTTAATAGTAAAGTCATCCCTGTATTACAGGTAAGGGTTGGTTCACATTTGCATATGCATTCCGTCCAGTTAGAGTCCGCATGGAGACCCCAGATGGAATATAATCGCAATTGCAAGCGCTGTGCTGTAAAAGTACATGGAACCCATAGACTATAATGGGGTCCGTGTGCTTGCCGCAACAAAGGAAGCAACAAACTCAAAACTATAGTTAATATAACATGACCATTGCTTTTGAACAGTTAGTAAAATACATTTATTGTTGCAGGTTTCCAAGCTCCTAGAGCCAATAAGAACAAGCTTATTCGTTTTCTTAGTATCATCAATACAGGAAGAAATGATTTGCATATAAAACTCTAGTGGCACTACTATGGCTGACCCAGCAGATGGAAAACATGAATGATGATTTAGGCATTTGATGAATCTCAAGTGTAAAGATGTCAATGTCATGAGGTGCCGACACTACATCTCAATATATCCGATAGGTAGGAGCAAACTGATAATTCAATCAAATCACAAAACTGTAGGGTTGAGCGATTGGGGGTCGGAAAAGATCGAGCAAATTTCACGATCGCGATTGGGATCAGCTGGAAAATGATCAGAAATTGGATTTTAAAATCGATCCTGAAATCTCAAGCTCAATCCTACAAAACCGCTTGTATGAAAAACAACAGAAGATTAAAGAATACCACCTATTCTCCTACAGATGAAAATGGAGGGAGCGCAACAAATGTGGATCCACTGTATTAACTTACTTGCTTGAATTTGGCTACTCCTAAATTGTCATTGTCATTGTCTAAATGATCCTTGGTTTTTACCCTTTAACCATTATACAGGGACTGGTGTTTGCTGAAAGGGACCACCAGGTCCAGGACACCAAGCATATAAAAAGAATCATAGACAGGTTATGGGTTGAGGACAGGGCTAGCTGAGCACATTCAAATCAGGGGTCCGGGCCACAGATCAAGATAGGTAGCCTAGGTTCATAGGTCAGGTAATAAAGCAACAACAGACACAGCTAATAAGCATAACGTAGGTCAAGTAACTTGGGAATAAAGTCAAATAAATGACCAAGATCAAACACAAGTAATCAGAAGAATGCAGGAGAGTCAAAGCTCGAGAAAAATACAGAGCTAAAAACCTAAATTGCTCAGGCACCTTCTAATGGGGAAAGTGTCTTTTAATAACAGGGGTCACTGGGGATTATATTGGAGTGCACATCCCATACACTTTAACAGTCAGTAAGGTAGTATGTCCTATGGGTAGCCCAGGATATGAACAGCAAAGGAAATGCCATGGAGTAAGTCAGTAATAACCTTTACTGTATATAACCTTTAATGCCCAAGGGTTAGAACTTTCTCAGTCCATCCAGCAGAGGCAAGGTCTACTATGACCTAATAGACAATGAACATGTAAGCCTTTGTGCTAGTTTATTTTACCAGTTAGCCCGTATCTATATGTTTTTTAGTCTTCTCAACTATAATATACATGAAATTCATAAAAAATATCTTCATATAACACTTTAACAAAAAAACCAAAGAAAGAAGACAAAGGCAGTGATTCATGTTATTCTCCGCATGTTTGGCAGGAACATGATACTTTTCTCTCTTATATTTGAAAATATAAATACATAATTAGATCAAGCGAAACGTAGGTACGGCACAAGGATTCGCAAAATAAAGCTTACAGAATGTATAACATTCGTAAAAGACAAGATTGTTAACTCAATATATTCTATAAAAAGTACATTTGTCAAAATGAAGACAAATTATTTTTGCATTCATTTTTCCACAATTTTGTAATGTTCTGGGCCCAAAGCCAAAATTGAATCATCTAATGTAATACATGTGAGTGGCAAAGAAGTTGGTTTCAGCAACTTTTTTTTCCTGTTTTACGCTATTAGAATATTCTGCTCTAATAAAGTAATGAAGCATGATGTATCATAGCTAATAAAAAGTTAAATATATTCAATTATAATTGAATGAAAAAATGAAGAAACTTTACGGAGACATTTCTATAGGCTCTACGTGGCATGGGGGGTATTGTTTCTCATCGAAAAGACATAGCTTTATATGGTTTATATTAAACACACTTTTAAAGGATTTTTTTGTATGTTTTCCATGTCACTATATATAAAAAAGTACAATATCCTGCAATTTATATTCAGAGCCTAATAATAGACTGACACTTGGCAATTCTTTAGAGGTTCTATTTGCAGCAGTCACTACATTTACACCACAGACAAGACTGACAGTGTTACAATAAAAGTTAACACCTCACTATAAATCATCACTTAACATGTATCCACTACATTGCATCCACTACTAACAATAGATGATGTCACAGTTTTCTAATCCCTCCATGTCTAATAACTTCTCCCCTAGAACTCAAACACTGCCAAAGAAACAAATGCAGGAGCACATTGCAGTGGCTGCAATACAATTACAAACACAAAAAGTTGGTAATATCACTCGCTAGCACCAAGAGCATTACTGCACATGCCTACTGTATATACGGACACATAAAAATGAGATCCTTTGTGCTCTTGGTGGTAGTATAACTTTAAAATACCGCCACAAAACTTTTTCTTCTGAAAATTAAATTTTTCGAGTTTGGATAATTCCCTAAGTGAATGTGCACCCATTTTTTGAGTTGTAGTAGTCAAGTGTTGCCCAGTGTTCCTCTTACTTTTTGGAATGGGCCATGGGAAGAATATGCAAATCTGTCTTCCATGATGTAATTAGCAAGTCAGGTGCCTCAGTGTTGCAAACCAATAGAGGGCGCTCACTGGAATGTGCAAGCCTGTCTTCCCTGATGTAATAAATTTTTGGAATGGAGTTATGGTAAAAAACCTTGACTGCAACAGACTGGAATCATATTGTCTTTATTGATGGATCCAAGTCTTGTTTGGGAACTTCTGATTGTTGGGTGTGAGTATGGAGGTGGTGAGCACTTCAAATCCTTCTTTTACTATGGAACAACACATTTTCTCAACTGCTAAGTGTGACTATTTGGGAAGCCATCGCATATGAAAGTTGGTCAGCACTAGTGAAGCTAAAAGCTCAAAAATATGTGTAGGACATCCTGTGGCCACAAGTGTTGCCTCTCATGGAAGATCTTCTAACTGGCATTTTTTTTTAGCAGGATAACGCTTGCCCACCCACAATAAGTGTTTCCCATAAATGTCCAACACACAGATATATCATCAATCCATCATTTATGGGATCAGCACCATATTCTTTCACAAAAGTGATGTAACAAAAATGAAGCCAGAACCTATAGCAGCATGAGCGTAGGTGCATGGGCTTTGGGAGGCAGTGATTAATTCACGATGAGGTGGTAGCAAACTAACACCAAAGCAAATGGGTCAATCGTACATAAGGCAGGCCTTTCTCATAAATGGAGTAGGATTAAAATTAAAATAAAAAAATACAACACATCGCAATACAGTACAAATCATATTCAAGACCAAGATGGATTACTAGAAATTGGCCAAATTTAGTATCTGAGGCCATACAGTATGCTGGTTAAGAAAAAACTGGGTCAAAAGTTCCATATCAATAGAAAATAAAAAGGTTCAAACCATGTAATACGTTTTCATTTGTTTTCAAACAGTCACAAACAAAATCCCAATTTTCCAAATATCTAATATTCCATTGCTAATATTTTTTATGAATACAACTTTGATTTTTCAAAAAAATTATCTTCGATTCATCAATAAATATTCTTTAGATTTTTTTTCTATATTGAATTTTGATAGAAGACTAAAATTAACTCAAGTAAAGTACAATAACAATCTTTATTGATCCAGTTAGATAACTTCTAAAATAGGCGCAACATGGTGGCTCAGTGGTTAGACTTGCAGAACTGGGGTACTGGGTTTGAATCCTGCCAGGAACAACATCTGCAAGGACTTTGCATGTTCTCCCTGTGTTTGAGTGGATTTCCGTCCATACTCCAAAAACATACTGATAAGGAAAAATGTAGATTGTGAGCCTGATATGGGGCACACAATCTACAGTTAAAAAAAAAAAAAAAAACCCAGATAATTTCAAAAATAATAAAAAAGAAAAAGTTGCTACGCTTCTATATAGAAAACAACCTAACAACCTAAGGGAATGCAAAAAAATGAAACATCTGCATCAAAAGGGGATATAAATTATTGAAAATGTATAAATAATTGAAAAAAAAAACATTGTTAGTGTAATTAAATTGATCAAGGATTTCTAAGAAGTCAGAAGATGTCCCTTCCATTAATTGAATTTTTCATGGGAAGTTACTAATTACAGAAAGTCATACCATGCATCGTTTATTGAAATTTACGTAATTATTGATATATATTCACATAGTACAATATAAACTGTTTTGTGATATGAGTAATAATTATAAGAATTACTTTATCTCTCTTTTTTATTTTAATTTCAAAAATTTTAATTTTTGAAACAATATTTATAATAATCTTGTTTTTCTCTTTTGTTGATAAGATTGAGTATTATAATTATTGTTTCAAAAATTTAAATGTTTGAAATTAAAATTAAAACAAATTTCAAAAAGTTCAAAAACAACGAGGATACATTATACATAAGCATTAGAAAAACAGTGAATGGATTTTGCTTTCTAACCCTCGAAGTTGATTCCATATTTTGCCGTGACACAGAGGGCGACTTGTCTAAAGAAGACGGGTTTAATTGCTTAGAATCTCTGACAACACCTGACATGATGAGCCTTCAAAGAAAATGATGCCCTTCATAAGTGCCCTAAAAAATAACCGCTCAATCACTTTGAAATCGCGCACGAAACCTTTTCAATTTCACTTCAACCAATCTTAGCATGCTTCGACCAAAAACATAAAACAAACAGAAGAAGACAATACTCCATTTTACACATTCCTGGCACATGCTATTTTTAATTTCTGTTTACATGCATAATAATCTTGATTTAAACCGGTAATTTTTATGTTAATACAATATTAGATGACTTGGTTGCAAAGATTACATCTAACTGGCAAACAAGATGTGCTTTTAATTTTTTTTTTAATTAAAAGAGGGTTGTGCACATAGTTATATAATTACAGTCATAGGATAATATAGAGGCAGCTCCTAAAACTCTGCATGCTCATTTGTGTAAATATAAAAATTTAGAGTAGAATAATATATTCGAGTGAGGATATTAGGAATACAAATTGAAATTATATTGGCATTTGGCAGCGACTAAAGCAGAATTAAAAAAATTATCTTGTTTTCAATATTGGTGCAATTTTGTGATATTAAAATGAAAAAATAAATATATTTTCTGAAAAAAAAGTTAAAGGGATTCTATCATTAAAATCAAATTTTTTTCTTGATCACACGTAGGAATAGCCTTAAGAAAGGCTATTCTTCACCTACCTTTAGATGTCTTCTCCGCCCCATCGTTTGGTAGAAATCCCTGTTTTCGTCTGCATGCAAATGAGTTCTCTCGCAGCACTGGGGGCGGTCCCGAGCGCTCAAACAGCACTAGGGGCGTCCCCAATGCTGCGAGAGAAGTCTCCAGCGCTGCCTCCATCTTCTTCAGGAACGGCCGCTCGGTGCGTCTTCTTCCGTCTACTGCCCAGTGCAATTACAGTCTCATACATGGAATGGAAGTTGTTCTCCAGCATGGAGCTCACCATGGACAGTATCCTTCTGTCACCCACCACCTGTACTGGGTCCAGAGATAACCAGCAGTAGAAGTGACCTCTTCCATAGGGCAGTGCTGGAACCTGGTGAGTTGTTAGGACCTGGTCTTCACTATCTCAGTCTGCTAGGTTCAGGTGTGGAGTGTTTTGGACGGCATTCTGCACGTGAACTGTCCAATGCGCAGTAGGGGAATATTCACATTGGTCATGTGGTCTCTGCGGTTGCATTCTTGCATTGATTGTGCAATGAGCTGCACTGTTGTCCATTGCTATAGTGTGTCTTGCCTCTGAAGGGGTTAAGTTCTCTGCTGTGCTAGGACTCTAATCAGGTTGTGGGTGTTCCGAGTTCTGATATCCAATTGGCCTTCTGTATACTCCTGCTTTTGGCTAATTATACTCCGCCTTGCATTCTGTCAGTTGCCAGTCTTAATCTTCAGTTCCAGTGTCCAAGACATGGTCTGTCTGTCTGAAGCCTGTAATTCCATCTGCATCTGAGTCCTGGCCCATTCAGCTTCCTTGCTGCACATTATCCGGATATTTTTTAAGTATTGAACTCCCTATCCAAACATAGTTGTTCTGGGTGCAGCGAACAATAGCTTATTTTTCTGTTCAGAGCTTTGGATTTTTGTAGGGTTTTTGTGTGTGATACTAAGTTCTGTTTTTCCTATCCCTTTTCATAGTGTCAGTATTTCGGTGTTTCACATTTATTTTCTCCTCTATACTTTGTGTTCCTCATATTCACCGTTAGTCCAGTCGGACACCTGTGGGGCTTTTTCTGTATTTTTTCTCTCCTTCATAAATGTGAAACTAGTCAGGGTTTTCTGTTTCACTTGTAGGTTAGTTATTTCTCCGGCTGTGTCCGCGCCGACTCAGGCAAGTTAGTTGGGTCCACGACTACTTCTAGTGTGCAAGGCAGGGATTAGGAGTATCACACACTAGATATTCCAAACGGCTCATTACTCTTGTTTATGTTTTTTCTTTTGTGTTTTCTTTTTAACTTGACTGAGAAGTTATCAGTCCATGGTCAGAGATTTGCAGACCATAACATGAGTTGAGTAACACATGACAGTATCTGGAATGTAATCAGTGTTGAAATTATGACATATACCAATAGGTCATTGAACCTTTAGACAGGTGATAAATCCACCACACTGTTGGTATTGCATAGCAAGAGGCTAAATCTGGATTTACAGGTAAACTTTTTTTTCAATGAGCCAACTAAAATCTTCAGTATTTCACTCATATAAAACATACAAACTCCACTTTCCACATTCTTTCCACAAGTTTACAAACTCCTGTTACAGTTACTGATGATGAATAGACAGATTCAAATCAAATCAAATAGGCTTTATTGGCAGGTCCGAATGGATATTTGGCATTGCCAAAGCTAGTAAAGTGGGGGGGGGATTTGGAGTCAAGGGGGAGAGTATGGGGTGTGTGTGGCTGATTTTGGGTATAACAGTCCATGGAGTCTCATCTTCCTCTTAGTTGGTGACCGCTATATGGGGAGGTGGGGTGGGGTGGGGAAGGTGGTTTGGGGTATGACAGTCCGTGGAGTCTCATATTCCTCTTAGTTGGTGACCACTATATGAGGATGTGGGGTGGGGTGGGGATTCTAGTTAACCTGAAGAAAAGCACATTTCTGTCCCACCGATCTTTGCTTATATGAAGTGATAACCCAATAGCCATCCCTAGGTTTAATTCTATTGTAAGGGAAAATACAGGATGGACAATAAGTATGGATACACCCAGATAAAATGGAAGTGGTTGCTGATATCACCTTACCGTTTGTGGCATATTAGTACACGGTAGGGGGGAAACATTTGAGGTCAGGTGATGCCCATGGCGGCCATCTGCAAAGCCGCCATTTTGAATTCAACTTCATCAATGGAAACCTAAATTCCACTGGGGATCTGCAATTGCTACGTGATGATGTGTTACCCTCTCTGTGTGTACCCATACTTATGGCCCACCCTGGGTTTATCCATACTTATGGCCCACCCTGTATTTTGTCTGAAATAATGATGATCATGGCTCCAATCCCCCATTCATCCCATTCCAGTGCTTCCCTGGTCCACATTTTTCTATATTCCCTCATCCTGCAAATGCCGTTTTGATGTTGCCTAGATCCCTGGTGCCATTTGCTTTCAGGTCCTGCTGGACACACAAGAAATACCTTCAAATGACCTCTTGGCCAGTTATTAGCCACAGTCTGTGGCATCAAAATGGAACTGGTGAAGGTTCAGTGACCGTTTCCCTCTTATATATTTCTTTATGCCATTCTTATAAAAAAAATTCACAGTTTTTTTTCCCTGGAAGACCCCTTTAATGTATTTATTAGAATATTTAGAAAATATTTTAAGACAAATGAATTATCCTATATGTCCTAGGAGTTGTAAAAAAATATCCTTGGGTGTTTCATTTTCATAATACGATTGCTATTGTGGTAATGCTGCAAAGAGCAAACATCCAATCTAAAAGAATCTGGGAAAATACACATCTGTCTCGCTGGAAATTATGGAATATTACTTTGGTTTTACGTGCAATATTACGCCTAGAGGTAAACTGTACACCGTCTACGTTTAACTACTTGTTCTTTTCAAACCTTAAAATTCGAATCTTATAGTTCTAGCAATTAAGATCTTAAAGTTCCAGCAATTTCGGCAGTCTCATTAACCATATGCGCTTTCACCGAAATGCACAAATTATAATTTATTATAAAACACATAGAACCCGACAATAAATATCTTTCCACTGAAGGCTTTGGAACGTCTATCAATAATACTGCATCAATATTAAAATAGCATTGTTCCGGATACTAACTATATAGTTTGTACGAACACAGATGTAATGACTGATTATAAAACTTGCTCCAGAAAGTGTATATAATTTCATTTTATAATGTTGTTTTAGCAAAGAAATTGGGATCTAGCAAGGAAAGTTACTATAGCTATAGGGCACATTTAATTGCATTTTCAAAACTTCTTTTAATCCTATAATAACAAAAAATTAAATCAGTGCTGACATTTTTTGTTGCCAGAAGAAGGTAGTAAAAGGGTAGAGAAATAATTGTTAATTCTGAGAACATAATTAGCAACTTTAAAGCTTTAATCTAAAAATGCATATTCTGAGTCTGGGAAAAAGATTAAGAAAAGATAGCAAAAGTCTTTGAAAATGTAACTTTCTTTGTTTTTAATTGTAAATTATGACTGTTTTAATTAGCTCATTCATTGGGTTGATAACAAAAACAAATAGGAACGTTTAGATGTTTAGTGAAACGTACCAAGTGAGTACGAGAAATATTTTGTTACATAAAGGTGTTCAAGGAGGGTAAGAAGGAGTGTGACAAAGTGATGTTTCCTATAATAAGTTAGAAAATAAAATACAAAAAAAAAAAAAAAATAATAATAATAATAATTATAATAATAATAAAGAAAATAAAATACAAAAATAATAAAAAATATTTTAAAAATAAAAATAATAATAATAATAAAAAAGAAAGAAAATAAAATACAAAAATAATTTTTAAAAATCAATAAATTAAATACAATATTAATAATAAAAAAATAATAATAATAGTAAGAAGAAAGAAAATAAAATACAAAAATAATAATAAAAATCAATAAATAAAATATAATAATAATAATAATAATAATAATAATAATAGTAATAAGACGAAGAGAGAAAATAAAATGCAAAAATAATAATAAAAATCAATAAATAAAATACAAAAATAATAAAAAATTAATAAATTAAATTAACAATAAATATGGGCCATAATAAATGTAATAATACATATGGGCCAGAATAAATTGAACCTAAAAAAATGAACTTTTAAGTCACCTATGAAATCACTTAAAACTAGATGAATCTAAGATATGAATTAGTGCAAGAAGCCACAATAATGAATACAAATAAAGTACATGGTAAAAATGGAATGGTTCCTACAGATGTGTTGTATTCAACATTGGACTTGGCATCTCTTCTG
Organism: Leptodactylus fuscus; assembly: GCF_031893055.1. NCBI lineage: Eukaryota > Metazoa > Chordata > Amphibia > Anura > Leptodactylidae > Leptodactylus > Leptodactylus fuscus. The sequence continues at coordinate 68,088,167 of NC_134273.1, read as the reverse complement.
CTAACGGATGACCAATTATATCTTGTATGTAGAGTTGAGCGAATCAAAGCTGATAAAGTGGAATTCGATCCGAATTTCAGGAAATATTTGATTAGCATCGAGTGCATGTTTCCTCACACTTCGTGGTAACAAATTGCTTTTTTCATAAAATTGCTGCTGCACATGTTAGGACATGGGGCAAGGAGCTCTGGGAACATGTGATCATCCACAATGCTATGCATGTAGCCTATCAACAGCCAGCCCTGTGATGTCACAGTCCTTTAAACCCTTCGCGACCACCCACGCCATCGGGAACGGGTGCTAGCTGTAACTGATAGCTAATATGCTAATACCGTGCTCCATATTTCCTGGGTGGAGCACAGCTCCGATTGGGTTTTTTAACCCTTTGGATGCTGTGGTCAAACATCCGGCATTCAAGGGGTTCCATGATGCCAAATGTCCCACCTCCACCAACCCCTGTGGCAAGATCAGGGGGTGCCCTTATACATTTTCTGCAGTCTCGGGTCTGGCCAGTGAACCCAGGCTGCCTGGAGCCCCCAGTAACTAGTTGATCATGCTGGGAAGTGAGGAAGTCAGCCTATGTGTCTGCATAAGCTGACTTCCTCTATAGACTGCAATACATGTGTATTGCAGTCTATAGTGCTGATCAGGAGATTTTATACCACTATACAGGCGCACTGCAGCCAGGAAATAGTTGTTTTTTCTTTAACAAGATTCGCTGTGAATTAATTCAGATCGTATCGAATCATTTTGGAAAATTCACCGAAGCTGCCGAATCAAATTTTTGAAAAATTTGCTCATCTCTATTTGTATGTTTTATACAGATAGCAGTGGGGTCCAGTATCAACAGGTACCTTGTATGCTCCGCACAGAAGTTAACGAAGATTCATGTGGATTCATATAGATCTGAATTATTAAAGAAAATAGAGATGATGAAAACATTTAAAGGGGTTCTATAGCAAGATAAAAATTGGGTTAAATGTTATTAAAATTGTAATTAATTGAATTTACTGCAAACTATAATTATAACTATACCAGTAGTGTCCCAAAATTAGGTCTAGACCTACAGTCCTGGAATCTTGAGATTTTTTCTTTTTCTTTGAATCAGTTATAATTCAGAAGTGTATTGCCAATCGCTGAAAACTCCATGAGCTGTTGAGCCCTAGAGGACCCAAATTAAGGGCCCCTTCACACAGCGTAAGCGCTCGGCTCATTCCGAGCCGTACACACGAGCGCTTCTAAACACTACCCATTCACTTCAATGGGAGAGCGTGTAAAGCCGGATTTACGAGCGCTCCCATTGAAGTGAATGGGACGTGTTTAGAAGCGCTCGCGTGTAAGGCTCGGAATGAGCCGAGCGCTTACGCCATGTGAAGGGACCCTAACTCTGCAGTTCAGTTACAGAAGGAAGCTGTATTCCTCCTATAACTGGGGTTAAGGTATCAGCCCCAGGTACAGTGGAAAATGTCATTTTTAAAATGTATGTGGCATGGAGGGATCAGCCCGTGGCACTGCAGGGCACGTGTTATGGAAGCCCAGGTTGTATGATACACAGTCCAGTCATATTAATGTGACTGCCGCCTACTTTTGACATCAATGTTAAATAACCAATCACAGAAGTCACGTGCCATCAGCCATCTGGGTACACTCATCATTGTGGAAGACACGATGGATCAACAAAATTATGCATCTATCCTTGCGGACCATGTTCACCCCTAAATGCGAATTGTTTTTCTTCACGATGATGGCATCTACCAGCAGGACAATGTTACGTGTCATAAAGCTCGCAGTGTACGTGCGTAGTTTGAGGAGCACCAGGATGAGTTTACCATACTCCCTTAGCCAGCAAATTCACAGACTTGAACTCAATCGAGAATCTGTGGGACCACCTCGATCGGGTTGCTCGCGCCATGGATGCTCAACTGCATAACCTAGCACAGCTGGCCATGGCACTGGAGTCGGCATGGCTCAACATCCCAGTGAACATCATCACAACATCCCCTCTCTTCCTGCACGTCTCGCTCTGCCAAAGGGGGTTATTCTGGATTTTGACAGGTGGTCACATTAATGTAACTGGACTGTGTAGCAGCCTTCAGCTCATCTGCATTGTTGGGTCTGGGGTCTCTCATCTTCCTCTTAACAATACCCCATAGATTCTCTATGGGGTTAAGGTCAGGCGAGTTTGCTTGGCAATCAAGCACAGTGATACTGTGGTTATTAAACCAGGTCTTGGTACTTTTGGCAGTGTGGACAGGAGCCAAGTTCTGTTGGAAAATCAAATTTCCATCTCCAAAAAGTTTGTCGGCAGAGGGAAACATGAAGTGCTCTAGAATTTACTAGCATAGGTCATCAATCTTAATAGTCTTGATAACCCTGTTAAGATTAGTTGAAGGTTTGCATACAGAAGGAAGCTATGGCGCATTTGCTACTATTTATCTGTAATGTTCCTATCCTTCCATCATCTACTCAGTGAGGCTTCTATGGTCACATAATAGATGTGATATTTGTGTCCAAAGTGACATCATTTTTACTTGGTTATTGTTCCTCTCCATAAAAATGTGCGCAGAGTGAGGAACATTGCATTATTTTCTTCAAAAATGAATGTGTTTTTTTATTTTGTTTCATTTGACCCTTTCTAAACCACCAATATCTATACAGAGAAAATAATACGACAGCTCAGCCTTGAATAATACATTAGGCATGTTTCTATTTCTTTTGTGATTTAAGTGTTTTGTTTTGTAAATAATCGTGTGAATAGAGATCAAACATTTATGGGAAGGAAATTCAAAACTTTGGTTCTATAAGAAGGCTGTGACCTGTAGATTGTTGCACGATGGTAGGAGATTGCATTGAACACGAGTGAAAAAGGCCATGAAAACAAGCCAGAACACTTGCATAAACAACAACAGACTACCTTACAAAACAAAAATTGGAAGGGTCATTGATAACACTAAGTAAACATGTTTATGACATTGCACACAAAATTTCTGACATTATATAATAAAGTCAACAATTTCCATCACATTAGGACGTCTACAATACAAGCATAGAATGAGTGAATAGCCTTCAGTTTTTTGATCTTCCAGGATCGATTATAGCAATGTACAATGTTTCCATTGTGGAAGCGAATTTCGCTGAATTCATACGTGACAACTTTTGCCAAGGTAACATTACAATGGGAAAAGTTACTTTGTAAGTTGGAAATGCAGTTGCCCAGGGGCTGAATTTCAGGTTGTGGAATTTTGAGGGAGACAATATGATTCTATTCACTATCAATGGGTCTAAAGATAGTAAAACTTTGCAAACCTATGTCACTTGATAACAAGTAGCCCTAGGTTAAAGGTTACGTATTTCTATCTTCTTTTATTCAACGCAAAATAAAAGTGAAGAAATCATCTCTAAACTTAGGAATCACAGGTTTGGATGTATAGTATAGTATTGTGTATAATTTGGGTAATTGCACACATATATACTGTATATAGAAGTAGAGGTAGAGAGAGGCATAACACATATATGTTAGCACAAGTAGCAAAATAAACATTAGTAAACACTTGTAAATGTACATGGTTACATACATGCAGATCCCCTATCAGGTGCACAGATACAATCGGCAGGACATCCCCCAGGTCCCAATCTTTAGGATAGTATCTGATCACTGGTAACTACAGTACAAGAACCAGGATGGAAGATATGTGAAACATGTCTTCTGCGCCCATTGTGAGATAAACATAAGTAACAGGAAACTCAGAAACGGAAGCAATCAAGAGCAAAGTGATAAGTCAGAAATAGGGGCTGCCACAAATGTTGGGAAAAGGGCTAGACAGTGTAGGCTGTGAGTGTATAGGGCGCACCGGTAAGATTAATTTGGGGGGCCCACTATAAGCCTAGATGCAAATATTACCTGAATTTCCTAAAATGTTTCTAAGCCCTTAAATCTGATTGTTCTGTCCAAGGTTCCCATCAGTAACCTGCTGCCTGGCTCTTACCTTGAACAAGGACCCTCTTAGCTCTAGGAGCTTGGAATATGTTCCCAAACAGCTCAGGCCTCGGACATCAGCAAGACCCTGCAAGATGATTGTGATTGGAGCCCCTTTAATGGGATTGAGAAGATGGGGCCATGGCTGAAGCAAACGGGTTCACTTTGCATCTAACTCTCTATGAGATTTCATCAGGAGTCACAAGATACATGACATGAATATGCCCACAGAAGTGAGTAGTATAAAGTAGCATGGGAGCTGAGTGAGGTGACTAATACATGCATAACATAGTTATTGTATATCACCCAAGAGGTGATAGAGTTTATCTACCAACCATGGAGGGAAATTATGCATGTTACACTCAATCTCTGGATGCATTACATCTAACATACTGTACATCTGCCTAAAGGGTGACTAAAGCGATTTTATCATTAGAATCCCTTTTTTAACTAAGTACATGTCGGAATAGCCTTAAGAAAGGCTATTCTTCTCTTACCTTTATTATTCTGATCTGCGCAGCTGTTGCTGAGAAATATCTTCTTTCTTCCTTATCTAACTGAGTTTTCAGACAGCACTGGAGGCATCCCCTGTGCTGTCCAAAAACTCTCCAGTGACATCTTCATTTTCTTCTCCAACTCAGCCTCTTCTTCCACATCACCGTTTGATCTTCAACCAAAAGCACCGACTTTGCATGTCCATCTGCCATCTTCCTGTGGCTGAACAGGAAATTCTAAAGTTCTGAGCCTATGTTCTGAAGTTCTGAAGAGATCACAGAGTATAATAATTTTACTTCCAGTTCTATTCGAAAAAGTTTGTACCAAACTTCGTCCAAACATAGGGAAAAACCAATCTTCTGCAGTTTGTGTAAGGGATTTAATAGAGGAGTAATTCCCCTGTAGCTGCTGGTGAACTCTGGGTGGGAGGGGCATAACAAGACAGTGAGTCCTAAGCTGAACCCCCTGTCCCTGCCTATTTGCCTTACTGCCCTAGCCGTCAGACGACAACTTGGCAGCAAAACCCTTCCTAGATATAGGTGATAAAGAACGCAGAAAAGACAAACAACAACAAAGGGAGGTCAACTAGCCAAGTGGTTGGCAACAGTCAAGCAACTGAGTACAGAATCAAAATCCAAGAGAATAGCCAAAGGTAAAGCCAAAGGTCAGGAAAATGAAAACAGGTAGCAAATCAGCAAGAGTAAATCGCCAGCACGCACAAGGCAATAGCAAGCACCAATGTGAATACGAGCAAACAATAAATAGGAATGAAGAACCCGCCCCAGATCTTATAGGAAGATAGGCTTTCAATCACACAGATAAGTCTAAATTTAACTATTAGGGTAAGTTCAGACGGGGTTTACGCCTCAGGTTACGGTCCAAAAGCCGGGTAGCCACGAATGAAAGCCAGTGCACTGCACCAACATCCAGCCGCGCACTCCGCTCCAGATTAGGCCCAACGAATGGGCCTAGTCTGGAGGAGGGTGTCTTCAGGCCAAATCGCGAGGTGAAACGGCCTGAAGAATGAGCATCTCGCTTCTTTTTTCCGGCTCCCGCAAAAAACTCCTGAGCGGCTCCCATTGATTTCAATGGGAGCCGTCTTTTTGATCAGGATTTTGAGGCGGATACGGCCTCAAAATCCTGACCAAAAAACTCAGTGTAAACTTACCCTCAGTGGAGCAGAGGGAAACCAAGGTGAAGGAGATGGGTGTGGTGGAAAATTAATTACCAAGGTGAGGTAATAGGACAGTGTTCAGACAGTACAAGAAGAACCCAAAGGAAGGAATCATAGCCTCCTGTGTGCAGCATACGGCCGGAGGATGGCGCCAAAGCCCAGACGGGCGAGAATATTACAGTACCCCCCATTAACAAGGGGCTATCATTAGTATGCTAGTTTGCCCATGGGCTATGTTAATATGTTGCCCATTTTTAGTAGCTCACCTACATGCTATCTGTAGACGTTATCAGTTATTTGTGGAAAATCAGGGAAATTGCTCGTATAACAATCCCATAACACAATTATATATTTATTGTTACATGTTAAAGATTACTTATCAGTAAGGCACAATGGCTGTATTTGCATTTTACAATTTTATTCCCTTTCCTTTTAATTGAAGATTTATTCACAGTATTTGTTCCGAATATTCTGTTATATTTTTGCCGTACTTTAATCTTCTATTTCAGCTGCTATCAATTATTTTCTGCAACAAGGCGCTTTATGGTATTTCGACTTGATTGCTGATTTTGTTTCGATGACACTACATGGTCAATATTTACTTGCTTTCTGTCACACTATGCTGTAACGGAAAGTAGTGATGGAAATCTGTATCATTTTTTATTTGCTTTCCTTTCCTAGACAATATTAGGAAGTGCTTTAGTTAAATTAGATTTTTTCGGCATTTGGCGCCCAGTAAGAAATGTAATACCACATTGCTTCTATTGAGACATTAAGATTTCATATTATTTTGGGCAGCAAACTTTTTTTTTTTTTTCAAATGAAACAATTGAATTTTCTAGACAGTCTGCCGGAGCACTTAGAGTAAGAGTATACACTTCAAAATAAAAAGGCTTTCAATCATTATTTATACCATTTCAGGCTTTTTGTGATCATATTCCATCATGTTAAATTTTTATTGAATGTTTCAGGGACTCAAATGTGATGTGTAAATTTATTACCTATCTGTGTGTTAGCAATTTGCATTGTCAAAGACGTATGGCTGACATATAACTGGAAAATAATAAATTATGTCCCCAAATTTTTTTTTATATATTTTTCAAAATAAATTTAAATTTTAGCTCTACCTTTGTAATACTTTCCAGAACACATTGGCCCCTAATATAATGATATCACAGAATATTTCTGTGTAAACATGGATTATTTTCATCGTATCCAAGAAAATATATCATAAATGTTTCTTATAGGGTTGAGCGATCGTGTTCGGAAAAGAACGGATTCCAATCGGTGATCGAGAAAATTTCACGATCACGATCGAAATTCCGAACACGATCTTTTTAGGTGGGATCGAGATCGGTACTATTTCCCACAATGCTTTGCTTAGCCTTCACATTGAGCATATGCTCCGCTCATTCTGAGTGGAGTGTACTGTATACTCAGTGTGAAGGGTCCACTGCGGTTCCATAGGAATGAATGTAAGCAGCCGGCACACATCCTTAACCCCCTGCACGCCGGCTGCCTCCATTCATTCTAATGGGAGACTAAACTAACATCTCTAGTAGCTACTTACCTCCAGAGATGGCTGCTCCAGTGCCCGATGATCTTCTTCTTCACTTCGCTGCTGCTCCACACTGCTCTTTTTGCCTCGCTGCCCCCGCCTCCCAGGTTAGTATTTAAAGAGCTAGGAAGGCGGGGCTTGTGGCTTAGGAGAGTGTGAGCGGGTACAGGGCGGGGAGATGTGACGTATCCCCTCCCAGTACCCGCCCACACTCTCCTAACCCGCCCACACTCTCCTAATCTGGGAAGCAGGGGGCAGCGAGGCGAGAAGAGCAGCATTGAGCAGCAGCGAGGTGAAGAAGAACACCGGGCACTGGAGCAGCCACCTCTGCAGGTAAGTGGACACCAGGGGGGACTAAGTAGTCAGAGGATTAAAAAGAAATCCTCTGGCTACTTAGTGATTCACTACACAGCGTGGATTCTAACAATTAAAGCGTTCAATTGTTAGATTCCATGCTGTATAGTGAATAGGATTGCTTTTAAAATTCGATCTCCGATTAATAAAAAAATCCCATTGACTTGCATTGGGATCGGAATTGGGATTGAGATCGGGTTCGAAAGAAAAATGGTTGAAAATCGGATTTTAAAATTGATCCTGAAAAGTCAAGATCGGCTCAACCCTAGTTTCTTACTGTTTTTCTTGAAACAGATGGAAACTGTTAGAGCATATGAAAAATTGAGGCTAAGGCCCCTCGTTGCGGAAACACAGCTTTATTTTTTTGTTGCAGTTTTTGTTGCGTTTTTTTGAGCCAAAGCCAAGAATGGCTACAAAAGGAATGGGAAATATATAGGAAGTTCTTACTCTTGTCCCTTCTGCTCAATCCACTCCTGGCTTTGGCTCAAAAAAATCTGAAACAAAAAAAACTGCATTTCCGCAACGTGGGGCCTTAGCCTAAAACGTAAGTTTTGTAGATCATTGTGAAATTATCTATTGTGACTTGTGGATTGTGTGTCTTGCCTACGCATACATGATAGCTGTGACAATCAGTAGCAGCCCCCTCAGACGTGCTAAAAAGAAATATGCTACGAGAAACTGGAAGTTGTATCTTATTATTTGGATTAGTAGCCAGAGTCAGAACCACAGGAACTTAGGGAACTTTTCAAAATATAGATAAAACCATAGAAAAAAAAATCTAACCACAAATTCTTAAAACTTGATTTAAAAAAATAGGTTATTTTTTTAGTGTTATGTTTTCTTTAAATTTTCACTTGGTTCAAGATGTCCTGATATGAGTTGTACGGAATGACCAGCTTTGAAAAAGCTTATGCTACTCAACATACTGAGTAATATATTATGTTTTTTTCCCCAAAAAACTAGTAATATTACACAAATCATCCCAGGATTTGTTGTGTCAAGAGAAAAGAAAGGGTAAACACATATATTTCCTAAATGCTATAGTGGTTTGTCATGTCATGGCCAGAACAGATGTCATCTGCAGACTAGTAAGTGAGGAATAGAGGATCTATATGATAACGGCATTCAAGTAAGTAAAACCATGGGAAAAATGTGTGATAAAAAGTTTTTTGAGGCTAAACCCTCACGTAACGTAACCCAGTTAAAAACGCCATGTAAAAAAATGCAGTGGATATGCATTGCTTTTTTCTGCCGATTTTTTCTCCTTATTAAACCTATAGGGAAAACACACATTTCTGCAGGTATTATTGACATGCTGCGATTTTCAAAAACACAGCTTTTTTTTGAGAATGCAGCTTTTCTAAAGTGTTTTTTTTTTCTGCAATGACTGGACAGTATTAACCAGAATCTCATTCACTTTGGAGTAGGGCCGCACCTTTAATGAGGTGAGGTGAGGCAGCTGCCTTAGGCGGCACTTTGGAGGTGGCAGCAGCAGCCGCGGTATTTTTTTTTCCCTTTTTTTTCTAAACTAGAGCAGGACAGGGCCACTCTGAAAACAAACTGAGCGGCCCTATCCTGAGCTGGTTTAGACCTCTGTGTCTCAGCTTTGCTCTGATACTGTGCTTATGACATCCAGTAGTGTTTATAAGTGCCAATTTAATCCAATGGACTTGAATGCACAGGACCGTTCAAAAAAAATCTAAAATAATACAAAAAGGCAATTATACATATAAGTGTGTGCGTGTATAAAATCAAGTTAATAAATAACCCAGCTTTTTATCTGCAGAGATACAATCTTAAAATAGACCAAATTGGAAAATTTGGAGTTAAGGTATTTGGAGTCTTTGTCTTTAGTTCATCCATTGCTATAAACATTCATAGAATATGTCTAGAGTTTGCAAAAATAGTATTATTATTATTATTATTATTATTATTATTATTATTATTAATAATAATAATAATAATAATAATAATAATGAATATATAATAATAATGAATATATAATAATAATAATAATGAATATATAATAATAATAATAATGAATATATAATAATAATAATAATGAATATATAATAATAATAATAATGATAATAACAAATATAATAACAATAATAACAATAATAATGAATATATAATAATAATAATAATAATAATAATAATAATAATAATAATGGTAATAACAAATATAATAATAATAATAATAATAATAATAATAATAATAATAATAATGGAAATACTAATAATGATTATAAATATAATAATAATTAACCATCAAGTATTGCTTAAAAGTCAGGGTCTAAACACAGAAGATAAAACAATGAGTGACAGGTCAATGACAGGAATGAATATCAAACATCCTGACCAGATCGAAAGTGGGCTCCAACATTGCTTTTCTCTGTCACATTAATCAGACGTTTGTCACCAATTAGTAGACCCTTGGAGACCATACACATTATACTGTTTCCACAATTCCTTATATCCCTGCATCCACGACTGATGTAGTTGAAGCATTTTTGATTTTCTGTTTACAAGCAATGACTTTTGGATTTGTGTTTTACGTTTCACAGTTGGTTGGATCTCATTGGTCAATATATTTATATATATATATATATATATATATATATATATATATATATATATATATATATAATATATATATATATATATATACTTACAAGACAATAATTTTTGACATATAGTATAAAAAATAATTATTCAAAAGAGTAAGGAAGGGGCTGGAAACGGTGACATCAGTGGTCAATCTGACGGATTAGCTCATATACGCCATTCTACATGGCATTGTATTACAGTTATAGATGCTAAATGAAGTGAAGTGTTTCAGTAAACCGAATTTAAACATGGAGATGTAGCCATAGGGAACACCAACCAAATTCTACATCTTCTGTTGTCATATGTACATCCATAGAAGTCAGACAAAGCTAAATTTTTCATCAACCCAAATTACAAAAATAATCAGAATAATACTTAATATTATCATTATTTATATTACAACTTAGGGCGGGCACACAAAACGGTTTCGCCGTGAACAGACACAAGACGCTCACGGACGGTCAGTTTGCAAACCCATTCAAGTGAATGGGTTTGAAAACTGACCGCCAGGTTTCCGTCTCCTGTCCACTTTCTCTCGGCAGAAGACGGAAACCCAAAAGTGGAGACCGGGCGCAGGTGTGAACCCGCCCTAATAGTGTTAGTAATACAATCAAGCTCAATGGAACTGATAATCTGAACAAATTTTGTAAAATTCTGCTGTGGATTGCACCCAAATAATAAAATAAATAACAAAGGATATTATCCAACCTATTACATCTACCAGTAACAGTCCCAAGAAAAAAGTGGCACTATCGCTTAAAATCAAAAAGTTATAGGTATATCTTGCAATTTAGACATCATGTTCATACGGTCCAATTTAAATCTTCAAAGTGGTGGTCAACATTAGAGATGAGCGAACACTAAAATGTTCGAGGTTCGAAATTCGATTCGAACAGCCGCTCACTGTTCGAGTGTTCGAATGGGTTTCGAACCCCATTATAGTCTATGGGGAACATAAACTCGTTAAGGGGGAAACCCAAATTCGTGTCTGGAGGGTCACCAAGTCCACTATGACACCCCAGGAAATGATACCAACACCCTGGAATGACACTGGGACAGCAGGGGAAGCATGTCTGGGGGCATAAAAGTCACTTTATTTCATGGAAATCCCTGTCAGTTTGCGATTTTCGCAAGCTAACTTTTCCCCATAGAAATGCATTGGCCAGTGCTGATTGGCCAGAGTACGGAACTCGACCAATCAGCGCTGGCTCTGCTGGAGGAGGCGGAGTCTAAGATCGCTCCACACCAGTCTCCATTCAGGTCCGACCTTAGACTCCGCCTCCTCCGGCAGAGCCAGCGCTGATTGGCCGAAGGCTGGCCAATGCATTCCTATGCGAATGCAGACTTAGCAGTGCTGAGTCAGTTTTGCTCAACTACACATCTGATGCACACTCGGCACTGCTACATCAGATGTAGCAATCTGATGTAGCAGAGCCGAGGGTGCACTAGAACCCCTGTGCAAACTCAGTTCACGCTAATAGAATGCATTGGCCAGCGCTGATTGGCCAATGCATTCTATTAGCCCGATGAAGTAGAGCTGAATGTGTGTGCTAAGCACACACATTCAGCTCTACTTCATCGGGCTAATAGAATGCATTGGCCAGCGCTGATTGGCCAGAGTACGGAATTCGGCCAATCAGCGCTGGCTCTGCTGGAGGAGGCGGAGTCTAAGGTCGGACCTGAATGGAGACTGGTGTGGAGCGATCTTAGACTCCGCCTCCTCCAGCAGAGCCAGCGCTGATTGGCCGAATTCCGTACTCTGGCCAATCAGCACTGGCTAATGCATTGTATTGGCGTGATGAAGCAGTGCTGAATGTGTGTGCTTAGCACACACATTCAGCTCTACTTCATCGGGCTAATAGAATGCATTGGCCAGCGCTGATTGGCCGAATTCCGTACTCTGGCCAATCAGTGCTGGCCAATGCATTCTATTAGCTTGATGAAGCAGAGTGTGCACAAGGGTTCAAGCGCACCCTCGGCTCTGATGTAGCAGAGCCGAGGCTGCACAAGGGTTCAAGCGCACCCTCGGCTCTGATGTAGGAGAGCCGAGGGTGCACTTGAACCCTTGTGCACCCTCAGCTCTGCTACATCAGAGCCGAGGGTGCGCTTGAACCCTTGTGCACACTCTGCTTCATCAAGCTAATAGAATGCATTGGCCAGCGCTGATTGGCCAATGTATTCTATTAGCCTGATGAAGTAGAGCTGAATGTGTGTGCTAAGCACACACATTCAGCTCTACTTCATCGGGCTAATAGAATGCATTGGCCAGCGCTGATTGGCCAGAGTACGGAACTCGACCAATCAGCGCTGGCTCTGCTGGAGGAGGCGGAGTCTAAGATCGCTCCACACCAGTCTCCATTCTGGTCCGAACTTAGACTCCGCCTCCTCCAGCAGAGCCAGCACTGATTGGCCGAATTCCGTACTCTGGCCAATCAGCACTGGCTAATGCATTGTATTGGCGTGATGAAGCAGTGCTGAATGTGTGTGCTTAGCACACACATTCAGCTCTACTTCATCGGGCTAATAGAATGCATTGGCCAATCAGCGCTGGCCAATGCATTCTATTAGCGTGAACTGAGTTTGCACAGGGGTTCTAGTGCACCCTCGGCTCTGCTACATCAGATTGCTACATCTGATGTAGCAGTGCCGAGTGTGCATCAGATGTGTAGTTGAGCAAAACTGACTCAGCACTGCTAAGTCTCTGCATTCGCATAGGAATGCATTGGCCAGCCTTCGGCCAATCAGCGCTGGCTCTGCCGGAGGAGGCGGAGTCTAAGGTCGGACCTGAATGGAGACTGGTGTGGAGCGATCTTAGACTCCGCCTCCTCCAGCAGAGCCAGCGCTGATTGGTCGAGTTCCGTACTCTGGCCAATCAGCGCTGGCCAATGCATTCTATTAGCCCGATGAAGTAGAGCTGAATGTGTGTGCTTAGCACACACATTCAGCTCTACTTCATCAGGCTAATAGAATACATTGGCCAATCAGCGCTGGCCAATGCATTCTATTAGCTTGATGAAGCAGAGTGTGCACAAGGGTTCAAGCGCACCCTCGGCTCTGATGTAGCAGAGCTGAGGGTGCACAAGGGTTCAAGTGCACCCTCGGCTCTCCTACATCAGAGCCGAGGGTGCGCTTGAACCCTTGTGCAGCCTCGGCTCTCCTACATCAGAGCCGAGGGTGCGCTTGAACCCTTGTGCACACTCTGCTTCATCAAGCTAATAGAATGCATTGGCCAGCACTGATTGGCCAGAGTACGGAATTCGGCCAATCAGCGCTGGCCAATGCATCCCTATGGGAAAAAGTTTATCTCACAAAAATCACAATTACACACCCGATAGAGCCCCAAAAAGTTATTTTTAATAACATTCCCCCCTAAATAAAGGTTATCCCTAGCTATCCCTGCCTGTACAGCTATCCCTGTCTCATAGTCACAAAGTTCACATTCTCATATGACCCGGATTTGAAATCCACTATTCGTCTAAAATGGAGGTCACCTGATTTCGGCAGCCAATGACTTTTTCCAATTTTTTTCAATGCCCCCAGTGTCGTAGTTCCTGTCCCACCTCCCCTGCGCTGTTATTGGTGCAAAAAAGGCGCCAGGGAAGGTGGGAGGGGAATCGAATTTTGGCGCACTTTACCACGTGGTGTTCGATTCGATTCGAACATGGCGAACACCCTGATATCCGATCGAACATGTGTTCGATAGAACACTGTTCGCTCATCTCTAGTCAACATCCCAAAAAAAAACGGACAATACCAAAAATTGTTGAAGAAAAAGAGCTAGTAAAGGAAACAAAGTTTTAAGAAATATCTTCAGAGTGCCCCCTGCTCTTTTTCTCCTACAATTTTTGCTATTACATCTACTATTTAGAAAAAGCAGAAGAGTTAATGTGCCAATTTTTGGAGTATATGTCGATGAATAGGATCACACTAGTGTTTGGCTCTCCATATTTTGGGGTATATGTTATGCTATAGGTTCACGCTAGCATTTGGCTCTCAATATTTTGGTATATATGTTATGCTAGGTTCACACTAGCATTTGGCTCTCCATCTTTGCATTTACATGTAGATCCTAATGATGGAGAGCCCATCCGCTAAAAAAACAGCAACCCACTGGCCCCATACCCTATAATGGGGTCAACTGGGTGTCCATCAGATTTCTAACTCCAACACAAAAGTGAACCTAGACTGCGCTGGCCAAAAAGATCAAATTGCAGCAAAATGCCCTAGGTGCCATTCTGAAACATTTAGCCCAAGTGGCATTTTTCACTCCAGCTCTTGAATGTTTTCATACTATTGATGCCTCTACCCAAATATTAAATGATAAACACCTTGGACATCATAGCGGAGGTTCCACCATTTGGGGTTCCTCTATAAACTAGAGTGGAGTGGCGCCATTGGCTGTACTCAGGTTGTCTTCCATGTATATATAGTCCATAGACAGGCATATCAGTATTTTGGTAAATAACTCCTGTATTGAAGGGGTTCCTGTAATAAAAGACCCCCTTTAAAAATCAAAAACGTGTGTAGTACATGAAAATGGAGAAGACGACCAGAATATATTGCTCCATAGGATGCCTGTATATATTAATCTGCACTGATAGCATTAGCAAAAAAGAAAAGGTTTATGACCACTCATAACATTTCTCAAAATCTAACATAATTTGCAGCAAATTGCCTAAAGAGATTAGCGCTGCAAAGTAACGTAAGTGACGTAAAAATTGCATTGTGTTAGCCATCAATATGTCCGGATTCTGGATGTCACATTAATCTGGTTTGCTGTTTGATTTGATTTTCCACCATATTTATATTTTAATATCCCGAGAACAAACATTCCGTTGTATATTGAAGTTACAATAACTGGACTTGGATCTCTCCGGCGCAGGAAAAAGAAATATTAAGCTTGTCAATAATAGTTATTAAGGGTCGGTTGAAGAGAAAAGTAATAAACAAGAGTTCAAGGAAATGTCTTTTGTAGCCAGATGGAATTTAATGTTTGGTTCATTTTTAATATTTTCATACTTTAGAACAGGCAGCTTTTTGCCATAGTAGATTGATACCAGATTCAGTTAGTAATGTAAAATGCGGCTTTTTAAATAATTTTGCAGTCTCCAAAGCCCTGATTATATATTTTCAAGTCCAATGTTTTACATTATTTTGACTTGATGTTTCCGTAAGAAACAGCGCTGACAGCAAATATTTCCACTTTTCTACATTGCCTCCCTGAGATTTTAATAATAGAAACTTACTGCACTTGTTTCCCCGCTTTCTTTAATGTTTGAAAACCTGCAGGAGAAGTACCTGTTGTTGTGTCTGAAATGGATTTCAACTTCGTAGACTTGGAAAGTGAAGATTTTATAGGCCAGATTGAGACTTTGCATTTTATTTGCGGTTTTGCAGGTCTCACATATAATTTTGGCTTAAAAGGGTCGCCCAGGATGAACAATAGTTTTATATGAGGCTGGGAAAGGTGAAAAAATAAAAAATAAACATATTCATCTGTCCCCGGTACTATGATGTCTCCAGGTGCGGAGTGGTCTGATCCTGCTTCTCCCATTGCTTGCCCATGTATAGATGTATATAGCATATCACTTTGTGACACAATATCACAAATCTATATTGTTCTGAAAGGGTTATAGTCTCATGACTCATAAATATGGACATGTTCAACTAAGGCCTTGTTCACTACTGCGTCAGTAATCCATTCCGGAGAGTCCGCATGGGGAATGGACTACCGAATACATTGGGAAGTGGTTTGCAGTAAAAGCACACAGACCCCATAGAGTATAATGGGTTCCGTGTGCTTTCCGCATAGTCTCCATATGGAGCATGCGGACAGAAAAGTAGTTCACAATCTATTTTTCTGTCCGCATGATTCATGCACATAGACCCCATTATAGTCCCCATGCGGACCTCCCCAAATGGATTACCGACGCAGATGTGAATGAGGCATTAGAAAGAAGTTAAGAGGTTGCCCAGGATAAACGTTTCTTTTATATGAGGTCAGAGAATTAAAAAAAACAAAAACATACTCATCCGTCCTACTGCTCCAGTGTCTTCCTCGCCACGCATGACGACTGAGGTGAATCCGCAACTTAAGGGAAGGACATATGACATTCCTACCTGTGATGTTCCATGTCCTTTCCTTAGCCGCTGAGGTTGTTGATTGGCCTCAGTGGTCATGTGCAGCGGGGACTTTCACAAAAACAGGACACTGGAGCAGCAGGACAGATGAGTATGTTTTTTTATTTGTTTTTTTACCTTCCCTGGCCTCATATAAAAGAAACATTTATCCAGGGAAACCCCTTTAACTTTTTTCTTAGCTGAACATGTCCATATATATGTGTCATGAGACTATAACCCTTTTAGGGCAATATAGTTTTGTGATATTGTGTCACAAAGTGATATGCTATATACATCTATATTTGGGCAAGCATTGGGAGGGGAGTAAATGACCTGGTAGTAGTGGAGCATCTTTGGTGCACAAGCCCGATTTGTGCTAAGACGTGCCACTTTGTTGTTTATGCTAGACACTTTTTAAGACAGTGGGAACGGGAGGAATAGCGAGGAAGCCTTGGCCTTTAAGATTTACTATAACTTATGTCAGAAAACTGGCACATGGAATTATTAAGAGGAAGAAGTTTATTAATGATATTGGGGCATCTCACATCAGTGGTACAATATAAACTGGCGTAAAGAACTTTCTCCACCAACTCCAGTTCTTTGCATACTTTAAGGTGCTGCTTCAGTTTTTCCTTTGCAGTTGGCATTTCTTCTCTAGACCCCACGGTGCCTTTAGTCATGTTTGCAAGGAGCTCACTTCATTAAGTCTATTGGACCTAAGGAAAAAAACATTGTTAGACTCTCTATTATCTCAATAAATGGAGGTCTCAGAAATCAGATTCCCACCTATAAGTTGTGATATACTGTAAATGCTTCAGATAGAAGTACCCTTTTAATGACTTAGGGTGGGGGATATGCCTTGACAGCCTTTTTTAGATGGGGGCTTTTTCCATTTCTCAGCCATGGTATTGGCACCCCATGAACACGCCACAGAGGAACTGATGAGGTGACAGAGAGAAATCCCTCTGTCTATCCTAAAATACAACAATCACTATTGTTTGGGGCATCTGTGGTATTACAAAGCTGGGATAATGTGGGCATAGCTCCTGTACGTTTTTTGTCAAGGGTTAAAAAATGTGATTTGAACAGTCCACAAAAAAGATCATGTAAATGTTTAATCCCAGAACCAGACATCATGAACATATTGCAAGTCTAGATGCACATGTTGTATCAAATGCGATCAGCTAGGTTGAAGAATGTACGAGTGCACGTGCCTTTGTGCTTACTCTATTATTGTCTAGGTCCATTATTGTCTTGATACATCTGTAAACTGCTCTAATGGAACTGGAAAAAAATCATGCCAAAACATTGCATTTTCTGAATAAAGATGCAGTCATTAATTACATATGTTACACAATGCTAAAAACTTTCTAGGCTTTTATAGAATTTATAGAGAACTTCTGACCTTGTGGATTTTTGGATTTATTCTTCTAACCCGGTCAGCAACTATGAACTCTGGTTCTCCTTTTCTTCCTCATTTTGTAAACCTGGTTCCTGAACTTGATGGTTCATGATGGTAACATCTTTGCCTGCTGCAGCACAACTTTCTACTCTGGTCCAATTCACAAATTTTAAAATAAATTTTTAGAACCTACTTTATGGACCTTTCTCTTACGCTGAGTTCACACGGAGTTTTTTGGTCAGAAATTTGGTCAGGAATCCGCATCAAAATCAGCCTCCAAAAAAAAGCCTCCCAATTATTTTTTTTTGGGAGGCTGATTTTGAGGCAGATTCCTGACCAAATTCCTGACCAAAAAACTCTGTGTGAACTCAGCCTTACGGATATCTGTTCTATCGAAACACTGCAGCAACCCAAAGAAGATGTTGGCCTAACTGTCTCCATCTCTTGGCTATACGATCTCTCTCCTCAAGGGCAGCCCCTTGTAGGGTCGGGTGAGATGGACTTAATACTGCGGCAGGAGAGATGGTGCAATATGTTTTAAGATCTAGTCATCTATTGG
Organism: Leptodactylus fuscus; assembly: GCF_031893055.1. Taxonomy (NCBI): domain Eukaryota; kingdom Metazoa; phylum Chordata; class Amphibia; order Anura; family Leptodactylidae; genus Leptodactylus; species Leptodactylus fuscus. Next base: position 68,069,919 of record NC_134273.1, on the reverse strand, counting down.
AAGCTGTAGAGACGTGACAGTTTGGTGAGTTGGAGACATGCTATCCCACCCTCAACTCATTCATAAGGTGTGCGAGAAAACAAGAAGGTAAATCTTGAAAGCTGTTCCAAAGGTGATGATCAGTGAGATGCACAGGCTGTCTCTGGTGTATTTCCTACACAGGGTTTAAAAAAATGGAACACCTACTCTATGGATTAAGACTAGAGATGAGCAAACACTGTTCGGATCAGCCGTTCCGAACAGCATGCTCCCATAGAAATGAATGGAAGCACGGCAAAGTGTACGTCACAGGTGCTTCCATTCATTTCTATGGGAGCGTGCTGTTCAGAACAGCTGATCTGAACAGTGTTCGCTCATCTCTAGTTAAGACCAGGGCCCCATGTGGTGTAAATGCCACAGTTTCACCATGGCATTTTACAGTCACTGCGAATCCCTTCCACAGATTGTGGAAAAATATCCACAACGGACATACTGCAATTTCCAAAACTGTTGCGGTTTTGGAAATTGCAGCATGTCAATTATACCTACGGAAATGCCAGCGGTTTCCCTATAGGTATAATGGAAGCAAAAAGTCCACAGAGGAGACCCCTGCAGACTTTCTTTGAAAAGCGCTATGGGAACAACCACAATGCGTTGTCGCCACGGTTTTTCCCACAGAGCTATTTTTCCTGCAGCCCACTACATGGGGCATAGCCTTAAGGACAGCTTCTAAATGTTATAGATGTATGGAGAGGGGAGCGGATCTTATTCATGTCATGTGGAGCCCTAAACTATGGAACCTTTGGGATGCAATAACCAAATTCATTGGAAACATCTACCATTGTGATATTGCTATATTATATGTGTGATGGGCTATGTAACCACACTTTCTGGCAATTTGGTGTCTTCTATACTAGGTGCATATTCTGGTGGCCTACCCCTGCAAAGATCTGGATCCTCCTCTATTAATGGAATGGAAATATCGAATAAATACGATGCTGAGACTGGAGAAATATATCTATCAAAAAAGAGAGACCCTTATTTTTTATATAGTTACTCTTGTAACACTACCAAATATTTACTTTTTAATCTTTTTAATCAACAAGGGTTTTTTTATGTGTTTTTTATTCTAAAGATTTCTTTCTTTCATTAAATTTTAATAATGTTAATTTCCCTTTAACTTTACTCCTCCAGAGCACTACGGCCCATTAGTGTTGCTCTGACTGACAGCTCCCAGATAAGCAGATTTGGGATCCTTTGTTAGGCCCCGGTAGCCCATCAACATCCTGCAATCACGTCAGGGAACACCAATGACCTGACACAAGGAGGCTCCTCCATCTGTCAAACACCTTAGACGCCATGGCTGCTATTGATCGCAGCATCTTAGTCATAAACAGCCACAATTAGAGGTTTTTGTGAACAGAAGCTTTGCTGTCAATTACCATTACCAAAACTCCTGAGCCCATGGTGCCTTAACACAAGGCGTTGCATATACACCGGGCATGGTAAGGGGTTAATATGCGAAATTAACCACACAAAACATTGAATAGGAGATATATTAAAAAGATAAAGGCCTTCATTAGACTTTTTGTATCTGTAGGAGATGTTTTTGTTTTTTTCATTTTGCACTGTGGCCTTTATGTGTTTTTTGGTTATTTGGTTATACGTTTGCAATATTTTAAGATGTATGTTATTATGAAATAATAAGAGCGATTTTCTACGAATATACTGCCCTTTATTACGAGATGTCGATGTCCAAATGTAAAGCACCATGGAATTAATGGTGCTATATAAATAAATAAATAAATAAATAAATAATAATAATAATAATAATAATAATAGTAATAATAATAGTAATAATAATAATAATAATAAGCAGGTATAGGGTGCCGGCCTAATTTTAAAAAAATATTTCTTTGTTAAAAAAAATATTGTTATCCTCTGTACCCTGATAGAAACACACATCACTAAATAGCTTAAAAAGGGCTAAATGAGATGAATGTGCGGCCTACCACCTACCAGTCTGAAGTCACTTTAATTCTAAATAATTGCTCCACATTCTCCCATGGCTAAAGCGATGTTAATGCTTCCTCATGATGCAGAATGCAGGGGTTAATTATTAATTTGTTATTATCAGTCGAGATTAATTAAGTCAATAGTACATTCTGCAGTAATGTGCCCCAATCACCATTATCACAGTTGAGTGAATAACCTCTCTGCTACACCCCCTACAATGCAATTAGTTTCAGTCTTTCTCATTATTATAGCGGTGCTTATATGTGAGAAATTAATTGTGTCTACTTTTAGGTTCATACAGATTACAAAAGCATCAGGGTCATTAATGCATAGAAAAAAAAAGGCATATTGAAAACATGGATTTTTTTTTTCTCGTTCTTGGTTTCTCGCTGGATACAGTGGCATCTTCGAATCGGGAAGGCATTTTTTTTCCTGAAGCACATGAAATATTTAGCAGTTGGTGGAAATCAGGAATACACATTTTCCATAAAGCTGTACCAACAAAACCCATCAATGTGATAGTTAATTAAGTGTGACCTAAGCCAACTTGACTTGAGCTCTGCATTAAATGCACAAAACCCATTTGAGCTGACCAACAGCAGAAGTGGTACTCAGAGAAATTGAAAAGGATTTTCCCAAATGCTTTCTACTTACTTACAGCACTCAAGTAATGGCTGAAGATTAGCATATGACATGACAGATTACATTAAGTCATGTCTTTGCGGTGCTTTATGACAGCGCTATAGCATTAGCTTCTAAGCACCGGCACATCGAGGCATGCAAATGTTTTCAGACCCTCTTATTCAAATCTACAAGCTGACATGGCAACCTTGATATGATTATTAGTCATTTGAGAGAACGTTAATTCACGTCATCAGATAACAAGTTCTGCTAAAAGGTTACGGAAACTGTCTGCTTTTAATGAAGCCCTCAAAAATCCCTCGTTCATTTTAAGTCATTTCTTACAATTACCCTCGATAAAGATAAAAGGGTGGAAAAAATCGGAAGAGAGAAAAATACTCAACTCACAAAGTCCTGATATGAGATGATTTTTTTTTTTGTTTTGAACATAAATAGATACAATATAGAATGTTAGATTCATTTAAAGAACCGTCTACGTAAGATTTCGATTCATTAATTAGTATTTTCTATGGCTTTCTTATGTCTTTGTGTGGAGAGGGTAAGAACATGAAGGCTCACCTTTAGATGCTTCTATGGCCAAGATTCTCTTTATATTTGTCTCATTGTCAACATTCACATCTCTGATACACAGAAGAAATTCAACAAAGTTTAATTATTTATGAGTGATCCACCATATCTGTTACGTTTCGGTCTAGGATAAGACCTTTATGAAACAGTCATATTGCTGCTATAAGTATAGGCTGCTGTGATAGTGATAGTGTATAAGATAATGCAGTGTGATTTCACAAGTTCTCCAGTTTAGTTTTCAGCCTTGTGTCCTATTCCATAATGCCATATTTTCTTTTTTCATTTGACTGTTGTGCAAACCACTGTATTCTTTGGGACAACATTGGACTATGACCTATCCTTCAAGTCCCACATCCAAAACCTCAACATCTCCTGCCACCTCAAACTCAAGAACATCCATTGAATCTACTCCTTCCTCGCCCTTGAAGCTACAAAGATGCTTCTCCATGCCCTCACAATCTCCCGCCTAGATTACTGTAACACCCTTCTCCATGGCACGGCGAATACTCTTGCCCCCTCCAGTCCACCTTAAACTGTGCTGCTCACTTAATACACCTCTACCACCTTTCTTTATCAGCAGCTCCCCTCTGCCAGTCCCTCCACTGGCTACCCGTTGCCCAGCGAATAGAGTTCAAAATACTAACACTGACATGTAAAGCCGTCGACAACCTGTCCCCTCCATATATCTCTGACCTAATTTCCGGCTACCTGCCAATACATCCCAATCCTCCAAAGACTTCCTGCTCTGCTCTTATTCACTCTTCCCGTGCATCCCCCATACTCTGGAACTCCTTACCAAGACACATAAGACTGACCCCCACAATCAAAGGCTTCAAGAAGGCCCTGAAGACTCCCCTATTCAGGAAGGCCTACAACCTCCAATAACACTATTGTCACCACATCACCATCTGAACAGTCTCTCCCCTCACCCTCTGTCTCTATCCATCTTCCCTCATAGACTGTAAGCCCTCGCGGGCAGGGCCCTCTTTTCCACCGTGCCAATCGGTCATTGTTAGTATTACATATCTGCTGGCTTGAACCACATACAGATGAGTGTAATATGATTGACTTGCACCCTCTGGTGCACTATATCGTCCAACAAGAATCACCAACAATTTACCTTTTCTACCCACTGTCCATTTCTGGCTCCTCCACAGTATTGTGTATGCACATGTCACACTGGTGCTGATGCATCGTGACTTGCCCATAAGGAGGCCTGAGCATGGTGCCTGAGCAATTTTATAGATCCATAGCATTGTTTGTTCCCTCTTTACCCTGCATTGACCTTTGGCTTTTTCCATGACTCTGCATTTGCAACTAGTCCTAATCTTCCTGATACTTGCTACCTGTTACCAATTTTGACTTATCCTGACACAGCATCTCTCCATCAATCCTGACCTGCCTGATACCTTTCTCTGACCTTGGCTTGCCCATCTGCACTCCAGACTGCTCAACCAGTTCTACCTGTTACTTGTTAGCCACTCCTTGGCCTGTACCTCACTACGTTCTGTGTATCCATTCAGTGCTGAGCACAGGAGTCTATATGGTCTCTGGTCAACTGCAACCTTTCCGGAATCACTCTGAGAGGTAGCCACCTGATAGCCTCCCTGTCATAAAGACCACATCCCAGAGTTAAAGGGTGTCCTAACTCCAAACCAGTTGAATGGCATAGTGGGTCCACAATGGCCACAGGTGCATCTTGATAACCCTTTTAAATAATAGGAATACTATTGTATTTGATACAATTCCCACTGACTGCACATTCTACGCTACTCTAGTCGATATTTTTCAATCTTCACCTAAATTCCACAATGTCAGGTCCTTTTGTAATGTGCATTGTATTTATATACTATAATTTATACTATATATATATATATATATACTATATATATATATATATATATATATATATATATATATATATATATATTATACTATATATATATATATACTATAATTTACAGTATTTTATTATTCAATGGTATATTTATTATTCAATGGTAGTTCAAAAAATGCAGAATGATTCCAAATAGAAAAAAAGAAAAGATAAAGGTTCTTTACCAAAAAAATATTATGTAAAAAGAATGTTCATTAAAATACAGAATGAAAGTCATTTAGTCTATTCTAATATAGCTGACACAAGGCAGAGAATACAGGACCCGGTGTCATCCAAGTAATTAGGAAACAATTACCCCTTTCCTTCATTATCTACTTTTTATTTAGGATTCTTGTCGGAAGCAGCAGATTACAAATGGCTACAGCTTTATTAAGAGTGCTGGCTCAGGGCAAAATCCGATCTAAGAAAGCTGTCAAAAGGAAGATGGATAAAACACATATTTGACAGATGGCTCAGATTCTGGATATCTTAATCATATTTGGCTAGACTGCTGCCTTCTTTGAAACCTAAAAGCTTTTATAAACTTTTGATCATAAAAGGTCAACATGTTTTAGTTCTGATTTTAGATAATTTTAGGGGAAATTATTTGCTACTACTATGTAGAAGGTTAAGAGCGTCAGCAATGGTCAAATGAAGTTGGCGTATTTTCTCAAATCAGGAAAATCTGGGACCTGGACAGGCAATGTTCTCCAATAATGAAAACAGTAATATATAGCAGTGGACTCCTCCACCTCTTGTATGCCAACACTGTCTTATATTACTGGGCTGCAGCAATAATGGCATGTCAACAACACATGACCATTGTCGTTAACCATTGACCTCTGTGGCACACCAGTGCCGGGAAGTTGTCCAGTACAAAAAGTAATGCATCTTGTATTATCTTAGAGACTAGCGTTCTGTAGGACAGTATTTATCAAGTCCCTGGCTGGGTGTCAGATGCATCTGAATTAAGAAGAACCGGCACCAGAATTTAAATCTCAAGGTTAACACTGTAGCCTTGCATAACTGGAGTCCAGGGTTTGAATCCAGCCAAGAACAACATCTCCAAGGAGTTTGTGTGTTATTCCCATTGTTTATGTGAGTTTTCTTCTTGTACTCCAGCTTCCTCCCACACTCCAAAGACATATGGAATGTAGATTGAAAGATTGTAGATTGTATATGGGACAGTGTAGATCAGACCTGGGCAATGTGCGGCCCACGGGCCACATCCGGCCATCTGACTGCTTCTATCCGGCCCGCATAGCTAGTGGAAGGTTTTTCAAGGAACACAGGATAGGCTATGACTCGTTAGTGGGCGGGGCCACACGGGACTGTGTGCTTCCTGCAAGCTGCCGGCAATGGGGGCTGCTGGATGATAAAGAGAGAAGAGACAGCATGTGTGAGCAAGGGAGGGGGAACTAGGGGCAGATGTAGGGGGGCAGTTACACTGAATGCACATGGAGGGGTAACATTAAACTAGAGGGCAGATGGAGATTGACATTAAACTGGGGCAGCTGGAGGAGGATATTAAACCATGGGGGGGTAGCTGGAGGGGGACATGTCTGCCTCTAGTTGCCACCAATTTAATGTCCCCCTCCAGCTGCCCCAGTTTAATGTCCCCTCTAGTTTCTGCTGGTTTATACTGGGGCACCAGGAGAGGGACTTAATACTGTGGGACATTTGGAGGGAAACGTTATAACGTGGGGGTGTATAATGTTGGGGTGACTGTAGGAGGATTTTACTTTGTGGGGCACATGGAAAAATGATTGAGATGGGCGGAGTCAGCGGAGAAGTGGGTGGAGCTAAATTTGCCGCAACGTGCATGGCCCTCTAGAACTGTTACAAGTTCTCATGTGGCCCCATGGGAAAATGAATTGCCCACCCCTGGTGAAGACAATATCTGTAAAGCGCTGTAGAATATTATGGCACTATATAAGTGAGCCAAATACATAAATAAATAATGCTGTATGTTCATATTTACATTTAATATTATTAAAGGTTCCATAGATAACATAAAGTATATTGACACAGTAAATCTGTTCAACAAATATTTGCTACTGGGTGGCTCAGTGGTTAGCACTATATCCTTGCAGCACTGGAGTCCTGGGTTCGAATCTTGCCAAGGACAACATCTGCAAGGGTTTGTATGTTCTCCCTGTGTTTGTGTGGGTTTCCTCCCACACTCCAAAGATATGCTGATAGGAAAAACAAATATTTGCTACTGTCCAGTTCATTTTACAGTAGATCAATGGAACAGATTTTCATTTTCTGTAATATTCCTTCCATGTATAAATATACCCTTCTTATTTAAGAAAAATCCACACAGTGAAACATGTAATATCGCTGCATTAACCTCATAAAAATAAAAATAACACATACTGTTTATATGTGGTTTTCTTCTCCAATATTCGGTGTTTCAGAAAAATCACAAGTGACATGAACTGATGCAGATGCATGAACAGATTCTTGCCATATCATTTATTCAACCCGTACAACCAGGCTATATATTATCATACTAAAGGTGTCCTTTCTTTAAATTCTAGGTTGCCAAAAAAGAGTTGACGAAAATTAAACAAAACCTTCAAAGCCCTAAGATGAATACATTTGGAATCCCTTTAAAGAAAATATCTTGTCTAAATGACATCAATGGGTTTCTATACGACTATCAAAGTTATGAACGGTATATGAATGTTTATTAGAGTATACATGTTTGCTTTATACATTTTTAGATGGTCCAAAGAGAACATCATTTGCATGTAGTTTTCTAAAAAAAAATGTATTTTCCTTCACAGCAGAGTACACAAATAAGAATAATTCATAGCAAAAATCTACACTTCAAAGTAGTCATGGTTATCAATGAGGAATGGATTGAATGAAAACTGAATGGCCAAAAAATAAGACTTTTGAACTTGTTCCCTTATGGTGCATAGAAAATTACCAATTACATCATGTATGGATTTCTCATACGTGATCAAATCCAGGAGGACTTGGTGTAACTGGTGAGCCATCAATGTGGACATCTTTATACGAGATTGGTCTTGATAGCTGCTGATTTCTGTGGTGCAGGCTACAAATATGACTGTCATTCAGGACCAAACCATTTTCTGTACAGTCATTAGTAGAGATGAGCGAGTAGTTAAATATTCGATATTCGATATTCATTTCGAGTAGCCCCTCAATATTTGACTACTCGAATCGAATATCGAATCCTATTATACTCTATGGGGGAAAAATGCTACCTGTGTCCCTGTTCCTCCTGCTACCTGTGGCCCTGTTCCACCTGCTACCTGTGGTCTGTGCCTCCTGCTACCTGTGTCCCTGTTCCTCCTGCTACCTGTGTCCCTGTTCCTCCTGCTACCTGTGTCCCTGTTCCTCCTGCTACCTGTGGCCCTGTTCCTCCTGCTACCTGTGGCCCTGTGCCTCCTGCTACCTGTGGCCCTGTTCCTCCTGCTACCTGTGGTCTGTGCCTCCTGCTACCTGTGTCCCTGTTCCTCCTGCTACCTGTGTCCCTGTTCCTCCTGCTACCTGTGGCCCTGTTCCTCCTGCTACCTGTGTCCCTGTTCCTCCTGCTACCTGTGGCCCTGTTCCTCCTGCTACCTGTGGCCCTGTTCCTCCTGCTACCTGTGGCCCTGTTCCTCCTGCTACCCGTGGCCCTGTGCCTCCTGCTACCTGTGGCCCTGTGCCTCCTGCTACCTGTGGTCTGTTCCTCCTGCTACCTGTGACCCTGTTCCTCCTGCTACCCGTGGCCCTGTGCCTCCTGCTACCTGTGGTCTGTTCCTCCTGCTACCTGTGACCCTGTGCCTCCTGCTACCTAAGCCCTGTACCTCCTGCTACCTGTGGTCTGTACCTCCTTCTACCTAGAGCCCAGTGCCTCCTGCTACCCGTGGCCCTGTGCCTCCTGCTACCTGTGGTCTGTGCCTCCTGCTACCTAAGCCCTGTACCTCCTGCTACCTGTGGTCTGTACCTCCTGCTACCTAGAGCCCAGTGCCTCCTGCTACCTGGAGCCTTGTGCCTCCTGCTTCCTATTTGTCTTGTCCTCTTCCCTTTTTGAATCTAGTGTGTTACCTGTCTGTCCTGGTTTTAGTCTGTGTACACATTATGCAGCTATCCTGTTTCTGTAGTACTCTGTGGTGTTATCTCTGCCAACTGGTACCAATGAAAAACATCATAGTCACTGACTTTCTTGTGAAACCAGAACCATTTTTCTAGGTGGCATAAAATTGGAGATACAGCTATTTAAAGTAACCATCCCCCCCTTTAGTTCTACATACTGCAATGGGTACAGACAGAGTCAGAGCATTGCTAATGGGAACCTTACAACCTGTTTACTATTACAGGGAAGTTTAATAAAGATTAATAAAGTATATTATAAAAATGTTCACTACACACCCCCTGAGACAATAGTAAAAGCAAAAATATAATAGAAATAACACTTGTAAAACATGTACAAAAAGTAAAAATGTTATTGAAATATAAATATAAATGATTTCCCACTTGCTTAAGTTCAACATTGCTGAGCTGTATGGTGCAATGAGGCTATTACTTACCTTTGGAGCAACGGCAACGCCGTGGACTGTCAAACAGTTGCAAATATTCTGGCTATCCTTTGCTGTCTGATGCTACCACTTTATCTGTGGTTGACATTTTAAGCCTCTCCCAGCATCATGGTTGTCCATTCGCAAATCTGGCAAATCAGACCCTGCCTCTACTGCACTTGTAGGCTGAGGCCCCACGTTGCATAAATGCAACTTTTTTTGTTGCAGATTTTTTTTTTCTTTTTTTAAGCCAAAGCCAGGAGTAGATTGAGCAGAAGGTAGAAGTAAAAGAACTTGCTTGATTTTTCCCATTCCTTTTGTGGTTATTCTCGGCAAAATTTGCAACAAAAAATCCATGATTCCTCGACATGGGGGCCTCAGCCGTAGACTGATTTTCATTACACGTACAAAGATGATAACCTCTGTATTGCTTCATTGGTTTGTGGCCGCAAAGGTATGTTTCTCCTTCCATTAAATGCCACTAAATGGCACTGTTATTGGCTTGGGAGACATTTTGTACCCAATAGACTTCCTCTAAGAACTGATAGTTATTAATAAGCTTTTTTATTTGTAATACTTTAGAACTAAACAGTCGTTATACAAATCCAAGAGGAAAATATTATCAATTCTAAGTGATTTACACCTGTCCAACACAAATCTTATACTGTTACCCAGACCTGCTTATTACCTTTATGCAGACCTTACTTTTACAATATCTTGTAATAGGGTCAAAGGAAATTTATTGCAACAATTTTCCCCATTCTGTCCTCTGTACATTAGTATCAGACCTTATAACAGCTCAAGCAAAATGGTCCCTGAAGAAATATATGATATTGAAAATTGGATACTGTACTTTTTATGAAGTTCATTTATCAAAAAAATCCAGAAACCAAACAGTTAAAATTGCTTCCTTGTCATAGTGTTAAAAAGAATATGTCTATTTATAGAATGATAATCCTATTAATATAGATATGGACTATGAAATGTTTAAAACCACATATATTAATAGGAGCGTGTCACATTGAACATGGTGTCTGATCAGTCAGCCACATGTTATAGAGCAGGAAGAGCAAAGCAGGTGGATACAGGTGAGCACAGTCAATAAGAAGGAATTGTAGACATCTTGCTATTCGCTGGGGTGCACCAGTCCTTACCATTGCTTCAAATCGGAAAAATAAGGTGCCTCTGGATCACTAATGCTTGAGGAATGCACCATCAAGGAGCAGGCTAACTCCATTTTTTCAATGGCTTTTGTTGTGTCCTATGTATTATGTTGTAGCAAGTCATCAGTGTCAGTTAAACTTTGCTACATGTGATTCGGTGAAAGACTGTTTTCACACCATTAAGTTCCATTGAGAAAACATAGTAATATTCTGTAATATTCTGCCCTCTAAACACTTCAGTACAGGTGGTACGATCAATGGTCTAGGTTCAGATTTTTTTGTAAATGGGACTAATTTTTAAATATATTTTTAAGCCAAATATTAGAGTTTGGCAAAATTATAAAAAGAGTTATTTTTTTATCCCCAAAAAACAGCACAACTCCAATCCATGGGCTGTCTCTGGTATTGCAGGATAGCCCGTCCAGGTGAATGGAGCTGATCTCCAATACCGGACATAGCTGTATGGTGTCCTGTTTGACATCCCTTTCATTAATATTAGAATATATATTTGGCTGGTGTAAATGATTGGGATTAAATTCTAAAAAAAACTACTGTATATAGGGCTAAAATCTAGTGTATTAATTACAAAAGTTATCAAATTAAGGGCAGGTTCACACCTGCGTCCGGTCTCCGCTTTAGACAATCTGACAAGCTTCCGTCTTCTGCCCCAAGAAACGGGACAGGGGACGGAAACCTGGTGCTCAGTTTTCAAACCCATTCACTTGAATGGGTTTGCAAAGTGATCGCCCGTGTGTGTCTTCTGCCTCTCCACAGTGAAACCGTTTTGTTTTTTTTACCGGACACAAAGTCGGACATGCAAGACTTTGTGTCTGGTTAAAAAAAATACTTTCGCCGTGGAGAGGCACAAGACACTCATGGGCGATCACCTTGCAAACCCATTCAGGTGAATGGGTTTGAAAACTGTCCAGTTTCTCGGGGCAGAAGATGGAAACCCACCGGATAGACTAAAGCAGAGACCGGGCGCAGGTGTGAACCTGCCCATAGTATGTTGAAGGGGTTTCCCATTAAAAATAACCATATTTAAACGTGCAGACAATTAACAGTTAAATGTGTTTACATATATAATTAAAAATGGACAGTTTTAACGATTTTATTTAACCAACTCAATGAGGATAGTCTTTTGTCTTGATCAGCTGTCAATGGACACAACCGAGAAAGACCAACTTAGCCTGAAAAATGTATGGAGCCCTGCATAGAATACTACACTGTTTTTTTAAGACAACATACAGCCCATAAAAGTAAATGATTGTGTAGTAATGTGGACACACATTCCAGCGTGTGACATATCTGTGCCATAGTGTGGCAGTTTGACTGCTAGCAAATTGCAATACATGCAGCCCTGCAAAATCCACTTTTAAAAAGACTGTCCTATTAATCCATTGATCTGGTTGCAAACTTGTGAAGCTTACACCATGGGAAATGAAGATGCCAGATCCTAATGATTCAGGACAGCTACATATGGCAAGTATGATTTATACATCAATGCTTATTTTCAACAAGCATAAAATAAATTTGTGAGACTTTGAATCCTTTTTCTTGTCAATTACACCGAGAAGAAATATAGAAGAAATGAGAATGACATAATTTACCAAATAAAATGAAAGATGAAGAATGGAAGCATAGGTTCTATAAAGTTGTCACTAGCGCAGCCTGGATATAGTCATAACTTGCTTGCAGGATACCGTAAAAATCTATTCAATAGAAACCCCTCTATATACCAATAGCTAAACAAATAAGTATAATAATAGTGATACTAATAAGTATAAAAATAATGAGATGTTTTTCTTGTTGATCCAACTGCTTTCATATTAGATACTACATACCCTAGACATGATGTTCATGCATTCATAGAAATACTAGTGTAGTAAGTGGCTAGACCAGGGGTGCCCAATACGTCGATCGCGATCTACCGGTCGATCGCAAAGGACGTATGGGTCGATTGCGGGATGCAGCCAGGGATCCCCGGTGTCTGCTTGTTCACAGTGCAGGCTGATAGTCAACTCTCAGCCTGCGCTGTGAACAAGCACTGCAGACACTTGCAGGCCGGGTAGCAGCAGCTCCAGGGGATGATGCGCTCCCCGCTCTTAGGGATGGAGAGAGCCGAGGTGCTGCTTGTTCACAGCGCAGGCTGAGAGTCATCTCCGGACACTGGCAGCCGACCCCGCCCACAGGCCCACCCTGACCCCCGCCCACAATAAGTGGGTAGTAGATCTTTTGCCTTGGTCAGTTTATAAAGTAGCTCACATGCTGAAAAAGTGTGAGCACCCCTAGGCTAGACAAAATTATGTGACAAGATCAGGTCTTACTTGTATTCAGTGTTTCAATCATGCAAAATATGTTCCATTATATGAAAGTCAAAGCCCTGTACGGGCCATTCATCTTCTTCCATATCGAATAGAGTTGTTTTTTTTATGGACCTTGTTTTTTTTCTATCATGCTTGTGGATTGCTGCCCTTTCAGGTCAGTTCTAACCAAACCCCCTTGGATACCCTATAGAAGCCACTATGGCTACTAGTATTCAGGTTCATGTGACATACCTGAGTTTATTGCTTCTGGATTCCCAATGTCAAGACTCTTTGTGTTATGCCGATCTCAAGTCCTGTTCCTTTGAGATTCCTTCCCTATTTATGATAGCTTGAGTCATGTCTCATATGTCATTTTTTACAATGGTTTAGTATGGTTTAGTTATTTTGTACAACTAAAACAAGGGGTCTCCATTTTCCCCATGTGATATGGTAAATCAGAAACTGCCAGGTTTTACCAGGGCTGAAAAATCTATGTTTTTCTTTTGGCTTTCCCAACCTAATAACACCATCCTGCAGCCACCTCAATACCTGTTCCTCATTAGATGGTTTGGTAATGGACCATACTTGCCTCTTCCTGGCACCCCTGGTGGCAGTGGGTATTGGGTTAACAATTGTGAATACAGTTAGCTTATTTTGTGACACACACAAACACAAAGCCCTGTTTTAGTAATGGATGTTGTCAATCAGACAGTGAACATTAATAAGGCAATGTCCACCATAGTGTAGGAATTCCTCCTACTAAAGGGGTCCCTGAAATCAAGAGGTTAATGGCAGTCATGATAAAACTGTTCTTGGGCAATCTGGGATTCCATCACTTAATCGCAGTGCAAGAGTCCCAGAAAGCAGCGGTGAACACGGTGAGTGGTATATAGTGGCCCAAAAAACATTCATGTTGTAGATGGGGGGAGAGAATGTTGCTTTAAATGTTTGTTTATCCAATTGTCAATCCATATAAAAGATTCCAGGCACTTTAGTGTTGAGTCTGGCAACTTATCTTCCAAGAAGAAGGCTTGGTAATGCTGATCATTCTATCCCCTAAGATCATTGCTTGGGAGGAAGTTTGGAGGCCTCATACACATAAATAAGTTAATTCAACTTTGTCAAGTCTTTTAGCATTATAAGCAAATTGGCTCTCCATTTGTCTACCTGGACTGGTAGACCTTTTCTCCAATCCTGTCCCTATTGGTTCCCCTATATGATTTTGACATTGATCCAAGAAAACAGTCTTCATGGTTTAGTCTGGGCTATAAAGGTTTAGTGACAATGTACATCTTAACCACTGAATTCTACATCTTGAATTTGCCTTAATGAATTGATGTTGTCTCCATGTAATCTGCATTCTGTTCTGCTACAGTACTGTGTTAGCGGTAACGTCAATATATAGATACAAATATAAGAAGGTGTGCCTTACATACCGGAGTTAAGGATTAACACTAATTGGGTCCTTCTCACTGGTGAGTTCTGTAAGAACTTTAAAAAGAAAAGTATAGTTAAAACCATCAATATGGGAGAAACAATGTATATTGAACCATAGGCGTGAATGGTCATTTATCTTTGTTACATTAGGCTTTGTTCCATCAGCAAAAACACAGACTTATGGTAGTTTTTAAGGCGACCGTGTCCATCAATGAGTGTAATCTAAATATAATTTTCACACATTAAAGGCATGGACCGTTTCTTGCGCCCTGTGGGTGCTTATTGTATCCTTATCGAGAACATCTATATCATAGTCAATCCCTACTCAGGTGTCCAGAATATCCAAGTGATAGTCAATCCCTCTTAGATATTCATACACTGAGCATCAACCAATTCTGCCTTTGCGTTGTATTACAATCAATCAATCAACCAACCATTCAATGAGTGGTCTGATAACAATAATATGTCAGTCCTAGAAAGTAATTATAGATGGACTCTGAGACAGATGACATTGCTCCTGCAGATTGAGTACTTTGAAATTAACTTGAGTATCCCAAGCCAAACTCATCTAAATTAATCACTAACCTGTCACAAGATAGCACAAAGTCTCGGCTTAATCTATACTGCCCACTTCTATAATCTGCACTTTATCTGGAAATTGGAAGTCTTTAGAATTTTCAATTGAATTAGGGGAAGTCAACTTATTAAAAGTTACTTATCAGAATGATTTTACAGCACAAAAAAATCTACACTTCTGCAACAAATTTTGTCTGAAATCTCTCTTGGTAATAAAAGTCAATCTTTGTCAGTGAGGTGTTGGCGGTCATAGCTATTCCCATACATACAATACATTGTTTTACTTACTTTTTATTGATAGTTGTTCTCCTATTTGCTACTCTGGATTATTCTATTTTAGAGAATATTTGTTTTACCCATAAAATAAATCAGTGTCCTGCTTTCCGCCCATGTTCTACTGCTTGGGTCCACCTTTAGTGGCAGAGTATCCAGTGCCTTAACAAAAAAGTTGATTGGTTCCTACGTGGATCCAGGGATTTTATACTGACTGCCATATTGGATTCGGGAAGGAATTTTTTCCCCTTGAAATGGGACAATTGGCATGAGCCTCATGGGTTTTTTTTTGCCTTCCTCTGGATCAACACTGTAGGGGATTGTAGGGTTATAGGTTGGACGATGGACTGATGTCTTCATCCAACCTCATCTATTATGGAACTATCACGCTTGCCGTTAACCCAGTTTGTTTATTTGTCTACCGCCCATCCTGAGCTCTGCTTGTCTACCTTTTACAAAAAGTTTCTGCCAGTCTTGACCTGTGCCGTCTGATTATAATACCCATCCTCTGCCCTGGTACTATAAATTGGTATTTTCTTTTTACTCATATACCAGTGGTTGTTAATGGACACTACTTCTTGGGTAACAACCTGTGGATTCCTTGATAAAAGTCCATACCCTCTTGCAGAGTTTAAGAGTCCCTTAGACTCCTGTCCTAATCATATGAGTTTCCTACAAAAAGTAGGTTTAATGTTGAGGGGCACGATTTAAAAGCATTTTTCCAGACTTAAATATGGTGACCTATCCATGGGATAGGTCATCAAGATAATGATAACAACAACAACAACAACAACAACAACAACAATAATAATAATAATAATAATAATAATAATAATAATAATAATAATAACAACTTTATTTATATAGTGCTAACATATTCCACAGCACTTTTTAAATCAGAGGACACCTGAACAGACATTATTTGATATTACAATGTTACAAAGAAATAACATCAAATAAAGGGAGTGAGGGCCCGGTTCGTGAGATCTTCCCAATTAAATCCTGGAAAACATATTTGCATATTCCCCAGAATCCCCCAGCGGAGAACACATGGTTGTAAGTCTACACATGCCTGCAAAGGTGCACTCTCCTTAAGGAGTTCTACTGTATAATCTGGTCTATAATCTTTCACCCAGTCAAACTAGTTTCCCTACGCTGTGCTGATGAGATCCAACCAGATCAAAACAGTGCTGTCCACAGCTGCTAATCTGTTCCTTTTAGAATAGATATAAGGGCATATAACTGAAGCTGTATGAGCCGTCGCCATTAGGTATCTAGGAATATACAGATACTAAGTGAAGGGAGCACCAGGTAACTTCTAGATGGAGGGGTCAGGTTATGTGGAGTAGAAGTGGAAGGATAGCTTAAGATAAGAAATATTTGCTTAGTGTGCAGATTTGTACAACACTGAGATCAGGTCATGTGATAGGCTGCCTAAACAGATGAGATTTTAGGGCAGTTTTGAAGCTGCTGTAGTTGGTTATTAATCTGATTGTCCAGGGTAAAGCATTCCAGAACACTGGTGCAGCTCAAGTTCTGATCAAGATCTGATCTGTGGGTGTCCAACACTCCCACTGGTCAGCTGCTTGAAGCAGAAGTTGCCCTCAAATTATCACCGCTTCCACTTCACAGGCCACATATGCCACATTCATTTCTCACGTGGCTCATTTGCAACTCAGTTCCATTCAGGAAAGTGAGACTGATCTGAAGTACCAAACACAGATCCTATGTAGTGCACTGTTCTTGGAATTCAGTAAAAAAAAAAAAAGATTGCAGCGTGCACTTAAACTGTTAGGATCCCAGGTGTTGGATCGACCCTCATCACATATTGATGACCTATACTGACATCATCAATATGGAAGTCCTGGAAATCCCTTTTAATAAACACAAGAAGATAGAAATAACCAATAGGATGACAAGTATGGGTTCCTTACTGCATATGACATACTGTACCTGCACATTCTACTATACATCATGCTTCTATGGTAAACGGAAGGTACTGTACAAAGTTGTGATGGTGGACGAGAAATAGTTAAGCCTAACAACATTGTAATTGGTCTCATATCAAGTCTTGAGCCTTGCGGTTTGACTCATGAGGAAGTCTTCATCTGCGAGCCCTTGCCAATAGATCATTTCTTTCAACACAGGTTATGAGCGTTTCATTCGAGGACAGCACTATGTAATGACAGAAAAATGAGTGATGGATAATATGAGCAGAAAGACAGAGACACCTACAGGTAACAAAGCAACTGTTAAACTGCTCGCAAGTATTACGCTCCACAACAGAACTGTCAGCAGCTCCACATTTGATATATAGTATTCCAGCTCTCCGCGCATTCTAACCTTAATTCACTAAAGGATAATATTTCCTGGGGGAATCTGATTTTTGTTTTATTTGGTCAGATTTACTAAGCAGCATGCCCTCCTATTTAGCAAGTTAAGCAGATTTTACAGGGTGATGTTTTATCTAAGGACGGTCTGCTTTCTTGCTTCCCAACACAAGATCTGCAACTTTTATCGAACCGCAGAATAGAGGATTGGAAGGAAGTTTTTTTGTTTTTTTTTTCCCGGGGAACATGGAATAGTTCGGATGAACATAGTGAGAAGCTATAAATAAGAAACCTCATCAAAACTGTAATCTTTTATGTCCTCCATAAATAATTAATATAGGCGTAAGCATAATGTAGTAAGCGGCGCTTCATAAAAGTATATTTATCTAGCACTATATAATAAGTGTAAAAACAGCTAAACAGCTAAAGTATGATTGATAAAAGCGCTTAGTCCCACGGGACGATATTAACTTTATATCACAGACGTGTTCCATGATAAATAGACTGCATATCTGCACCATATATTTTTCTAAAGGAACATGGCTCAAGTATAGACTTATATACGCGTTCCTCAACATCGAGGAGGATCATCAATTATGGAATTCACGGGATCGATAGACAATAATAATATGCTGATGATATGAAATGGAAACAAAATATTTAAAACATATCAATTTATTCAGTATTGAGTATGAGTGCCACCTGCAGAGATCCACGCACTTACACACTTTGGCATGCTATCAGTGAGGTTATTAATGGTTATCTGAGAAATGTTATGGCACGCTAAATGCACTGCGGCATGTAAATCATCAAGATGGATGCTGGCAGATTTATTTGCAATATGCTCGATGGAAGACAAGTCCAGAGATGCTGCAGGCCATGGTAACAAGTATAAGCCATGCAGGCTGCTCACAGTATCATGAGCGACACGCGACCTGGCTTTGTCCTATTAGAAAACACTTTTAGGACGTATCACTGGTTCCATGATGAAATCAATGTAACACTGAGCTCTGAGGCCAGGTTCACATCTGTGTTCGGGTTTCCATTTGGGAAGTCCACTTGGGGACCCCAGAATGGAAACCTATACGCATTGAAAAGTGGTTATCTAAGGAAACCACATGAACCCCATAGACTATAATGGGGTCCGTGTGGTTTCCCCTCGGTTTCCGCACTAAACATATGCAGAGAAAAATGGTTCTCACAGGACTTTTCTCTCCGCATATTTTGTGCAGAAATTGAGCAGTAACCACACAGACCCCATTATAGTCTACGGGTTCTGTGGGTTTCCCAGGTATAGGTTTCCTTTTGGGGGGTCTCTAAGCGGACTCCCCAAATGGAAACCCAAATGCAGATGTGAAGAGGGCCTTAGTGTACCTGAAAGAAGACTAAAGGGGTCCGGCTACCATAAATTATATCAACCTAGATCATAATCCCTCAAGTAGGACAGGTATGACGTTCCATTGTGAAGGCTTCTTCTTGCCATTGCTCACGTGGTCTTCAAAGCAAGCTTTGGCTATCACTGTCCAGGACAAAGCATAGCATAGCAATTCAGTGTTCATTTCCCCCTTGCTGTGCACCATAATAGACTTTGAGAGTGGTGGGATGAGGTCAATGTAGAGCTGGACATAGCTGAACCTCAACATTTCCCTCATAACCCAATGTCGTGCAAATTCCTTTTGATGCTTTTTGTGTCAAGACTGTTTGCCACCATAGGTTTGGGATGTGATGTCCAATTTCACTCAAGTTACATAATGAATCACTACATGCCATTTTTCTAATAAAGACAATCCATCCATACAGTGGTTTCCCTCCTCTTGCTGTCATTCTAGTTAGTGTTCGCTCTCCCAAACATCAGGACATCTACCCTTGAACAGTACTGACATCTTGATCTAGTCTCTGTGTTCAAGTGTTCTGTATCTGTCCATCTCACTTTGTGACAAATGGTGATATGCCTTTCTTGAAGTGAACAATATTACAAGTTATGGATCCAAGGTTTTATACTGACTGCCAGATCGGAGTTGGGAAGGAATTTTTTCCCCTGAAATGGGGCAATTGGCATAAACTTCACGGGTTGTTTTGCCTTCCTCTGGATCAACACTGTAGGGGATTGTAGGGCTATAGGTTGGACTTGATGGACTGATGTCTTCAACCAACCTCATCTATTATGTAAGTGAGACATGAGTGAACAGGCTGATGCTCTGGGTTGGGCAGGGGTGAAGACTCCTTTTTATTTAAGTTTTTGAATTATATTTTTGTTAATAAGATGAATAAACCTGACTTTTGATTGAAAACCATTACGGTTTTACAGTATGTCAGCCTTCTAATATGAGCAGCTTTAGAAGATTTCACATCCCTATAGGAAATAAATTGCTTAGTACTTATGTTGGAGCCAAGTCTTGCTGTGACCAGATATAAGAAAGCAGAAAAGGCCTAACAACATCAACACCTCTGTGGTCCCACACTGTTACTATGATATTGGTGCATCTTCTTCAGGTAGAGGAGAGGACTTCACATGTGAGATTGTTTTTTGGCCTGAATACTAGATTAATGTTGAGTCGTGAGGTGACATATAATTGTATTGTACTGGGGGGTCTATTATGGACTCCGACTTTTTCAGTCTTCCACCCGCTGCATCGCAGGATTATCCATTGGTGGTGCTTTTTCTATTGGATTTTGCTTGGTCATTTGCTTGATGTCTTTGAATAGTTTTTTTATAGGAATTTTTAAACAATTTTTCTTTGCAGATCTATACTTACAAACATGCCCATTCTTACTTTTGTCAACTAGCATGAGATGACCAGATTTGAGAAAGGAAAAAGTGTTGTATAATTCACAGCAAGTGAGTAAAACTTTATTTTATTTCTTCTCATAGAGCACTATGAAAATAGAAAAATAAGATGGTTTTTCCAAAGTAAAAATTTTTGATGGCTTATCCTTAGAATTGGTTATCAATATCAGATTGTTGAAGAGTCTAATACCCAGCTGCCTCGCCAATCAGCTCATATTAGGAGCTATGGTGCTGGCTAAAATGCAGTGAACAGAGCTGGAAGCAGACAGCTCTGTCCACTATGTAGTGGCAGGTAGTGACTACCATACCTCAGCTTTTATTGACCTGAAAAGGACCTGGGCTGCAGTATCCACTAACTGCCACTACACAGTGGATGGCGCTGTCTGCTTCCAGCTCTGTGCACTGCTTATGAACAGCTCTGCAACTACTTATATTATCTTATTGGTAAGACTACTGGATGTCAGACCACCAGCAATCTTATATTGATGAGCTTTCCTAAAGATAGGTCTCTAAATTTTTCCTAGAAAACCATTTAGATTAAGGCCCCACAGAAAAGTTGCATTTTTTTTATTGTGTATTTTTAAGCCAAAGTCAGGAATGGTTACAGAAGGAATGGGAAATATAGGAAGTAGTTATACTTCTCTCTTCTGTTCAATTCACTCCTGGATTTGGCTCTATAAACCACAGCAAAATATGTAACACAGTAGCAGCTTTTCCACAATATGGGGTTCTTAGCCTAAAACCATAATAAGTCACGATCAATGTTGTAAGGGAATTTCCCAGTAGCTTCTGGTGAACTTTGGGAGGGAGGAGATGGTAAGACAGTGATTCCTAAGCTGAATCCATCCCTTGTTCCTGCCTACTTGTCTCACTGCCCTAGGTAGCAGAGGACAACTAGGCAGCAGTCCCTTCTTGGTATAACTGATAACACAGAATGTAGACAAGACAAATAACAAAAGGGAGGCCAGCTAGACAAAGGGTAGATACCAGTTGAGTAGGGCAGTACAGAATCAAAATCCAAGTGAATAGTCAAGAGTAAAGCCAGAGGTCAGGAATAATTATAGAGACAACAAACAGCAAAGAGTAAATAGCCAGCACACACAAGGCAAGAGCAAGGGCCAAGCTGACTGTGAGCAAACAATAAATAAGAAGGAAGAACACGCCCTAAACTTGATAGGAAGATAGGCTGTCGATCACACAAGTAAAGCTAAGAGTAACTATTAGAGGGGCAGAGGGAAACCAAGGTGAAGGAGATGGGTGTGATGGGAATTAAATTAAAGAGGTGAGAGAATAGGACAGTGGTCCGACAATACACAAGGAACCCAAAGCAATGAATCACAGCTGGACACGCCTCTTCCTCCTCTTCTCTATATGGTCTACAATGTCACAAAGGTGTCATAGTTGGTTACATTACATTCTCTCTGCTGCACCACATTCCCTATGAAAAAATATCTCCAACCCTTCTCTGACAAAACAATCCACCATTCTATATACCTATCCAAACATTCTTTACAATGTTAAGGGTACAACTAAAGCAACCTCTGCCAATCCAGTGAATAATAAAACCCTTATCTCTTGTATTGGTCCAAAAGGTGTCCTCTTATATGTCATCTGATTTCACGGAAATGGATGAGAAATTTGAAATACAGCTGCAAATTAAAATCCACCTATAACCACGCAAACTGAAAAAATAAATGATAATAAAAAAACAAATCTCCTTGATTTTTCTGAGAGCATCATAAATGCTTTCCATGGACTAAAATGAATATTATTCAGCCAAGTATGGTATTGTATGCACTGACAACATCTGGCTGATTAAACTGTTTATCTGAGTAAGACGCCAATTAACAAATATGCCTAAAAAATAGGAATGAAAATATCAGTAGAAATTTACTACACAACAGTTAAAGAAATGTCTATTGAAAACTTCCTAAGTATAAGGTTTGTGTCTTCTATATGAACCTATAGCTCCAGTGATATTCTACAAGTTAGGAAGGTGTTTAATGGTAAAATTAAATTAATATGTAGATAAATGTCAACCTTCTTGTGTCAGATGGGACCTGCTCGTCTCCTGCCTAGACCTGGTCTGTTAACATCAATTATTTAATTAATTGCAAGTTAATTAACAGTGAAACTGAAGGGGAAACATTTGATTGGAAAATCTTCTGATTATTTTTGAGACTTCATGAACCTGTGACTTCCATCATTGAATGGTGTTTAGTTAATGCTAAATGTAACTGCGTAAAAGCCATTGGAGAATAATGTAGACTTGAACTAATCGAGTAGGAACAAATCAGGTTAGGTCCGAGCTTTCCAAAGTAAGGAGCTATCTAAGATGATGGAAACTAATCTATGGAAATGGAAACTCAACTGATTATGATGGCACAATCCTTAGTAGTTTAGGATAGTGAAGGGAATTATGATTTAACCACCGGGGAGGCGGTGTATGCCCACAAACCCCACAAATATTGCTATCATTATACTCGGGGGTCTGAAAATGATCGGAGGGCTAGGAGAGGTGAGGGAACATAAGAAACACTGTTACTTACCTCTCCTGCACTCCACAAGGCTTTGTGCCTTGGTGAGACCTGCATCATTAAGTATTGCGACGCAGGTCCGGCTCATGTGACGTCTAATCCATCAATGAACATGGCCAAAATTAGCGGGAAGTGCACCAGAGCCCAGGAGAGGTAAGTAACATTGTTTTTATGTTTGTATCCTCCCTTGGGTCTCCAATCATTATACTCTGGGGTCTAAAAAGACCCAAGAGTATAATAGTTATTCATGGGTAGTCCACAATGGGGCATAATACTATGTGCAGGTGCCACTATGGGCATAATACTGTGCACAGGGGACACTATGGGGCATAATAGTGTGTGTAGAGGCCACTGTGGGACATAATAGTGTGTTTAGGGGCCACTATGGGGAATAATAGTGTGTGCAGGAATGTGGTTTGTGTGCTCGGGTGGGGGGAAAATTGGTTGGGTCGGTCGGGGTTGGGGGGGCATGTTAAATCTTTGCCTTTTGGCCCAGCCATTCCTAGTTATGCCACTGATTTAATCTCTTGTGGTCTAATGAAGTGGAGAAGCCTCTTGTGGTTTAGGGGTTAAATAACTGTTTTTCAGTGGTTACTCGTTTCTTCAGAAGTAAGCAATGTTCTTCTGTAGCAGGAAGCTGACTGAGGTCTCAGCATAATTGTGTTTAGTCTCAACTTCCTCCATTGCAATGATCATAGAGATAAGAGTAAATCACAAGACAGATATGCTGTGTGGTTATGGTTTTACGATTGCTTGGTTCGACATGAAGTGTAAAAAAAAAATTTCTGCTGTACTGTTAGGTTACAGCAAGAGAGTCCATCTTCTGGGACCCATAGGCAATGGGGATTCTGTTCATATGCCTGGTTTGTCGCAAGAGATTGGCAAACATTGCAAGATTTGGATCACGAATATTCACGAGGTTAGCCCACTTGTTTCCTTTCCAAAGGCAGAGGTCCAGGGAGGTCCAAAAACATAATAACCACCTTCTTTCACCATTCCTGGGCTCCTTTGCTAACCTCTTTGTTCATCTTTTGGTCTCTTTTGGCCACCTCTGTGATGTCATAGTCCTGACTGCTGATACCTGTGAATGGGTGCTTTGGTGCTGTTCACCTCAAATTATCATGTGAACAGCACCTTGTATAAGTTTTATCTGTGTGTACTTAAAGGGATTGTCCCATCACAAGGATCCTATCTATACTGCTTGCTAATGTAAATGTAAGACTTTTCCAAAACTGCTTTGTTTGTCCACTATCTTGCTTTATTAATTTCTTTGTTGACACATCCCTTGACTGATCTTCTCAAAAGTCAAGTGATGTATCAGCCTGCTCTCAGGGGGGAGGGAGGAGGGGCTAAGTGCACAGGAGCGAGCCTGGAGGGGGGGGGGTAGTTTACACTTTGGGGGAAGGGGCCGCCAATACAGACCCGGCATCCGCTGTAATAGAGAGGCGGATGCTGGGGAGGGTTAGACGGCGGCACAGGTGCCTGTGACATCGCTACGATCCTGCCCTGCATGAAGCCAGCAGCGGCAGGAGCGATGCTGCTATTCCGCTCCTCTGCCCCCCCCCCCTGGAATAGCAGCATCGCTCCAGCTGCTGCTGGCTGCGATGTCGCAGGCACCTGTGCCGCCGTCTAACCCTCCCCAGCATCCGCCTCTCTATTACAGCGGATGCCAGGTCTGTTTTGGCATTGTGAAGGCTGGAGAACTGACTGGTCTCACCATCTATGAGTGATCCAGCGGGGCCAGCGGCATAGAAGCGACGTCATCTCACCGCTGGCTTTGCATATGTAACCCCGGCCACCAATGACGCAACAAAGCAGGAAGAAAGAAGATTTTACAGCAGCAAAGACTGGTGAGTATGCGACGTGGGAATATCCCTTTAAAATGCTGGAATCGCATGGATTATAGGTGTGCGAGTGGTTGCTCTGTTAGCATTTTGCACCTGTTCAATTACTATCATACACTGCATGGGCCTGTCTGCATCCTACATAGAGCCATGTTTCATCTGGAATCAGATAAGTGTGGCCTTTTGTGCAATTATATGTCTTATATCATATACTTTTTAATGATATATCATAATTCATAGCATACATAGGAATCTTCTGAACTTAACACAACAATACCATGTATGAACCAATGGCAACCACTATGGGAGGTATAATAGCAGCCAATCTGGTTGTCAATAGAAATACAATAAACTATTGGTTGAGTAGAGCAAAGTAATCCAGGAACATTTAACATTTTTAAGTATTTATATTCATTAGTCACTATTTTAGGCCCGGTTCAGGTTTCTGTTTGGAGACTATACGCATTAAAAAGTGGTTACCTATGCAAACCACCCAGACCCCATAGACTATAATGGGGTCCGTGTGGTTTCTGCTCAGTTTGTGCATGAAACATTTGGAGAGAAAAGTGCTGCTTGTAGGACTTTTTTCTCCCCATGTTTCATGCGGAAACCACATGGACCCCATTATAGTCTATGGGGTCTGCAAACTCCCAATTTTTTTAAAATAAGTATAGGTTTCCATTCGAGGGGTCCCCAAGCGGACTCCCCTAACAGAAACCCAAACACAGGTGCGAACGGGTCCTTACTTTTAATGAAAAAAAGCAACTAACAAAGCATTGACAGTGAAATAACATTGTAACAGGCATTCCCTTTGCAACGTGAACAATCCGAAAAAGAATTTCTTACAATCACAAGCTGTTTTAAGCCTCCGGGATATGGATGAACCAGTATCATTTGTATGTTCTGGCTTTGACCAACACGCAGAAAAAAAAAGCTTCTTTAATTTCTGTAGTTTTAAAGATATTTGATCTGTTATTTTAACTTTCACAGCCGATTTAATGGAATTCTCCGAGTGTTTACTAAGTGTAATGGATTTCCTGAAGAAGGGGAAAAAAAATCTCACCCTGTAATTTTAGCATGCAAGATTTATCCTTTTCCCAAATCCCCATAACTAAGTGCATTACTATAATTAGTTTACGCTAGTCTAGGTGGACGTAAGATGTCCGTTTATTTATTTCCATCTGTCCGGGAAAGACGTCGCCTTGTTGATCCACATAGCAATAGACAAAGTCTAGGCTCGTCGTGCTTAGAGTAATTCAGACGGTCTGCGGCCACCTTAATATGGTTTTTTACACGTGGATTTCCTGGCTACTGTTTTATACTGTGCTGAAAGTATTCATTGTGGTTTTTAAAGGCTCTTCATCATCACTTCACGCAATTCACAAACACTTTCAATTTGCTGAAGTCAATTTATAACTCTGGCAGCTTTATATGGTTCTTTTCCTCTAGTGAAGGGCGATTTTAGTACCCATGACAACAAGTAGTTATGTCTATGCATTAGTTTAATGGTGAATTCCCATCTAGAACCAAAGTGAACCAGAAACGGTGACATGTTTACTTCCCCGTGATTGATGCTTTTCTTTATATAACCATCACACCTACAAGTATTTTTAAATAACATTTTGACATTGATGTAAGAACATTTTGATTTCCGCAAGGTGCTCCATTTTGGAAGGTGTTACATTGTATAACCAAATTCTGAACAGACTGAATGTATCAGATCGGGCATGCCACGATATCTCTTTGTCAGATTCTTACATAATCCAAAGTAAATGTAAAATACCTTCTCTTTGCATCTTTATAAGATGCAAAGAGTACCGAGCTATAATAAGTTCGCATCTTCTTTCGGTATTCCGTACAGGGACCTGCCGAATGGAATACCGAACGCATTGACGAGGGTTGAGCTTATGAAAGCACATGGACCCTATAGACTATAATGGGGTCCGTGTGTTTTCCGCACGAGTCATGCGGAGAGGAAAGTACATCATGAACTACTTGCCAATCTGGAAAACACACGGACCCCATTATAGTCTATGAGGTCCATGTGCTCTCATTGCTCACCGCTTGTCAATGCGTTCGGTAATGCAATCTGGAGGTCCCCAAGCGGAATACAGAATGCAGATGTGAACCATACCTAAGGCTCCATGCACCTCCACAGTTTCCGTATTCCATAAAAACAGAGGTGCAACATAACCATGTGCATGATGACATTGCTGACACTTAGAATAGGATGTAGAATTTCCAGGTAATGGTCTACTAAAGCAGAATCTTCAATTCAAATTGTGTCTCAGTCAAAAGGGAATTATATTTTTGGTTAGTCTCCTTGAAGGGGTTGTTCATGAATTTAAAGACCCTGGAGAGACACTAGGGAAGGGGTAACATAAAAAACCCATACTCACCTGTCCCTGCCACCTGGTGTACGTTGTTGCTGTCTGGACTGGCGCACACCGTGGAGTCACTGCAAGAAGTCCTACGTCACATCAGCAGCCACAGGAAACATTCAGACCAATCAGCAGCCACAGAATAAGAACTGATGACGTATGTGAGTGACATCATCATTTCCTTTCTTATCAGTGACCTCAGCGGTCATGTGTGGCACAGGACTTACAACATATACTCCATGGCATGCACCAGTCCGGACAGCTCCATGGACACAGACGCATCAGGGATTAGTGAGTAAGATGTTTCATTTTATGTTTCCCATTCTCCAGCTTCCTCACTGGGTCCTGAAATTTGTGGATTGGCTTTACTATTACACGCGTCAATTACCATTTCATTCCTATTAGAGATGAGCGAGTAGTATTCGATCGAGTAGGTATTCGATCGAATATTACGGTATTCGAAATACTCGTACTCGATTGAGTACCACTCGCTATTTGAATGTAAAAGTTCGATGCAGAACCAGCATTGATTGGCCAAATTCTATACAGTCGGCCAATCAACGCTGGTTGTTCTCCTACCTTTAGAATTCTTCTCCGCTTGTAGTGCGGTCATGCGCAGTCGGCTCTGCCCAGGCCCGATGCCTGGCAGAGTGAATTCAGAGCCAGAAGACGCCGCGGGGACGCTGCACGGAGAAGACTTCTCGGAGGATCCAGCCCGACCCTCACTTGTGGACTTGGTAAGTATAATTTGATCGAACATTGCCTACCCCTGAAACGAGCATTTTCCCCCCATAGACCATAATAGGGTTCGATATTCGATTTGAGTAGTTGAATATTGAGGGGCTACTCGAAACGAATATCGAACCTCGAACATTTTACTGTTCGCTCATCTCTAATTCCTATGCATCTGAATAAAACACTGGTTTACCAATCTACTGCTAACAGACTCCCTTTAGGTCCAGCCACGGCAATTTGCTCTTTTTTCGTTTTATTACCCTATACTACACCAAGAGTAGACACATTTGTTGTGTTTCTATGTGCTTTATATAGAATGACCTAATACATAGGACAGGATATATAGGATCACTTAATTCATCTTCCTACTATATTTATCATATGTCCCTCATAATTTTTCTAGTGTAGTTATGCAATCTCTCATATTAAGTTGATGGATTTCTCCAGCCCCGTGTTTGTTTGTTTTTTGGAGTTTTTTTACCAAAAATTTCTAATGCCATAAAATAATGAACTGAGTAAGGCCCTATTCACACAACTTAGGCCTGGTTCACAGCTACATTTGGTATTCCGTTTGGGGAGTTGGCTTGGGGACCCCCCAAATGGAAACCTGAATGTATTAAACATTTCATAGCTTCATGCTCCACCATTGTATTCAACTTTATCTGAATCCTAAGAACACATGTAGAGCTGAAATTGCTACCTGCCATCCATAAAATTGTGACAGAACCTGAAATGGAGGGCTAAAGCACTCAATTCGGACTATCATAGGGCCCAATGCAAAGGCATGATTTGTCCTATGGTTAAAAAGACCCTACCAGTGTAAATAGGTAAGTTACCCCTGGTTCACATTAGCGTTTGGATTCCATCCGGGGGAGTCCGCATGAGGACCCCCCTGAATGGAATACCAATGCAACTGCAAGCATTGTGCAGTTAAAGCACACAGACCCCATAGACTATAATGGGGTCCATGTGTTTTCCATGCAGTGTCTACACGAATCATGCGGAGAGAAAAGTGCTGCTTGAAGTAATTTTCTCTCCACATGATTCGTGCCGACACCACGCAGAAAACACAGACCCCATTATACTCTTTAGGGTCCATGTGCTTTTTTGCTAACCACTTTTTAATGCATTCAGCATTGCATTCAGCATTGCATTCAAATGCAGATGTGAAAAGGGCCTTAGTGTGCTATCTAGTG
Organism: Leptodactylus fuscus; assembly: GCF_031893055.1. Lineage (NCBI taxonomy): Eukaryota > Metazoa > Chordata > Amphibia > Anura > Leptodactylidae > Leptodactylus > Leptodactylus fuscus. Next base: position 68,040,738 of record NC_134273.1, on the reverse strand, counting down.
TTGGGCCAAATTTAAAGTGGAATGCACTAAGATGACACTTGGAGTGACATCCATGTGGCATCCGAGTGCATTCCTTGAAGTAGTTACCTCTATGGAGGCTTCCAATGCGTTCTCTTCCAATGACACAGAGAAGGTTTGGACCTGCTCTATATTTATCAGAACACAACAGACCATCGGATGCCACCTTGGAAGAGCATCGGATTGCCCACTTTACCAATCCTTTGTTGCTCCTATGTTACACCTGTGGTCTCTTTGTTCTGCTCTTCAGTGTTGACAATTTGACATGAATATGTGACTGGTGTCTGATTGTAGTAGTGTCCGCTGCACCATGTTCATGTTGAAACATCATGGCTGGAGACCAGTAAACAAAAATTAGCAGATGACCATGGGAACAGTGAAGGATCAGTAAATGATTTTTACTGAGTTTATCATCTTATAGAATTGGAAGATTTTGGTAAAAAAAAAAAAAAAGGGGATGAACAACGAACCCAAAGCCATTGTAGTTAGAATTGGAAGGTTTGGGTAGAAAAAGCATGAACAATAAACCCAAAGCCATTGTGATTAGAATTGGAAGGTTTTGATAAAAAAAAAGGGATGATCAACGAACCCAAAGCCATTGTGGTTAGAATTGGGAGGTTTTGATTAAAAAAAAGGGATGAACAATGAAGACAAAGCCATTGTGGTTAGAATTGAAAGGTTTTGGTAGAAAAAGAGATGAACAATGAAGACAAAGCCATTGTGGTTAGAATTGGGAGGTTTTGGTAAAAAAAGGGATGAACAACGAAGATAAAGCCATTGTGGTTAGAATTGGGAGGTTTTGGTAAAAAAGGGATGAACAACGAAGATAAAGCCATTGTGGTTAGAATTGGAAGGTTTTGATAAAAAAAAAAAAAGGGATGATCAGTGAACCCAAAGCCATTGTGGTTAGAATTGGAAGGTTTTGGAAAAAAAAGGGATGAACAACGAACCCAAACCCATTGTGGTTAGAATTGGAAGGGTTTCGGAAAAAAAAAAAGGATGAACAGCAAACCCAAAGCCATTGTGGTTAGAATTGGAAGTTTTGATTAAAAAAAAAAGGGAGGATCAATGAACCTAAAGCCATTGTGGTTAGAATTGGAAGGTTTTGGTAGAAAAAGAGATGAACAACGAAGACAAAGGCATCGTGGTTAGAATGCTATGTCTATAACACCCCGCCTATATGTGATTGAAGACAGTAATCTCAATGTCTGAGCCATATTCTCAGCTCCTAAACCTTCCATTATGATGGAACACATACACAGTTCTGATCTGAATGAGCCCTAGCAAGTCAACAGACCACTTTAAAGAGATTCATCCAAAGTCGCTTGTTGATTTATCCCACATTAGCGTTTTCGCCTCTCGCTCTATGGACAAGCGGCTGTTATTTAAAGCCGGCGTCATTTAAAACTTTGTTTGAATAGATACATAGCATGTTAGAGATGTAAACACCTGTTCATTGTCAGCGTATTTCCCTTGAACTTGGCAGCGTTGTTTCCTTTTCATCTCGCAGGACACATAAATGTCTTAAATCTTCAAAATGGTGCCCCAAGGATAATGACGCTACACAATAGAGGCTTAAAAACCTGTTTACATTCCATATCCAGTTATCTTTACAACCTGAATGTTTTTTCTTTCTTCCCCTTTTTACATTACTCTGTGTTTGAATAAACCCTATTCAGATAATATAGTCTCGCTTTATATAATGTTCTGGAAAAACTACGTCTTGGTATAATGTGTAAGAGCAGGCCTGTGAGCACTTGTAATATTTTTAGCTTGATTTCTAATGTTGCTGACAGGTTCTGGAAGATTTAGAGGTTAGAAGCTGAAATTGTACCCATTAAAACTTTTTCCTACTGTAGAAAGCAATGGTACTGAATAGAGATGAGCGAACAGTGTTCTATCGAACTCATGTTCGATCGGATATTAGGCTGTTCGGCATGTTCGAATCGAATCGAACACCGCGTGGTAAAGTGCGCCATTACTCGATTCCCCTCCCACCTTCCCTGGCGCCTTTTTTGCTCCAATAACAGCGCAGGGTAGGTGGGACAGGAACTACGACACCAGTGACGTTGAAAAAAGTAGGCAAAACCCATTGGCTGCCGAAAACATGTGACCTCTAATTTAAAAGAACAGCGACGCCCAGCTTCGCGTCATTCTGAGCTTGCAATTCACCGAGGACGGAGGTTTCCGTCCAGCTAGCTAGGGCTTAGATTCTGGGTAGGCAGGGACAGGCTAGGATAGGAAGGAGAAGACAACCAACAGCTCTTGTAAGAGCTAAATTCCAGGGAGAAGCTTGTCAGTGTAACGTGGCACTGACGGGCTCAATCGCCGCAACCCAGCTTTCCCAGGATCCTGAATGGAATACACTGTCAGTGTATTCCCGTATACCCGATATATACCCCGATACCCGTTCCAACGGTGTGCCCCCCCACCTTCACCCCAGAAATACCCTGCAAGTCCCCTAGCAATAGAATTGGGGCTATATACACCCACAATTTTTACTACTGGTATACAGTGCCATTGTCTGACTGGGAATTCAAAGAATATATTGGGAATACAAATACCCTCATTTCTTGCTACTGCCATATAGTGCCAGTGTCTGACTGGTAATTCAAAGAATATATTGGGGTTACGTGCACCCACAATTTTTACTACTGGTATACAGTGCCATTGTCTGACTGGGAATTCAAAGAATATATTGGGGTTATAAATACCCTCATTTCTTGCTACTGCCATATAGTGCCAGTTTCTGACTGGTAATTCAAAGAATATATTGGGGTTACGTGCACCCACAATTTTTACTACTGGTATACAGTGCCATTGTCTGACTGGGAATTCAAAGAGTATATTGGGAATACAAATACCCTCATTTCTTGCTACTGCCATATAGTGCCATTGTCTGACTGGGAATTCAAAGAATATATTGGGGTTACGTGCACCCACAATTTTTACTACTGGTATACAGTGCCATTGTCTGACTGGGAATTCAAAGAATATATTGGGGTTATAAATACCCTCATTTCTTGCTACTGCCATATAGTGCCAGTTTCTGACTGGTAATTCAAAGAATATATTGGGGTTACGTGCACCCACAATTTTTACTACTGGTATACAGTGCCATTGTCTGACTGGGAATTCAAAGAATATATTGGGGTTATAAATACCCTCATTTCTTGCTACTGCCATATAGTGCCAGTTTCTGACTGGTAATTCAAAGAATATATTGGGGTTACGTGCACCCACAATTTTTACTACTGGTATACAGTGCCATTGTCTGACTGGGAATTCAAAGAGTATATTGGGAATACAAATACCCTCATTTCTTGCTACTGCCATATAGTGCCAGTTTCTGACTGGGAATTCAAAGAATATATTGGGGTTACGTGCACCCACAATTTTTACTACTGGTATACAGTGCCATTGTCTGACTGGGAATTCAAAGAGTATATTGGGAATACAAATACCCTCATTTCTTGCTACTGCCATATAGTGCCAGTTTCTGACTGGGAATTCAAAGAATATATTGGGGTTACGTGCACCCACAATTTTTACTACTGGTATACAGTGCCATTGTCTGACTGGGAATTCAAAGAATATATTGGGGTTATAAATACCCTCATTTCTTGCTACTGCCATATAGTGCCAGTTTCTGACTGGTAATTCAAAGAATATATTGGGGTTACGTGCACCCACAATTTTTACTACTGGTATACAGTGCCATTGTCTGACTGGGAATTCAAAGAGTATATTGGGAATACAAATACCCTCATTTCTTGCTACTGCCATATAGTGCCAGTTTCTGACTGGGAATTCAAAGAATATATTGGGGTTACGTGCACCCACAATTTTTACTACTGGTATACAGTGCCATTGTCTGACTGGGAATTCAAAGAATATATTGGGGTTACGTGCACCCACAATTTTTACTACTGGTATACAGTGCCATTGTCTGACTGGGAATTCAAAGAGTATATTGGGAATACAAATACCCTCATTTCTTGCTACTGCCATATAGTGCCAGTGTCTGACTGGTAATTCAAAGAATATATTGGGGTTACGTGCACCCACAATTTTTACTACTGGTATACAGTGCCATTGTCTGACTGGGAATTCAAAGAATATATTGGGGTTATAAATACCCTCATTTCTTGCTACTGCCATATAGTGCCAGTTTCTGACTGGTAATTCAAAGAATATATTGGGGTTACGTGCACCCACAATTTTTACTACTGGTATACAGTGCCATTGTCTGACTGGGAATTCAAAGAATATATTGGGGTTATAAATACCCTCATTTCTTGCTACTGCCATATAGTGCCAGTTTCTGACTGGTAATTCAAAGAATATATTGGGGTTACGTGCACCCACAATTTTTACTACTGGTATACAGTGCCATTGTCTGACTGGGAATTCAAAGAGTATATTGGGAATACAAATACCCTCATTTCTTGCTACTGCCATATAGTGCCAGTTTCTGACTGGGAATTCAAAGAATATATTGGGGTTACGTGCACCCACAATTTTTACTACTGGTATACAGTGCCATTGTCTGACTGGGAATTCAAAGAATATATTGGGGTTACGTGCACCCACAATTTTTACTACTGGTATACAGTGCCATTGTCTGACTGGGAATTCAAAGAATATATTGGGGTTACGTGCACCCACAATTTTTACTACTGGTATACAGTGCCATTGTCTGACTGGGAATTCAAAGAATATATTGGGGTTATAAATACCCTCATTTCTTGCTACTGCCATATAGTGCCAGTTTCTGACTGGTAATTCAAAGAATATATTGGGGTTACGTGCACCCACAATTTTTACTACTGGTATACAGTGCCATTGTCTGACTGGGAATTCAAAGAGTATATTGGGAATACAAATACCCTCATTTCTTGCTACTGCCATATAGTGCCAGTTTCTGACTGGTAATTCAAAGAATATATTGGGGTTACGTGCACCCACAATTTTTACTACTGGTATACAGTGCCATTGTCTGACTGGGAATTCAAAGAATATATTGGGGTTATAAATACCCTCATTTCTTGCTACTGCCATATAGTGCCAGTTTCTGACTGGTAATTCAAAGAATATATTGGGGTTACGTGCACCCACAATTTTTACTACTGGTATACAGTGCCATTGTCTGACTGGGAATTCAAAGAGTATATTGGGAATACAAATACCCTCATTTCTTGCTACTGCCATATAGTGCCAGTTTCTGACTGGGAATTCAAAGAATATATTGGGGTTACGTGCACCCACAATTTTTACTACTGGTATACAGTGCCATTGTCTGACTGGGAATTCAAAGAATATATTGGGGTTACGTGCACCCACAATTTTTACTACTGGTATACAGTGCCATTGTCTGACTGGGAATTCAAAGAGTATATTGGGAATACAAATACCCTCATTTCTTGCTACTGCCATATAGTGCCAGTGTCTGACTGGTAATTCAAAGAATATATTGGGGTTACGTGCACCCACAATTTTTACTACTGGTATACAGTGCCATTGTCTGACTGGGAATTCAAAGAGTATATTGGGAATACAAATACCCTCATTTCTTGCTACTGCCATATAGTGCCAGTTTCTGACTGGGAATTCAAAGAATATATTGGGGTTACGTGCACCCACAATTTTTACTACTGGTATACAGTGCCATTGTCTGACTGGGAATTCAAAGAATATATTGGGGTTATAAATACCCTCATTTCTTGCTACTGCCATATAGTGCCAGTTTCTGACTGGTAATTCAAAGAATATATTGGGGTTACGTGCACCCACAATTTTTACTACTGGTATACAGTGCCATTGTCTGACTGGGAATTCAAAGAATATATTGGGGTTATAAATACCCTCATTTCTTGCTACTGCCATATAGTGCCAGTTTCTGACTGGTAATTCAAAGAATATATTGGGGTTACGTGCACCCACAATTTTTACTACTGGTATACAGTGCCATTGTCTGACTGGGAATTCAAAGAATATATTGGGGTTATAAATACCCTCATTTCTTGCTACTGCCATATAGTGCCAGTGTCTGACTGGGAATTCAAAGAATATATTGGGGTTACGTGCACCCACAATTTTTACTACTGGTATACAGTGCCAATTTCTAACTAGGAATTCAAAATGCGCAAGGCTCCCGGAAAGGGACGTGGACGAGGCCGTGGGCGAGGTCGGGGGAATGGTTCTGGGGAGCAAGGTAGCAGTGAAGCCACAGGGCGTCCCGTGCCTACTCCTGTGGGGCAGCAAGCATTGCGCCACTCCACAGTGCCAGGGTTGCTTGCCACATTAACTAAACTGCAGGGTACAAACCTTAGTAGGCCCGAGAACCAGGAACAGGTCTTGCAATGGCTGTCAGAGAACGCTTACAGCACATTGTCCAGCAGCCAGTCAGACTCTGCCTCCTCTCCTCCTATTACCCAACAGTCTTGTCTTCCTTCCTCCCAAAATTCCGAAGCTTTACAGAACAATAACCCAAACTGTCCCTGCTCCCCAGAGCTGTTCTCCGCTCCTTTCATTGTCCCTCAACCTGCCTCTCCACGTCACGATTCCACGAACCTAACAGAGGAGCATCTGTGTCCAGATGCTCAAACACTAGAGTCTCCTCCATCTCCGTTCGATTTGGTGGTGGATGACCAGCAACCCACCCTCATCGACGATGATGTGACGCAGTTGCCGTCAGGGCATCCAGTTGACCGGCGCATTGTGCGGGAGGAGGAGATGAGACAGGAGTTGGAAGAGGAAGTGGTGGATGATGAGGACACTGACCCGACCTGGACAGGGGGGATGTCAAGCGGGGAAAGTAGTGTGGATGTTGAGGCAGGTGCAGCACCAAAAAGGGTAGCTAGAGGCAGAGGCAGAGGTCAGCAGCTTAGGCGAAGCCAGGCCACACCCGGAATCTCCCAAGATGTTCCAGTTCGTACCCAGCCCCGAAAAACTCCCACCTCGAGGGCACGTTTCTCGAAGGTGTGGAGTTTTTTCAAGGAATGCGCCGAGGACAGATATAGTGTTGTCTGCACAATTTGCCTCTCGAAATTGATTAGGGGCTCTGAGAAGAGCAACCTGTCCACCACTTCAATGCGCCGTCATTTGGAATCCAAGCACTGGAATCAGTGGCAGGCAGCAACGGCAGGACAAAGGCCGCCTGCCGTTCACGCCACTGCCACTGCCTCTGCCACTGCCTCTGCCACTGCCACTGCTGACTGTGCTGGCGATGCACTCCAGAGGACGAGCCAGGACACCACTTCATCTGCCTCCGCCACTTTGTTGACTTCTACCTCATCCTCCCCTGGTCCTGTCTTATCTCCTTCTCCTGCACCATCAAAGGCACCATCAGGCGTTTCTTTACAACAACCCACCATCTCTCAGACATTGGAGCGGCGGCAGAAATACACTGCTAACCACCCACACGCGCAAGCCTTGAACGCCAACATCGCTAAACTGCTGGCCCAGGAGATGTTGGCGTTCCGGCTTGTTGAAACTCCCGCCTTCCTGGACCTGATGGCAACTGCGGCACCTCGCTATGCCGTCCCTAGCCGTCACTACTTCTCCCGGTGTGCCGTCCCCGCCTTGCACCAGCACGTGTCACTCAACATCAGGCGGGCCCTTAGTTCCGCGCTTTGCACAAAGGTCCACTTGACCACCGACGCGTGGACAAGTGCATGCGGACAGGGACGCTACATTTCACTGACGGCACACTGGGTGAATGTAGTTGAGGCTGGGACTGCTTCCCAAACTGGCCCGGTGTACCTCGTCTCCCCGCCTAACATTCCTGGCAGGGACACGAGAAGAACACCCCCCTCCTCCTCCTCCTCTACCGCCTCCTCCTCCGCCACCGCCTCCTCCTCCGCCACCGCCTCCTCCTCCGCTGTTAGATTGACCCCAGCTACGAGTTGGAAACGTTGCAGCACTGGCGTTGGTAGACGTCAGCAGGCTGTGCTGAAGCTGATCAGCTTGGGGGACAGACAGCACACTGCCTCCGAGGTGAGGGATGCCCTCCTCGATGAGACGGCAATATGGTTTGAGCCGCTGCACCTGGGCCCAGGCATGGTCGTTTGTGATAACGGCCGGAACCTGGTAGCAGCTCTGGAGCTTGCCGGACTCCAACATGTTCCATGCCTGGCCCACGTCTTCAACCTAGTGGTGCAACGTTTCCTAAAGAGCTACCCCAATGTTCCAGAGCTACTGGTGAAAGTGCGGCGCATGTGCGCCCACTTTCGCAAGTCGACAGTAGCCGCTGCTAGCTTAAAATCTCTCCAGCAACGCCTGCATGTGCCACAACACCGGCTTTTGTGCGACGTCCCCACACGCTGGAACTCAACGTTTCAGATGTTGAATAGAGTGGTTGAGCAGCAGAGACCTTTGATGGAATACCAGCTACAAAACCCTAGGGTGCCACAAAGTCAGCTGCCTCAGTTTCACATCCATGAGTGGCCATGGATGAGAGACCTTTGTGACATCCTACGGGTCTTTGAGGAGTCCACAAGGAGGGTGAGCTCTGAGGATGCGATGGTGAGCCTTACAATCCCGCTCTTGTGTGTTCTGAGAGAATCCCTGATTGACATCAGGGATAACTCAGATCACACAGAGGAGTTAGGGATAGCATCCGATCCGTCACAGCTGGAGAGTAGGTCCACACATCTGTCCGCTTCACTGCGTTTAATGGAGGAGGAGGAGGAGGAGGAGGAGGAGGAAGAAGAGTTGTCCGATGATGTGATGGTGATACAGGAGGCTTCCGGGCAACTTCGAATCGTCCCATTGTTGCAGCGCGGATGGGTAGACATGGAGGATGAGGAGGAAATGGAGATTGAACTTTCCGGTGGGGCCAGAGGAGTCATGCCAACTAACACTGTGGCAGACATGGCTGAGTTCATGTTGGGGTGCTTTACAACCGACAAGCGTATTGTCAAAATCATGGAGGACAACCAGTACTGGATCTTTGCTATCCTTGACCCCCGGTATAAAAACAACATCTCGTCTTTTATTCCGGTAGAGGGGAGGGCCAATCGCATCAATGCTTGCCACAGGCAATTGGTGCAGAATATGATGGAGATGTTTCCAGCATGTGACGTTGGCGGCAGGGAGGGCAGTTCCTCCAGTAGGCAACCAAGTTCTCACCGGTCCACACAAACGAGGGGCACACTGTCTAAGGTCTGGGACACCTTGATGGCACCCCCTCGCCAAAGTGCCGCCACGGAGGGTCCTAGTGTCACCAGGCGTGAGAAGTATAGGCGCATGTTGCGGGAATACCTTTCCGACCACAGCCCTGTCCTCTCCGACCCCTCTGCGCCCTACACGTATTGGGTGTCGAAGTTGGACCTGTGGCTTGAACTTGCCCTATATGCCTTGGAGGTGCTGTCCTGTCCTGCCGCCAGCGTCCTATCTGAGAGGGTGTTCAGTGCAGCCGGTGGCATCATCACTGACAAGCGCACCCGTCTGTCAGCTGAGAGTGCCGACCGGCTCACTTTGATAAAAATGAACCACCACTGGGTAGAGCCGTCATTTTTATGCCCACCTGTGTAAAGCACCCCAACATGAAACTCCATGTCTGTACTCAACCTCTCCAATTCCTCCGCATCCTCATACTCATCCACCATAAGCGTTGCACAATTCTGCTAATACTAGGCTCCCTCCACCCTGATTTCCCCCAACTCTGCTGGTTAGAGGCTCCCTCCACCCTGATTTCCACCAACTCTGCTGGTTAGAGGCTCCCTCCACCATGAATTTGCCCAAACTGAGCTGTTTAGAGGCTCCCTCCACCATGAATTTGCCCAAACTGGGCTGTTTAGAGGCTCCCTCCACCATGAATTGGTCCAAACTGGGTTTTTTAGAGGCTCCCTCCACCATGAATTGGTCCAAACTGGGCTGGTTAGAGGCTCCCTCCACCATGAATTTGCCCAAACTGGGCTGTTTAGAGGCTCCCTCCACCATGAATTGGTCCAAACTGGGCTGGTTAGAGGCTCCCTCCACCATTAATTGGTCCAAACTGGGCTGGTTAGAGGCTCCCTCCACCATTAATTGGTCCAAACTGGGCTGGTTAGAGGCTCCCTCCACCATGAATTGGTCCAAACTGGGTTTTTTAGAGGCTCCCTCCACCATGAATTGGTCCAAACTTGGCTGTTTAGAGGCTCCCTCCACCATGAATTGGTCCAAACTGGGCTGGTTAGAGGCTCCCTCCACCATTAATTGGTCCAAACTGGGCTGGTTAGAGGCTCCCTCCACCATGAATTTGCCCAAACTGGGCTGTTTAGAGGCTCCCTCCACCATGAATTTGCCCAAACTGGGCTGTTTAGAGGCTCCCTCCACCATGAATTGGTCCAAACTGGGTTTTTTAGAGGCTCCCTCCACCATGAATTGGTCCAAACTGGGCTGGTTAGAGGCTCCCTCCACCATTAATTGGTCCAAACTGGGGTGGTTAGAGGCTCCCTCCACCATTAATTGGTCCAAACTGGGCTGGTTAGAGGCTCCCTCCACCATTAATTGGTCCAAACTGGGCTGGTTAGAGGCTCCCTCCACCATTAATTGGTCCAAACTGGGCTGTTTAGAGGCTCCCTCCACCATTAATTGGTCCAAACTGGGCTGGTTAGAGGCTCCCTCCACCATGAATTTGCCCAAACTGGGCTGTTTAGAGGCTCCCTCCACCATGAATTGGTCCAAACTGGGTTTTTTAGAGGCTCCCTCCACCATGAATTTGCCCAAACTGGGCTGGTTAGAGGCTCCCTCCACCATGAATTGGTCCAAGCTGGGTTTTTTAGAGGCTCCCTCCACCATGAATTTGCCCAAACTGGGCTGGTTAGAGGCTCCCTCCACCATGAATTGGTCCAAACTGGGCTGGTTAGAGGCTCCCTCCACCATGAATTTGCCCAAACTGGGCTGTTTAGAGGCTCCCTCCACCATGAATTGGTCCAAACTGGGCTGGTTAGAGGCTCCCTCCACCATGAATTTGCCCAAACTGGGCTGTTTAGAGGCTCCCTCCACCATGAATTGGTCCAAACTGGGTTTTTTAGAGGCTCCCTCCACCATGAATTGGTCCAAACTGGGTTTTTTAGAGGCTCCCTCCACCATGAATTGGTCCAAACTGGGCTGGTTAGAGGCTCCCTCCACCATTAATTGGTCCAAACTGGGCTGGTTAGAGGCTCCCTCCACCATGAATTGGTCCAAACTGGGTTTTTTAGAGGCTCCCTCCACCATGAATTTGCCCAAACTGGGCTGTTTAGAGGCTCCCTCCACCATGAATTGGTCCAAACTGGGCTGGTTAGAGGCTCCCTCCACCATTAATTGGTCCAAACTGGGCTGGTTAGAGGCTCCCTCCACCATGAATTGGTCCAAACTGGGCTGGTTAGAGGCTCCCTCCACCATGAATTTGCCCAAACTGGGCTGTTTAGAGGCTCCCTCCACCATTAATTGGTCCAAACTGGGCTGGTTAGAGGCTCCCTCCACCATGAATTTGCCCAAACTGGGCTGTTTAGAGGCTCCCTCCACCATGAATTGGTCCAAACTGGGTTTTTTAGAGGCTCCCTCCACCATGAATTGGTCCAAACTGGGCTGGTTAGAGGCTCCCTCCACCATGAATTTTCCAAAACTTGGCTGTTTAGAGGCTCCCTCCACCATGAATTGGTCCAAACTGGGTTTTTTAGAGGCTCCCTCCACCATGAATTGGTCCAAACTGGGTTTTTTAGAGGCTCCCTCCACCATGAATTGGTCCAAACTGGGCTGGTTAGAGGCTCCCTCCACCATGAATTTCCCAAAACTTGGCTGTTTAGAGGCTCCCTCCACCATGAATTGGTCCAAACTGGGCTGGTTAGAGGCTCCCTCCACCATGAATTTCCCAAAACTTGGCTGTTTAGAGGCTCCCTCCACCATGAATTGGTCCAAACTGGGCTGGTTAGAGGCTCCCTCCACCATTAATTGGTCCAAACTGGGCTGGTTAGAGGCTCCCTCCACCATGAATTGGTCCAAACTGGGTTTTTTAGAGGCTCCCTCCACCATGAATTTGCCCAAACTGGGCTGTTTAGAGGCTCCCTCCACCATGAATTGGTCCAAACTGGGCTGGTTAGAGGCTCCCTCCACCATGAATTGGTCCAAACTGGGCTGGTTAGAGGCTCCCTCCACCATTAATTGGTCCAAACTGGGCTGGTTAGAGGCTCCCTCCACCATGAATTGGTCCAAACTGGGTTTTTTAGAGGCTCCCTCCACCATGAATTTGCCCAAACTGGGCTGTTTAGAGGCTCCCTCCACCATGAATTGGTCCAAACTGGGCTGGTTAGAGGCTCCCTCCACCATTAATTGGTCCAAACTGGGCTGGTTAGAGGCTCCCTCCACCATGAATTGGTCCAAACTGGGCTGGTTAGAGGCTCCCTCCACCATGAATTTGCCCAAACTGGGCTGTTTAGAGGCTCCCTCCACCATTAATTGGTCCAAACTGGGCTGGTTAGAGGCTCCCTCCACCATGAATTTGCCCAAACTGGGATGTTTAGAGGCTCCCTCCACCATGAATTGGTCCAAACTGGGTTTTTTAGAGGCTCCCTCCACCATGAATTGGTCCAAACTGGGCTGGTTAGAGGCTCCCTCCACCATGAATTTCCCAAAACTTGGCTGTTTAGAGGCTCCCTCCACCATGAATTGGTCCAAACTGGGCTGGTTAGAGGCTCCCTCCACCATGAATTTCCCAAAACTTGGCTGTTTAGAGGCTCCCTCCACCATGAATTGGTCCAAACTGGGCTGGTTAGAGGCTCCCTCCACCATTAATTGGTCCAAACTGGGCTGGTTAGAGGCTCCCTCCACCATGAATTGGTCCAAACTGGGTTTTTTAGAGGCTCCCTCCACCATGAATTTGCCCAAACTGGGCTGTTTAGAGGCTCCCTCCACCATGAATTGGTCCAAACTGGGCTGGTTAGAGGCTCCCTCCACCATAAATTGGTCCAAACTGGGCTGGTTAGAGGCTCCCTCCACCATTAATTGGTCCAAACTGGGCTGGTTAGAGGCTCCCTCCACCATGAATTTGCCCAAACTGGGCTGGTTAGAGGCTCCCTCCACCATGAATTGGTCCAAACTGGGTTTTTTAGAGGCTCCCTCCACCATGAATTTGCCCAAACTGGGCTGGTTAGAGGCTCCCTCCACCATGAATTGGTCCAAACTGGGGTTTTTAGAGGCTCCCTCCACCATGAATTTGCCCAAACTGGGGTGTTTAGAGGCTCCCTCCACCATGAATTTGCCCAAACTCTGCTGGTTAGAGGCTCAATCCACCCTGATTTTCAAAAGAAATGTTGGTGCCAACCTCAACTTACTACAAGGGCCAAATTCACTGCTGGTGACAAGCTCTCCTCACTGCAAGTGCCAAATACACATGTTTCAAGGTGTTTTCCTACTGTCAGAGAGGTGGTATTGAGTGTGTAAAGTGTGTAGTTGTTAGGCTGTGATGTTGGGGTAATAGAGGGTCTTTGGTGTGTTAGATGCCCCCAGACATGCTTCCCCTGCTGTCCCAGTGTCATTCCAGAGGTGTTGGCATCATTTCCTGGGGTGTCATAGTGGACTTGGTGACCCTCCAGACACGGATTTGGGTTTCCCCCTTAACGAGTATCTGTTCCCCATAGACTATAATGGGGTTCGAAACCCGTTCGAACACACGAACATTGAGCGGCTGTTCGAATCGAATTTCGAACCTCGAACATTTTAGTGTTCGCTCATCTCTAGTACTGAACAGTAATAAAACTATAGGGATATGTCCATGGAATTATTGTTTATCCATTGATTTATTAGATAAAAAATTATGCTTTGGCGGGATTAACAGCTCAAGAAATCCAGTTTAGGAACATTTGCAAGGTTTGAGGGATGGTATGGGTTGCAAAATAATACTAATACGGCAAAAAATATCGTAAAAATACACGTACTTCACATAGGATTCCAGTTTATTTACAGAGTATTCAGATTTCTTGGACAGGGTTACTGATTCCCAGTATGTTTTTTTTTTATATATCTTTGGAGTATGGAAGGAAACCCACGCAAACACAGGGAGAACATACAAACTCCTTGAAGATGTTGTCCTTAGCAGGATTTGAACCCAGGACTCCAGTGCTGCAAGGCTACAGTGCTAACCGCCAAGTCACCACATTGCCCCATTGATTCCCAGTATGCTTGTTCCAGCATAAGTCATCTGTTAAATAGTATTTGTCAAACAGAAGTTCTATGCAGAAATACTTGGTATAGGAGTAGGATGTTCCATAGGTGAAAAGCTTTATTGGCCAATAAAATGTAATTACTTCCTGTTGGAGAAAAAACTCTGCTGTATTATTACTTATTGCACCATGGCGGCTATTGATATGCAATTGCCTTGGGGCCCATAGGCAGAGTGAGCCCACATATGTGCAAGGCTGTTTTCATTATGATGAAAAGCCATTTGAAGCTTTTTTACCATCCACAGTATAACATAACTATATGGGTTCTGTTTTATGTAGTAGACGTCACATGATTGGTGCTCAAGTGAAATATGCAAATTAGCTCTCTTTCAAAAACAAAACAAAAAGCAAGCTGTGCCTCTAGCACCCCCTGTTGCCTACTGTGCATGTCCATTGGCCAGTGTACTGTGGCCACTTACATGAACGACTGTTCGGCCACAGGAAATGGCCACCGGACATGCCCAGTTGGCACTTTTGGCTAAAGATATGGTCGATGACCTAGTGAAGAGGCGGTCAGGAGAAGAAGAAAGAAGCGTCGTTGGGGAGTTTTTGGACAGCACAGGGGACGGCTCCTGGGCTGGGCTGAAACTCATTTACATATGGAAGAAATAAGAAGTTTCTCGGGAATGGCAGCGCAGGTCAGAAAAAGAAAGGCAAGAGAAGAATAGTCTTTATTAAGGGTATTCTGAAGTGCACTTGTTAGGGAAGTGCTGTAGATGAACCCTGGGGGAGGGGCACAAGAGACAGTGAGCCCTGGTCTGAAACCCCCCACTGTCCCTTCCTGCTTGCCGGTCCTATCCTAGGTAATAGGCGACAACTAGACAACTGTTTTTTATTTCTTGTTTTATGGAATCCTATTTTTATTACTGAAAACAAGTTTCGGGTTGTCAACTACTAGCCAAAGGATGGAATTTTTACTCTCAGTTTTCTGCTGGAAACAAGTTTCAGAGTATAAACTTGCTGGGTTTAGAAAATTTTTGCTTTGCTACAAATTTTTTCTGTAAACTTCCTGGTTTATTACATATTCTGGATTACCGGATACCAGATCAGGCCAGGTTCACATCTGCGTCCCGACCTCCATTCTGCAGGTTTCCGTTTCCTGTCCAAAATGGAAATGGAAACCTGCAGGCATTTTTCAAACCCATTCATTTGAGCGCCCATGAGCGTTTTGTGCACTCCGCGGCGAGACCGTTTTTTTTTAACCGGACACAAAGTCGGACATACAGGACTTTGTGTCCGGTTAAAAAAAACCAGTTTCGCCACGGAATACACAAAACGCTCACGGCTGGACACTGTCTGTCAGGTTTCCATCTTCTGTCTTCGACAGACGGAGATGGGGCGCAGATGTGAACGAGCCGTAAAAGACTTTACTGTGCATATTTTTTTCCAAAAATTTCCCCGAAGTGAGAAAACACAATGACTAATTTTCCAATCTGATCTTGTCATTCTAGTTTTCTCTTCCTTTTTTTCCTTTTCTAATCTCTAATAATCCCAGAGACATTCTTTGATTGTCTGTTTGGATCGGATCCACTTCTAAAATAAGCAACGTAATGGGCTTTATGGCACTTACTTGAGGATAATTCATCCACGAGAGTGACAATACATACTTGTTTTAATAGGAATATGCTTTATGGTAAGTGAGACTGCTATTTAATTAGCCAAGGGAAGAGTAGTTCATGATACAATCTGTTCCTCTCATCTTGGACATTAGGAAAGGAGTCAGGCTGTGTTATTTATGGATCTGCCCTTTATATGTTGTGGCTCGGAGTACGCTCTTCACCAAGAAGTTTTTTGATTTTTTTTTTTTTAAGAGACGCTACGTAAAAAAATTAAAGGGAAGTTTCTTATTAAAAATTAAAACCCAATGATGTCAATGTTGTATAGAATACAGAAAGTAAAGCAGCGGGATTTTTTTACACTAACTCAGAGTTTTGCTTTTTTACTGATCAGCATCTGCTGTTTCGTTGGCATACCCCTGTACCCGTTCAATGTTTTTCTCTATCGTAACTCGCTAATGAAAATAGACGTAAGCCATGTGATAAATCCATAAACTGAAAGGCAAGCAGCAAGTTTTGCTTTTAGATAAACCTACATTTTGCCTTTGACCCATATTTGTCCATCTACATCCATACGGTACAGGTTTAAAGGAGTCACCTCCATTGCTGTTTCATGGGCGTATAAGGTGTGTGGTAATGAGGGAAAGGTTTAATGTGTAGAGATGAGCAAGTAGTACTCGATCGAGTAGGTATTCGATCGAATACTACGGTATTCAAAATACTCGATCGAGTACCACTCGCTATTCGAATGTAAAAGTTCGATGCAGAACCAGCATTGATTGGCCGAATGCTATACAGTCGGCCAATCAACGCTGGTTCTTCTCCCACCTTTAGAAGTCTTCTCCGTGCAGCTTCCCCGCAGCGTCTTCCGGCTCTGAATTCACTCTGCCAGGCATCGGCCTGGGCAGAGCCGACTGCGCATGTCCGCTTGTAGTGCGGACATGCGCAGTCGGCTCTGCCCAGGCCCGATGCCTAGCAGAGTGAATTCAGAGCCGGAAGATGCTGCAGGGACGCTGCAGGGAGAAGACTTCTCGGACGATCCAGTCCGACCCTCACTCGTGGACTTGGTAAGTATAATTTGATTGAACGTTGCCTACCCCTGAAACAAGCCTTTTTCCCCCATAGACTATAATAGGGTTTGATATTCGATTCGAGTAGTCGAATATTGAGGGGCTACTCAAAACGAATATCGAACCTCGAACATTTTACTGTTCGCTCATCTCTACTACTTTCCTCTCCGCATGACTCGTGCAGACACCGCACGGAAAACACACGGACCCCATTATAGTCTATGGAGTCTTCTTTCATAAACTCACCTCTTGTTAATTCGTTCAGTATTCCGTTCAGGGGTCCCCATGCTGACGGAATACCGAACGTTGATGTGAACCAGGCCATAGTACAGCTACATTGATAAACTAAGCTATATCACGAGTACATTTTTGCAAGAAAAAATATGGCACCAAATCAAATGTAAGTATTCATTAGTAGACTTATAATGTACTTAAAACTGATATACGATTGTATTTTATGCATTACAACATATGATTAAGCTTTGTTCTATGTTCTTAAATCAATCCAACGGGCGATATTCTCAATACCTTTCAACAATAGTATAGGGAATGAATGACCTGAATTAAAGAGCTTGCATTATAATGTAAATTGGTACTCCAGTGTAAAAGGATTGCACAGCTACTGTAGGGTTTGAAAAATAGATATTGGACATTTGGAAGTCTTCCTTCAGAATAAAACTAGAGTCTGTAGTCTCTAGAGGACGCTTTATTACAATGAGGCTGTCATCTGAAAAAATATTTTTTTTATTCTCTTTTATATTAATATATTAAATCAGCAAAAAGATTATGGTATGACATGGACCAATAACTGTCCGCCCCTATTACCCTAAAGGAAGTGCTGAAACTAAGAATCATCTGCGTCGAGTGCAGTGGTTCTTAACTGGGGTTCGATCGAACCCTAGGCCCTATGCACGGTTCATTTTGTGTACCAGTAAAAAACATATACCTATGTCTTGAATTTGGAAAAAATTATATTTGATTTATCACTAAAGAAGGGTTCGGTGAATGTGCATCTGAAACTGGTGGGTTCGGTACCTCAAACAAGGTTAAAAACCACTGGTCTAGTGAACCCCTATTCCAATTTTCAACTCCAAAAACTTGGATGATGGGGAGACAAAGCATTTATAATTCTATATTTTGGCTGAGATTTGTTGACTACTTTGCCCGTCCCCATGCCAATCACGTTTGGTCAAGCTGAGATCAATTTGACATCCTACTATAAAAGTGGCAGGTCCTCTGCTGTCTTTTAAGTGGAAACCACTGGCATCGACACATGAAATCTTTAAAAAGTGTCCATCAAACTATAGTAAATGTATTTTTATGCCAAAAATAAGAAGTGAGTATAAATCTAGATGCAAATTGTTTCAATATGTGAAACATTTAAAAGCAAAAATATACTTCAAAACCACAGTTGTGTGGCCCAAGGTTGAACTCAGAGCGGAGCTCTACAAGTATTATAGGTTCAATATAAGTAGTGATTTGCC
The DNA here is from genome assembly GCF_031893055.1 of Leptodactylus fuscus. NCBI lineage: Eukaryota > Metazoa > Chordata > Amphibia > Anura > Leptodactylidae > Leptodactylus > Leptodactylus fuscus. The sequence goes on along the minus strand of NC_134273.1, from coordinate 68,022,421 downwards.
TTCTGTGAGATGTCCTCTCTATTCAAGGGCCCAAGGACGGTATATAGGACCAATTTCTGAAATAGATCAGCATAAAGCAGTCTAATAATACACCTAGATATCCATCTAGTAATACATTAAATCTATGGATGAATGAATCGATGCTGACGAAGTGGAATTCGATCAGAATTTCAGGAAATATTCGATTTGCATCAAACCTGGATTTCCTCGGGCTTCAAATCACCTTTTTCATAAAATATCTGCTGCACATGTTAAGAAACAGGACAAGGAACTCTGAGAATGTGGTATAATTTACAATGCCATGTGTGCAGCCATTCAGCAGCCAGTCTTGTGATGTCACAGCCCTTTAACCCCTTCACGACCGCCCACATCATCAGGAATGGGTGTTAGCTGTAACAGACTGATAACACCCTGCTCCATAGCCTCCAGTTGGAGCACAGCTCCAATTGAGGTTTTTAATCCCTTGAATGCCGCGGTAAAACAAGACCACGGCATCCAAGGGGTTCTGCCATGTCAAATGTCCTCCCCCTGGCACCATCCACGGTGAGATCAGGGGGTGCCCATATGCATTTTCTGCCACCTGGGGTCTGGTCAGTGACCCCAGGCTGACTGGAGCCTCTTCTGCCTCGTTGATCCTGCTGGGAAGCGAGGTAGTAAATGTAGTATTTTTGCTTGACAAATAAGTAGCATATAAAATTTCCACTTGGGGCTGCGCCTATTTTAAGAAGGGATTCACGACCCAAATCCCTCCTGCTTTGTTAATGTTGGCCACCTGCTCCACTATTTTCCCAACTTCCATAGAAGTGAATAAAGAAACCTGAGCATGCGCAGCCACCTTTCAATTCACAGGGGCTGCAAAGTAAGTTCAGGGACCCCAATTCTTAAGGTAGGTGTGGGTCCCACTGAAGAGACCTGTGCCTAAGTGACATTTATTGACCATCCCGTGGATATGCCATAAATGTTGGAAAAAGGACTACCCCTTTAATTTATTTATATACATATACAGTACATATTGCTCCAATGCTGTTAAAGGGGAGGGCTGGGAGTGGGATAAATAAAAATCAAGGGATACTCACCTACATCCAGTCCTCCATTGTTTCTGTCCAGTGTCCACATTGGTTGAGCTGGAAGTAACCTCTGTGGCCAATCACTGGTCTCAGTAGTCAGATATTGGGTACCAGTGATGTCATTACCTCCCATCTGGCCGACTGTAGAGAAATGGGATGGAACTAGTGACCTAAGCTTTCCTTTTACTCTACCCCTACCTGGATTTTACAGTTTGATTGGAGAATCCCTTTAATTCACTTTATGAGATATTTGTCCAAAGTCAACTCAAGGACAAGATCTTTAAAGACTTTTTCATCTCCATTCTCTAATAGGAACAGAATAGGACACAACAATCGAATGTTATTCTCATAGGTAGGAAATATTAAAGATATCCTCTTTCAAACATTTCTCTCTGTTGGTCAGAAAGGCCTTCTGAAATGCTTTCAGCATGGAACAAAATAATTTGCTGTATCTTCTTGTTCTTGACTTATGTAGCCTACACACTCCCTCATTAGCCATAAGACCCGAGAGATCAAGAACTTAATGAAACATGATTTCACACAGCAAGAGATAAATGCATAGCTTTGCTGCATGAAAAAAAAGAATTTCAATATAAATTGTGCATTCTTAGTATTTTACATGCCATTCCGTGCTCAGTTTGTTTCTAAAATGAAGTGTACAGCGTTCTGAAAAAAGTATATGCCCCCTTCAGATAATGCGGTTATTGAACATTTGTCACACTGATCAGTTCTCACCAAAATGCAATAGAGAAATGAAACCTACATAGGATGACCCTTTCTCCTAGACTGCTTTGGAAGAGCTCCTTATAGGGTTTGTGCCACTATTGACACAACTATGTGTCCAGATGAGTGTCGAATCACTAGGGCCTGACTGTTAGCAATCAGGAGAACAAAGGCTAAAAAGTCGCCCCAAAAAGTCAATATTGCGCCCTAGTACTCCATTGTGGGACAAGTTCAGAACCCTATTCTGATGATTGTAACAGTCAGTCTGACACTTATCATTAGAGGCACTACCCCTTTAAGAATCGGCATCATAAATCAGATTTCTGCCATGGATTTACAGTTTGATGACCGTGAGCACCATTCAGTCTCTCTAATCTGTGTCTAGCTAACCCTTGTGCAAGCTAAGGCACAAAACAACATGTAAAGTCTTTTTTTTCTGCAATGTGCGTTATGGATTCCATGATGTGAACATCCATTAAGTATATATATTCTTTGACCATTCCTATTTCTATTGTAAGAAGGTGACAGGCAGAGTGCTGGAGTCCAGATATGTCAGCCCAAAGTTTCTGACCTATGTGTGGTCCAGGGCGGATCTGGAGTAGGTCTCAGCCCAAGAGTAGATCCTTGGCTCATTACCAAGTCTGCAAATCCTGCATTGCGTTGGAGTTCCATGGGGTGAAAGGAGGTGTGTGGTTCTGTCCTGTAACCCTGAGTCCAGTGAGACACCATTGCGCTTGTTTTGTTTGTGCCGCTGGAAGTAAGCAACACGTATAGTTAGCTTATCAGTTCTGTTTAATTAGTTGCTCAGACGAGCAGGTTTTTTTTAATTTTGTTTTTGCCTGAAGTTAAGGCGGTATTTTGTTTTGTTTATTTTGTGCCTGAAGTCAAGGTTTATTTATTTTCCTGTTTTTTTTTCTAAATAAACAAGTTTGCTGCTAATTTTGTGTCCCTGTCTTGACTGTTTGGGTCCACACCACTGCTTCTACTGAGCTAACCTCCACACACTATTTTTCAAAAAATCAGTCCATTAGTTTCTCAGACAAGCAGGATTTTATTTTGTTTAGATCTGAAGTTAAGGCGGTATTTTGTTTTGTTTATTTTGTGCCTGAAGTCAAGGTTTATCTATTTTCTTGTTTTTTTCTAAATAAACCAGTTTGCTGCACATTTTGTGTCCCTGTCTTGACTGTTTTGGGTCTGCACCACTGCTTCTACTAAACTAACTTCCCCATACTAATTTTCCAAAAATTGCTCCATTTTCTATATGCAGATTCTTCTTTATGATGTGTTCATTGTTATTACTATTCTAATAAGCATGATAATATCACTAACAACAATCATCATAATAACTATAGGAAATACATTAGCTCTCCTTTACCCACTAAGAAAAAAAAACTTCCCAAGACATTATTATGCTGAGCGTTATTTCATACAAATTTCTCTTCTTGGAGATCTGTTTATGACATAGGTGGCATTTCAAGTAGCAAAGTTCTTGGCATCGAGGCAGAATAGAAAGGTTATAAACTAATAACGTTCTTTGATCCGTGCCAGGTTTACAGTCAAAAGAGGGCAGTACATGGCACTATTATGGATAACAAGGATACAAATTCTCTGATGGGAGCTCTAATAAGTGTAGTAGGAGCATGTTGTAATAAAGAGCACTTGAAAATGGATGAGGTATAACAAAATTATTCATAAAGGGAAATGGAAAAGAATGTCATGCTGAGTGGTTACATGCACTTATAGGAAGCACTAACAAGGTTATATCACTAGGAGCGGAGTGCCAACGCTGTCTCCTCTGTGTTCCAAACAGCACAAGAAAGAAGCCGCTTTATTCCTGGGGAAACAAGGTAGACAATCTAGATTGATGCAAAGTATTTCTACAGGCTTTAAATAATGTAGAAACAAACTAGCAAAATTGGGCTCCCCTCCATCAGAATAACATGAAGATACAGGATTTCTTTTGAAGATGTCTTTTCCATCTGAATCATTTGCTGTTCTTTGCGAGCAAAGCACAATAAGGAAACAATGCCGTCCGCAAAACCCACATTCTGCGATGTTTAAAAATTAAGAGATGGAGAAAGTTGTTGCCTTTGACATTGGAAGAAGATTAAAAAAAAAAAAAAAGAAAACCCTGCATGCAGATATGACTGCGCGAGCCAAGCAGGTTCAATTTAACATGACATATTTTGGTGCGCAGAAAGTGGAATATTTGATTTTCGGCAATTTATAAGGCCTGTACTTCAACAGTTCGTTCTTCAACTATATCTGTAATAGTGACACTAATGTGCGGCAGCTGTTTGCAGAAAGTATAAATGCAGATGATTATAGAAATGGAAGGCAGGATGATTATAAAGCCTCTGACTTTGTAAGTAGATTTTACCTGCAAAATAATGACATAGGATAAAAAGAACAGAATAGGAGAGATTTGGATATACGGTAAATTGCAGTATTCTGCCAGGTAGTAAGTACTGAACATTGTCGCATTAAAACAAACTTGTAATTCTATGATTCAAACAAGTGTGTGTGGGAGACTCGGGGGTTTATTTAATAACTTACCTTATTCTCTGAAAGTAGTCGTGAAATTAAAAATGTATACTATTTAGAGATGAGCGAGTACCACACACTATTTGAATGTAAAAGTTCGATGCAGAACCAGCATTGATTGGCAGAATGCTATACAGTCGGCCAATCAACGCTGGTTCTTCTCCTACCTTTAGAAGTCTTCTCCGTGCAGCTTTCCCGCGGCGGCGGCCGGCTCTTCATTCACTCTGCCAGGCATCGGGCCTGGGCAGAGCCGACTGTGCATGTCCGCTTGTAGTGCGGGCATGTGCAGTCGGCTCTGCCCAGACCCGATGCCTGGCAGAGTGAATGAAGAGGCGGAAGACACCGCGGGGATGCTGCAAGGAGAAGACTTCTCGGAGGATCCAGCCCGACCCTCACTTGTGGACTTGGTAAGTATAATTTGATCGAACATTGCCTATCCCTGAAACCAGCATTTTCCCCCCATAGACTATAATAGGGTTCGATATTCGATTCGAGTAGTCGAATATTGAGGGGCTACTCGAAACGAATATCGAACCTCGAACATTTTACTGTTCGCTCATCTCTAATAATATTCGCGAGCTTAGCTACACAATCAGCATTCATAGGCAATTGAGTATTGAGGGAAAAAGGGGGAAAGGGCCTTGGATTAGCATTGCTCTTTCCACTCAGACCCCTACCATCCCCTACCTTCTCAGATCTGCACCATTGAGAGTTGATTCTCTCACTGTTATGACAACAACCATCCTACTTGAGTAGCAAGAGCAGTGCTCCTAGAGCTGAAGGCCCGCCCCACGACACTAACTGCCTCATTTGCATAAAACTTCAAAGTTATTTTTCTGTAAATCTAAAAAAAGTGACTTATTTAACAAGATTATGTTATCACTGTAATGCGCTCTGTAATGTGGTGGTAGCATTTCACTGTGCTTGGGAGAGGTGGACAACGAAGATTGTCCAGCACTCAGAATTAGGGTTGAGCAATCATGTTCGGAAAAGATTGGATTCCGATCGGCAATCAAGAAAATTTCATGATCGTGATCGGAATTCCGAACACGATCTTTTTAAGTGGGATCGAGAACGGTGATTATTTCCCACAATGCTTTGCTACTGGCCAAGCATTGTGGGAAAAGCTAACAATGTTAACCTTCACACTGAGTACACGCGCCACTCATTCTGAGCGGAGTGTATACTCAGTGTGAAGGCTCGCTGTGGTTCCATAGGAATGAATGGAAGCAGCCATTACACAGCCTTAACCCCCTGTGCGCCGGCTGCGTCTATTCATTCTAATGGGAGATTAGCTAACATCTCTAGTAGCTACTTACCTGCAGAGATGGCTGGTCCGGTGCCCGGTGTTCTTGTTCTTCTTTACCTCACTGCCCCCACCTCCCAGGTTAGTGTTAAAGAGCTAGGAAGAAGGCGGGGCATGTGGCTTAGGAGAGTGTGGGCAGGTACAGGGCAGGGAGACATGACGTCTCCCCTCCCAGTACCTGACCACATTCTCCTAACCTGCCCACACTCGAGAACACTGGGCACCGGACCAGCCATCTCTGCAGGTAAGTGGACACCAGGGGGGACTAAGTAGCCAGAGGATTAAAAAAAAAATCCTCTGGCTACTTAGTGATTCAAAAAAATCACTACACAGCATGGATTCTAACAATTAAAGTTATCAATTATTAGATTCCATGGTGTATAGTGAACAGGATTGTTTTTAAAATCCAACCTCCGATTAGTAAAAAAAATCCCATTGATTTGCATTGGGATCGGAATTGGGATCGAGATCGGGTTCGAATGAAAAATGATCGGAAATCGGATTTCAAAGTTGATCCTGAAAAGTTAAAATCGGCTCAACCCTACTCAGAATCCAACGTTAAGGAAATGGATTAAAGCTTCAATTTTATTTATGAAGACATTATTCTATCATTAAAAAGCTTTTGTGCAGAGGTCAGAAAAAGTAGTTTCTATGCGTTTCCAGGCTTCAAAGCCTCTTAACCATGACATGGGAGAGGTGGTAGACTCTTCTTAAAGATCAGCAAATCAATGGTGAGCTAGTGATACCTGTTTGTGAGTCCCAACCACCAGCCCACCTGTACCACTCACCTTAACAATTTTCAGCCATGTCCCTTTCATATATTTCCATTGTCTTCTTTATCTGGGTACAGATGTCCATGAAAATTAGATCACATGTCTTCTGACCATTCCCATCTCCTGTTGGCACCCACCACATAGTAATCATGGCATTCCTACAGAATCTCTCATTGACTATATGTTGCCGATCAACTGCTATTATGATTGTCTCTTATTGGGATAGTGAAAGGCTGAGTATCATAAATCTTCTCACCCAGTGCACCAGAGGGCAGGGGTCATACATTTACCATGCAAAGACTATATAGTGAGCCCCCTGAATGAATTTTACTGATGGGTTGTAGGCTCCCCAGCCCAACACTTAGCCAGGACACAAGACAGTTATGAAGTGACAATTGCTGCTACTAGAGGTTAGACCCCATGACATGACCAAGTGTGCATCAAAGGTGGGGCACATTTTGAGATCGAATGCCTGTGTTTGCGTGAATTTCTTTTGTGTACTCTTACGGTAGTTTCCTCCCATACTCCACAGACATACTGATAGGGAATTTAGATTGTGAGCCCTATGTGGGATAGTGTTGACTTCGGTAACCTCTGTAAAAGTGCTGCAGAATATGGTGGGAAAATGAATAAATAACTCTTACTTTCTGTTCCGATCACACAGAGCAGAATACAGTAGGATATGCTCTATTTTCATTGCAATGGACCATCAGAAAACCCCTCGGATATGTGCATGGAGACTTATGACAAAATTAAATACAGTCCTATGAAAAAGTTTGGGCACCCCTATTAATCTTAATCATTTTTTGTTCTAAATATTTTGGTGTTTGCAACAGCCATTTCAGTTTGATATATCTAATAACTGATGGACACAGTAATATTTCAGGATTGAAATGAGGTTTATTGTACTAACAGAAAATGTGCAATATGCATTAAACCAAAATTTGACCGGTGCAAAAGTATGGGCACCCTTATCATTTTATTGATTTGAATTCCCCTAACTACTTTTTACTGACTTACTGAAGCACAAAATTGGTTTTGTAACCTCAGTGAGCTTTGAACTTCATAGCCAGATGTATCCAATCATAAGAAAAGGTATTTAAGGTGGCCAATTGCAAGTTGATCTCCTATTTGAATCTCCTCTGAAGAGTGGCATCATGGGCTACTCAAAACAACTCTCAAATGATCTGAAAACAAAGATTGTTCAACATAGTTGTTCAGGGGAAGGATACAAAAAGTTGTCTCAGAGATTTAACCTGTCAGTTTCCACTGTGAGGAACATAGTAAGGAGATGGAAGACCACAGGGACAGTTCTTGTTAAGCCCAGAAGTGGCAGGCCAAGAAAAATATCAGAAAGGCAGAGAAGAAGAATGGTGAGAACAGTCAAGGACAATCCACAGACCACCTCCAAAGAGCTGCAGCATCATCTTGCTGCAGATGGTGTCACTGTGCATCGGTCAACTATACAGCGCACTTTGCACAAATAGAAGCTGTATGGGAGAGTGATGAGAAAGAAGCCGTTTCTGCACGTACGCCACAAATAGAGTTGCCTGAGGTATGAAAAAGCACATTTGGACAAGGCAGCTTCATTTTGGAAACAAAAATTGAGTTGTTTGGTCATACAAAAAGGTGTTATGCATGGCGTCCAAAAACAAACAGCATTCCAAGAAAAACACATGCTACCCACTGTAAAATTTGGTGGAGGTTCCATCATGCTTTGGGGCTGTGTGGCCAATGCCGGCATCGGGAATCTTGTTAAAGTTGAGGGTCGCATGGATTCCACTCAGTATCGGCAGATTCTTGAGAATAATGTTCAAGAATCAGTGACGAAGTTGAAGTTACGCCGGGGATGGATATTTCAGCAAGACAATGATCCAAAACACCGCTCCAAATCCTCAGGCATTCATGCAGAGGAACAATTACAATGTTCTGGAATGGCCATCCCAGTCCCCAGACCTGAATATCATTGAACATCTGTGGGATGATTGGAAGCGGGCTGTCCATGCTCGGCGACCATCTAACTTAACTGAACTTGAATTGTTTGTCCAAAATACCTTTATCCAGGATCCAGGAACTGATTAAAAGCTACAGGAAGCGACTAGAGGCTGTTATCTTTGCAAAAGGAGGATGTACTAAATATTAATGTCACTTTTCTGTTGAGGTGCCCATACTTTTGCACCGGTCAAATTTTGGTTTAATGCATATTGCGCATTTTCTGTTAGTACAATAAACCTCATTTCAATCCTGAAATATTACTGTGTCCATCAGTTATTAGATATATCAAACTGAAATGGCTGTTGCAAATACCAAAATATTTAGAACTAAAAATGATTAAGATTAATAGGGGTGCCCAAACTTTTTCATAGGACTGTATATGTGATGTTCAGAATGTTCTTAGGTTTAGAGCTCAGAAGGTAGATATAGCAAAGCTGAACACAACAAGAACAACAACACTGAACAGGCAACTGGCGAAAACAGGTAAAGGTGCTGTATAAACATTGGTTCAAGGTAAGCAAATACTGGCTACAAAATCATGATTCCAACCAGGTCCAGGAAATATGGGCAAGACTGTGGAGAGGACTACATTCAGGATGACTATTAGTCCATCAGTATTCTGAAGCTGGGTCTCAGCAGGCTCCTATTCAGGTCTGCAGGGTATAGAGTACAGTATATACCTCAGTATATAGGTCCAAAGCTACAGGCTCAGCTTTCAGGGGTCACCAAATATAGACTCATGCAAGTTCCCCTGCAAAAAAGTTAAAGATATTTAGAATTTTGCAATCCAAGTCCTTAGTAAATTCACAATTTAAAGCTTTCTTTTTCAGAGAGCACTTCATATGCCAGGGATGCCAATGGATATATTTTATCTAATATGATGAAAGGTCACTTATATGGCTCTTATTCAGGTGATTTCACATTACCAGACACATGTCTCCTGACTTGGCCAGTCATTTATCACTTGGTTTTCCAGAGAGACAAGTTTTAGATCTTTCATTATTTGGGCTTGTCTGTCGCGCAGTTGTCAGATTTTGTTAAACGTTCAGAAAATTTACTTGCAACCACAGCATATGCAGAGACTGACATAATTTCATTTATTTTATGTATACCTAATCTTAGTATGTACATGAAATCGTTGGTCTGGATTAGACTATTCCTTTCTACAATATATATTAGACTAAGTCTAATACGCTATTCAGAGAAACGATATTCACAGCAATCACACAGTCACATTAAAATCATTCAATATGAATGGGACTATTTGCACAACCAATTTTTTGATGTTCCGCTTTAATAGATTATCAAAAAATAGGACATGTCCTGTTTTTACTGTTTTCACAATCTCTCAGTAGACTCAAATCTATGAGAGATCTGTGATAATGGGTACCCCATGGATGCAAAGAAATCATGAAAATTGTGCCATTTTAATACCCATATTGCACCGCAACAGAAACATTTTATACACTGTCTACCAATAAGTATTTGGACTTCCATGATATCTGTGGTCATGATGTACGCAGTGCCGCACCACCCATGAGGCAACCTGAAGCGACCGCTTCAGGCGGCACTATGCCAGGGCCAGGGGGAGGGCGGCATTTTTGCTGACCTAAGCCAGTCCAGGATAAGCTGTCCTGGACTGGCTTAGGGTCACCGTCACTGAGCGGTGGATTGGGGAGGCCGCCCCTCACGCTCAGGCAGAGAGCAGGTCCTTTCCCTGCCTGCTCTCTGCCTGCTAAAGACGCTCGCTCCGCTCGGCCCCGTCCCCTCCTCTCCGCCCCCTCCTCCGGGGGGGGGTGACTTTCTGACGTCTGCCTCAGGCGGCAGAAAGCCATGGTTCACCCCTGGATGTACGTCACGCCTTCTGCCATTAAATAGGAAACAGCATTGACGTTAGAGCATTGGCATTAGTCACATGTAAGATGCCATGAAGTGCAGAGTTGTCCAATATCGAGAAAGGGCTAGTTGTGGGGTACCAGAGAAATGGTCGATCCTTATGGGACATAGCAAGCGAACTGAATTACCCAAAATTGACAGTGGCCTGTGTGATTACAAAGTGGAAGGTGAACGGTGATTGTCGAATGTGCCCTGAGTCGGCAGACCCCCGAAACTGGGAGATAGAGACCGACGAGTGCTGGCCAGAGAAACCACACCCAACCAATGGCTCACATACACCAGGAGTTTCACCAGGCATTCAGGAGTATTGTAATATACATCCATAAGGAAGCATCTGCTGGGGTCTACCAACTATTAGATATGAAGAAATGTTTTTCTATTCTACCACAGGTGTCCATATACTTATTGATAGACAATGTAATGCCTAGGATAGAACTGTCGAAAGTGACCCACCTACCCTTATTTCCCCTTTATTACATACACAAACCCGAACATGGTCAGAATCAGGAGACAGCTCTGCATAGAGAAGCATAGAGAAGGGAAGAGTAAAGAAATGCAGGATTTCACACAAAGGGGTTAAAAGTTGTTAGTAAAGTATATTACAAAATGTATTAAAGACACGAATACTGCCAAAAAATCAAAAGTTGTTTGAAAGTTTAGTTACGCTTTAAACCCGTTGTTCCTTGCAGTCTGAATAAGCTGCTAATTCTGAACACACTCCAATCAGTCAATCGCACGATTAGAAGCTTCTACATGTAGACTTGGATGCTGTGTCTTTGAAATCTCTACAAGAGAGCAGAAGACAGCCTCTTTCTCTATTATTTCTATTATAGACATTGGCGGTTGGGGAGTTTTCTCTCGAGATTACATTTTAATTGAAAATCTGAGTCAGTTTGAGCTTCCTGTTAGAATAAAACACCGCCATTAGGATTCCCAGCTGATTATGGCAGATTTAGTCATCTTATGTCGGATATTCTTATTGGTTTGTCCTGTGTAAACTTCTTATGATGAAACATTGTAGCTCTGTGTTATAATCGTGTTTCCACAATCTTTTATCCCAATTTTTTTTTTTCTTGGCTGTATTCCATGTGATACCGTACGTATATGATGTTACAATACAATACTAAAATTGTTATGATAAAAGATGACGTTCTGAGCCAATAGTGAAAACCAGTACTAGATACACTGATCAAAATGGTAAATATGGCACCATGTGTGTGTGCACCAACTCCAACCCCACAATGGTGTTCACCAGAGCCCCAGATGGTGGGGATGGACTTGGCTGCACTAGTGGGCAGAGCGGTACGGGTTGGGAAATGCCAAACACACAGCCCAGCACAAATCACAGCAGAACCAGACACTGAGACTCATACCAGCAGATTTTCAGGGTGCGGTGCTGGCCCAAGGAACCAGAAGGCAGTGGTGGTGGTTAGCAGGTGGCAGCAGAAAGTCAAGCATAGTCATAAGGTCCGGGTCATCAACAAGAGGGCAGTGCAGTACAGAGGTTAATCCAAAGGGAAGGTCAGGCCAGACAAGTCAGTAACAGGTGTGGTAGAGCAGTACAAAAACATAGGCAATCAGATACAGGAGAGAGAATGCTTACAATCAGAAACCCAAGGAAACACTGAATAGCCAGCGGCGGCCCGGAGTCAGAGCCATCCTTAAATAGGCTCCGGCATGCCGCTAGGACAAAAACAGGACATCCCCAGTCCGGCTTAGGAGGAGACCGGCAACACCCCCCCGCACACACTGCAGAGGTTCTGACCTGCCTTCCGAGACCTAGTAGTAGGGGACTCGGGAGCACAAGGAGGAGAGCGGCGGCAACCACAGCGTTTTGGACGCTCCAGCCGAGACCCAGAAGTAGGGGACTTGGGAGCACAGGGAGAAGAGGGCCGGCAACCACAGCGGTTATGACGCTCCAGCCGAGACCCAGAAGCAGGAGACTCGCACAGGAAGGAGAGGGCCGAAAAAAACAGCGTTTTGGACGCTCCAGCCGAGACCCAGAAGTAGGGGACTCGGGAGCACAGGGAGAAGAGGGCCGGCAACCACAGCGTTTTGGACGCTCCAGCCGAGACCCAGAAGCAGGAGACTCACACAGGAAGGAGAGGGCCGACAACCACAGCGTTTTGGATGCTCCAGCCGAGACCCAGAAGCAGGAGACTCGCACAGGGAGGAGAGGGCCGACAACCACAGCGTTTTGGACGCTCCAGCCGAGACCCAGAAGTAGGGGACTTGGGAGCAAGGGAGGAGAGGGCCGGCAACCACAGCATTTTGGACGCTCCAGCCGAGACCCAGAAGTAGGGGACTCGGGAGTACAGGGAGAAGAGGGCCGGCAACCACAGCGTTTTGGACGCTCCAGCCGAGACCCAGAAGCAGGAGACTCACACAGGAAGGAGAGGGCCGACAACCACAGCGTTTTGGACGCTCCAGTCGAGACCCAGAAGCAGGAGACTCGCACAGGGAGGAGAGGGCCGACAACCACAGCGTTTTGGACGCTCCAGCCGAGACCCAGAAGTAGGGGACTTGGGAGCAAGGGAGGAGAGGGCCGGCAACCACAGCATTTTGGACGCTCCAGCCGAGACCCAGAAGTAGGGGACTCGGGAGCACAGGGAGGAGAGGGCTGGCAACCACAGCGTTGTGGACGATCCAGCCCTACTCCTAACAAAAATATTAGATTGGGCTTTAAATATTTATATAGGGGACTGTAAGGTAGGGTATCTGTACAAATTTCCACTCATGAATAGCATGAACTGGTGCATGTAAATGACCCGAAGTAATCATTTTCAATTGACAATAGTCTTTGCCATTATGATAAAATATGGATATATTATACTGTGTCATACATTATGTATCTATGTAGGAATTTTCTTATAGTTATAGGTTTAAAGTTTTTTTCCTCATTCCTGGGTGTAGTTAGAAGATGGGTCCTTTGTATATTGTGGGTACTAGAGTTCCTGGGTAATTAAAATACGCAATGTAGGAAGTCCTATGTAATTGGTATCATAAAAGTCAAATTCAGGGTAATGTTAATTCAATTAGTGGTCATCTAATTAGCAACCCAAGGTTCCTGACCATTGCAGACATTGTCAACAGCAGACCTGGTTGATCAATAAGCAACTCATTGTATCAGGCTACAAGCAAGTTATTATTTGCACTTGACAAAGGGCTTAGCTCGAAGCGCGTAGTGCTTGTTAACAATACAGTTTCGAAGGAATCACATATACAGCTTCAGCCCATTTGTGCACACTTCACCCGAATCCCTCCCTACCATTTTGGTCTTGCACTGTATCGGTATCTCCACGTTTCCTATGCCAAAAGTCAGTCTCTACGAGGAGAAACAGTAACCCTCGAGAGCAATTCACATAGATTACATTGCATGCCCACATGTAATTTATAAGTGTTAATCTGTCCGGCCATAACCGTCTACAGTCCTAGAAAAGACACATGTTAAAACAACTGAGAGACATTTTAAAAATGTATTGTAAACTATAACAAAGTAGCATAGTGGGCGCAACAGGGCACTCGAAAGTGCTATTAAACTGACATTATTTATACCACGTGGAAAGATATAGCTGTGATGGAAAATGTATTTGCCGAGCCAATAACACTTAAATTCACACATTAGACATTTGCCTCTACACTAGATAGTCAGTACTTGACATAATGTGATTTGTACAACTCTCTTACGACACCAGGCTTGGAGCTTTGCTTCAACATTTTGTCCCTTAAAACATCCCTTTCATCTAAGGCAGAGACCTGTCTACAATAGCAGTACAAGTAAATTGCATTTTGGTTAAAACATTAATTTTTAATAGGCCAGGAATGCATTTGATGTACTTACTTAATTCAGCAACACCACTTTGAGGCTTTGGAAATGATTCCTAAATTTGAATCATTTCAATATGCAGTGACAATTTAATCTTGTGGGGTTAGAGATCTAGCCTTTCAGCTAAGAGTAAGAATAGATATCCCAAAGCAAGAGAAGCCAAATATCATTTAATCTGGTTCATCTGGCAGCCATCGGAGAGCTCCTTGACAGTGGTTTCCACTCTACAAAGTGCATTAAAGCCGGCTAAACACATTAATGGGTCTAGTGTAATTGTTGCAGGCACAGATACTCTGAGGACATTTGAAGGGCTTATCGGTGATAGGCATATACTTACTCTCAAGTCCAGGGTCATCCTTTAAAATGTGCAAATGAACCTAAAGAACAAGATGAAACACAAACTCAATCTCTTTCTGTAAGAAAAAAAAAGACTAGAAATTCCATATATCTAGGCATTTTGATCCATTAAAGATGGTCTACCTACACGGTTACATTGTAGCATGCGGTAATGGCACTAGAAATTAGTGACATCATGTAAACATAAAGCATTAGTTGAAGAAGATCTCTAGTGGAGACACCACTTTCCATTACTACACCCGTACCTAATAGTATAACACACTCTACACTTCTTGTATGCAGTGAAGTCCATCTGCTTTTAAAAGAATGCAAGAGACAGTACCATCTCTGTCTGCTGAGAGTACAATGTGTTTAGCATTTTGTTCTATACTATCCTACATAAGCTAAGAGACAATAAGTATATAGTCGGAGAGGCTGAACTGTCATATTCATTATAACTAGTTGATGGGAGCTGTCTAATCATCAGAAGTAATTGTGATAGGAGCTTTTGTCTCCTGCATGGTAAACTTGTGCAATACAGTATATGCAATTTCATAACAGAAGAACTGCTGAAGACTGTTATGGGTAACACATAGCTCTCCATAGTCTCAAGTATAGGGATAACCATGGTTCTGGATAACCATCACTCCGTTCTGCATGTGGTGTCTGAGTATGGTTTCACATCATAGTACAAGTATGTCTGCATAGTCTCAAGTAGAAAAGAGTGATAGGAAGAAAACAAATAGACAAAGTTTTAACACATAAAATACCATAATGGAGCCCGGTAAATTTTAGTTTTTGATTAAGTGTCTTTCTAAGTCATAGAGTCTACTATATTCATGAGAGGAGCATTCCCAAATTGTACTCAGCTGTTTCACCAGTTTCACGGACATTGAGTGGAGCAGCAACGTGCTTGTGTGACAACCCAGTCTAAGTAAACTCAATAGCTGTAGTGAGGAAGCGGACCCCTGTACTAGTGATTAGAGATGAGCGAGTAGTACTCGATCGAGTAGGTATTCGATTGAATACTATGGTATTCGAAATACTCGTACTCGATCGAGTACCACTCGCTGTTCGATTGTAAAAGTTCGATGCAAAACCAGCATTGATTGGCCGAATGCTATACAGTCGGCCAATCAATGCTGGTTCTTCTCCTACCTTTAGAAGTCTTCTCCGTGCAGCTTCCCCGCGGCGTCTTCCGGCTCTTCATTCACTCTGCCAGGCATTGGGCATGGGCAGAGCCGAATGCGCATGTCCACTTGTAGTGCGGGCATGCGCAGTCGGCTCTGCCCAGACCCGATGCCTGGCAGAGTGAATGAAGAGCCAGAAGATGCCGCGGGGACGCTGCAAGGAGAAGACTTCTCGGAGGATCCAGCCCGACCCTTACTCGTGGACTTGGTAAGTATAATTTGATCAAACGTTGCCTACCCCTGAAACGAGCATTTTCCCCCCATAGACTATAATAGGGTTCGATATTTGATTTGAGTAGTCGAACATTGAGGGGCTACTCGAAACGAATATTGAATCTCAAACATTTTACTGTTCGCTCATCTCTACTGCTTTCTGCTCAATAAAATCCTGGCTTTGGCTCAAAAAATCTGCAACAAAATACACAACAAAAAAAGCTGCTTTGAGTCCTATGCCTTGGACTCCTATGGGGGACATTTTACTGTTCGCTCATCTCTACTAGTGATCAGTAGGCCCCAGTGGTAGGCCCCAACAATCAGACAATGATTCTCTCAGAGCTCACGGAAAACCTGCATCTAGAACACTATGGAGCAAAGCTTCTAGCGAAAGAAAAACCTTCATGATATGCCATGCAACCAAAGATGTCACCATTTTTTTCTCAAACATTCCATATGAATCTTCAAAAAACTGAAGCTTATAATAGCATATGAAATCTGAGCAATATGGAGGTAAAATATGGTCTTATTGATTACTATAGCTCATATACAAGACTTCTTCCGAGTTGCACCACTTCTCTGGAATGCTCTACCCCGGACAATCAGATTAACTCCCAATGTCTACAGCTTCAAGCGCAAACTAAAGACGCATCTTTTCAGACAGGCCTATCACAATTCCTAATGTAAATCCTTACGTACTGTAATTAGAATCCCTAAAACAAACCCTCCTCTCTTTATGCTCCTGCATTACCCCACACGATATGATGCCGTATCAGGCTAACTTTATATGTCCTGACACCATCTGCTCATTAAGGGTGGGTTCACACCAGCTCCTGGTCTCCGCTTTAGGCAATACGGTGGGTTTCTCGGGCAGAAGATGGAAAACCAGCAGTCAGTTTTCAAACCCATTCACTAGAATGGGTTTGCAAAGTATTCGCGAGTGAGCATCGTGTGCCTCTCCAAACCAGTTTTTTTTAACTGGACACAAAGTTGGACATGCAGGACTTGGTTTTTAAAAAAAAGGTTTCGCTGCGGAGAGGCACATGACGCTATATAAATAAAACATATTATTCTCATTATCTTAGTTAGCACCGTTGCTTTGTAGCCCGCAGTCCTACAGTCCGATCTGACCAGGACAACATCTGCATGGAGTTGTATGTTTTCCTTGGGTTTCCATGGGTTCTGATTTCTAGCACACTCTGAGTTGATAGAGAATTTAGATTGTGAGCCCTACTTGGGACAGTGAATGATGACAATACGTATTGAACGCTGCGCCATATAATAATAGTAATAATGATAATGATAATAATAATAATACAGTATATACCCAACATACATTCATAATAGGAAAAAGTACATAAAATAAGGTTCAAATCTAAAGGGAATCCTAGAAATGGTCCATTACTCTTCTTACTAGTCCCATAACATCTATCCATTCAGTGTTAATTCTATTAACGTAATTGCAATTATTAGCCTTGTAATACTAATGGCATTTAAGATTCTTTATTTCCAACGACAGATATTTTTAAGCATATTTTCCGGTCCTCATGTTTCTGTACTAGAAAATCCTAGGAACCCTGCCTGATGTACCACTTATCAGTTAAACTCTTAAATGGCTGATGTTCCACCCTACATAATGGGTTTGAGATGTGCCCTCCTGTGCCAGGTCAGCAATGTGTTATACAATTATGCTCCAGTCTCAGTACGACACAGGGGCAAGCAACAGGAAAACAATTACTTTCACACAGCTTTCCTCAATGTCACTGCTCAAATCTACTCCTAATGTTTGTATTTATATAAATTTCTGCTTGCAACAATTTATTAAGAATAGAGGAAATAACATTGGCCCGGAGATCTGAAGGTTTTCATATAAATAAAAGGCTTTTATGGCGATGCTGAACATAATGCTCTATTTAAGCTAATACGTACTTTTTAATCAAGATTTATTTTGCCGTATGCGTGATTCAGATAGAAATACATTTTTCTCCATTATGCTATTATTTGGCGATGATAATGTCTTTCATGCTATATTTTGTGATTGTGGGTGCAGAATGTTGAGACGTAAATTATATAAAATTCAACAAGTTTCTCTTAAGAAGCAAATCTCAGGTTCTAAAGTGTTCGGTGATAATTATACAGTACATTATCATCAAATGCATAGGGTAGCACTATTACTAAATCATTATATAGAATTATATTCACAGCTGAGCCGTGCCATTGTACAATGGATATACTCACATCTGTCCCTGCGCCCAGTAAGGCACGTAATGGAATTTCTTTATCCCAAATGTATCGGCACTCTCTCTGAGGTCAATGTCTTAGGAAGTCAACTAGACCAAAAATCTGCTATAAAAAAAAGGAGCAAAGTTGGACAAACCTACAGATTTCGGCAGGAGTGGTTGACTATGTTATGTATATTCAAAGGGTATATAAAGAAGGAGGCAGGAGGCGCACTGGTCTGGGTCAATTTCTTTTATTTAAGACACAACACGTTTCGGGTTACATGTGTACCATGTTATCAAGTATGTGTATGTTATGTATATGGGGGTCTGCTGGATCTTCCCCAAAAGATGGTGTTAGGGGAAGGGAAAATCCACCATGTTTGATTTTTTTTCTCATTGAAAAGGAGTTGCCACCATTTGTTTGGCATCAGCTTACTTTCCTGTCTCCATTCATACATGTTGTACATGTGTTGAACTCATGGGGGTGAGTACTCTGATAAAATGGGGCTAATTTCCGTGAGCCATGCATAGTGGGTTCCAAAGTAAGATCAAGTATGATGCTTCTTTTATGAGGGCCTATCACTGCCTCTCACTGACATCAATGGGAGGCAGATTCCACCTTGAATCTTGAAATGGAATCCACTTCAAAATCAGCTTCAAATTCCACCATGTGAGGCCAGCCTTAGGCCTGGTTCACATCTGCATTTGGGTTTTCTTTCAGGATGTCCAAATGGAAACGTACATGCATTAAAGAATAGTTAGCTATGGAAAACCTCGCGACCCCATAGACTATAATGGGTGGTTTCCTCTCAATTTCCGCACGAAACCTGCAGAGAGAAAAGTGCTGCTTGAAGTACTTTCCTCTATGTATGTTATGGAGACAGAGGGTCTCCCCAGTATCCGCTGTTTAATGTGTATAGGTTTCCATTTGGAATGTCCCTTTCCAATTGCCCCCAGCTTAATGTCTCCATCCAGTGACCCCCATTTTTTAATGTCCCCTTCCAACTGTCCCCAATTTAATATCCCTCTTAATAAGATAAGATAATCCTTTAATCTCCCCCTATTTAATATCTCCATCCCCTCCATTTGCCACCAGTTTAATGTCCCCCCTTCATCTGCCGCCAGTTTAATGTTCCCCTCCATCACTGCCACCAGTTTCATGCACTTCTACATCTGTCCCCATTTTCATGTCCCCCCTTCACCTGCCCCCAGTTTCATACACCCCTTCATCAACCTCCAGTTTAATGTGCCCCTTCATTTGCCCCTAGTTTCATGTTCTCCCTCAATTTGCCCCCTCAGTTTAACATAAAAAAAACACTGATACTCACCTCTCCTTGCTCCCCTGCCACTGTGTCAGCAGTCTCTTTTCCTGGAGTGTTCTAGGAGCTGTAGGCGTGATGTGAGTGATGTCATCATTGCGCCTACAGCAACCTGGGGCCGGAGTGTACAAGGATCACTGCGGAGAAACAGGACCTGTTTGCGGATAGCTCTGCTTCATTCGCTATTGAAGTAAACTCATCTGCGTCCTCCAGATGCAAATGAGTTGAATCCGGAACATACCTCCCGCCGACTAGGACTGTGGGACAGGACCCACAATCCGGGATTGTCCCGCAGAATCCAGGATGGTTGGGAGGTATGTTATTAAGCATTCCTTCTGATTCCTAAGACTAGAGAAACACACATTAAAGTTAAGAAAAATTTTTAAAAATAGAACTTCAAAATTGTGTAAAATGTTGCAAATAAATAATAGAGCATTCAATGGGGGCATAAACAAAACCAGTGAATTGGTTGTACAATTGCTTTTAATTCTATCATTCCTACAGCTGACATTTTAGCATCTTCTACTTTGCGGTGGCCATTTTGTATGTGCCTCAGGTAACGGAGAGTGGTGACTGTTTTGTCAGGTTGCATTGCTTAATTAGATAACAGTTTTCTGTAGGATCTTAGAATTATTTTGGCATATGACAGCATTTTCACAGTTACAGTTTTTAATTTGAAATTTTCCCAATGTAAATGGAAGAGGCGCTGAGAGGCAAAAAAGTATAGGTTATGTACATATTACAGAATGCTTAAGGTCAATAGAAAATGTAACATTGGAATGAGGACTTTGACTTTTCATACGACTAGTATTGGCATTAAATAGATGTTAATAAGAAAGCCTAGGGAATTACTCATTCCGGGACGTAAAATGGCACATTCTACATGCTTATTCTGATGTCACTTGTAATAGATGTTACATTATATTACTTTACTTGTCAACAAAATATACTG
Organism: Leptodactylus fuscus; assembly: GCF_031893055.1. Classification (NCBI taxonomy): domain Eukaryota; kingdom Metazoa; phylum Chordata; class Amphibia; order Anura; family Leptodactylidae; genus Leptodactylus; species Leptodactylus fuscus. The sequence goes on along the minus strand of NC_134273.1, from coordinate 68,002,059 downwards.
TAAGAGATGCTCAAAAATGTATCCCAATGAACGTGCACTAAATAAATTGCATCGATAGATAGATAGATAGATAGATAGATAGATAGATAGATAGATAGATAGATAGAAAGATAGATAGGAGATGATAGATAGATAGATAGATAGATAGATAGATAGATAGATAGATAATAGATAGATAGATAGATAGATAGATAGATAGATATACTGTAATAGATGCTCAATAATGTATCCCAATGAACGTGCACTAAATAAATTGCATCATTAGATAGATAGATAGATAGATAGATAGATAGATAGATAGATAATAGATAGATAGATGATAGATAGATGATAGATAGATGATAGATAGATAGATAGATAGATAGATAGATGATAGATAGATGATAGATAGATAGATAGATAGATAGATAGATAGATAGATCTGGAATTAATCACCTATATATTTTTAAGTCACGAATATAATTTTTTGTAATCATATTTTTTTTCCTGATTGTAGATTTTTTTAAAAAATTCTACACTCTTTACATTATTCTAGGGATGGTCATCTTGCCCGACCTGCTATGAAAGGGCTTATAGGGGTTCTTCTTCAGATAAGTTGATGAGTTATTTTTAAGGTTTTGATTGAGGTTTTATAGACTTCAGATAAAGGGGTTATTCCGTGAAAAACATTTCTCACCTTTCTTCTAGAGCTGCCTCTTTCTGGTGGTATTTGAATAAGGCAAAGGCCAAAGAGTTGTCCTGCTCTTTAGTGTCTATGGGAATGCTGAGCAGTTTCATAGATTTTGAAATGAGTGACACTGTACAGTAGAAATGTGTTACATGGGTTCCATTCAAATTAATCAGGAATAAGAGGACTCAGGACCCCCATTTAGTGGTCAGTGGAAGGCCCAGACCTAGAGCAAGGCCCAGACCTAGAGCAAGGCCCAGACCCAGTGGAAGGCCCAGACCCAGTGGAATGCCCAGACCCAGTGGAAGGCCCAGACCCAGTGGAAGGCCCAGACCCAGTGATCATGACTTTATCACCCAGCAATCACCACACATTTATCATCTTTATAATGGAAAATGATAAATGTTTTTCATGGGATAATCCTTTCAGAGGCCATGTTTTCGTGGACCAACTCTCCCACAGAAAGTCAGTCTGTGAAATAACAGGGTGTCACACTGGTGCTGATTTGGAAAAATGTGGCTGAGATTCATTGTGATTGTGTGACTATATCCTTATCATCTATCCACAAGATAGGTGCAAAGTAGAAGAGCAATGAGAACCCCACTGATCATAAGAACTTCCATCTGACTGGAGTAGACTGTGAAAATAAATAGCCAACTTTTCTTAAACCATCCCATGTAGATAAATTGAATGGAAGCTTAAGTGACTTCTCATGATCAATGTGGGTCCAGTGGTGGGGACCCATTGGGCCACTGCTGCTTTAAAAAAAAAATAAAAAAAAAATAGGCCATTACTTGCTGGAGTCCCTATTTACTTACTCCTGCCCATGGCTTCCTCCATTTCCCCCTTCAGCCCTCCAGGGGGCCCTATGCCTCCCACATCATGTTGCTGACATTGTGGCACATAACCACACCTGGAGTGACCCATATGACCATTGTGGCCTGTGACAGTGACATCATTGAAGAAACCTGAAGACCAGTTCCAGTGCCAAGGAGAGATAAGTAACATTGGTTTTATATGTTTGATCACCTTCACTGGCCTTTATACTGAATGAGACACATTATACTATCATTATACTGAATGAGACACAAGAGTATAATAATAATTTATTGGTGGTGAACCCTGAAAATTTGTGTTCTGCTGAACATAAGATTTTTACAATATTTTCAACAAAAACTGTAGGGGCCACTATGAGATATTATACCTTGAGAAAGGGCCACTATGTGTCATTATACTGTGTGATGTGGCCACTATGGGACATTATACTGTGTGACGTGGCCACTATGGGACATTATACTGTGTGACGTGGCCACTATGGGACATTATACTGTGTGAAGGGGCAACTATGGCACATTATATTGTATGGAGGGACCACTGCCTGATATAATACTGTGTGGAGGAGCCACTATGGGACATTATATTGTATGTAGACCACTATGGAACATTAAACTGTGTGGAGGGGCCACTGTGGAACATTATACTTGGTGAAGGAGCCACTTTGGGACATTATACTGTATTGGGGCCAGCAAAAGGAGAGTTTTACCATGTGAGAGCCAGAAAGGATGGCTATGCCATTTGGGGGTAAGGGGCCCAGCCTTTGTTATTTACACCCCTGTTTGAGTCCAAGCAATCCTACAATCATCCCCTACCATGTCATATGTTATAAACAACCCCTTTAAATAAGCTGTTGGAAGGATAGATTAATATAGGGTGGATTTGATCCCAGTGAAATGGATTTGACAGTCAACCGCTACACACCTACAATTGTATAACAAAACTTAATAGTCATGTTATTATTTACTAACAATTATTTTCTGCTTCTCTTTGGAATATACACCCTGCACTCATGAAATTGCGAATAATTTATTAGGATTATGAATGCTGTGTACCAGTGTTTTTTCTCTCTTCGTATCTTCTGATAATATGCGTCTCACTCTTTGGCACCAGAAGACATTATTATACCACATTTGGATGCAAATCCCAGTTATCCTTAGGGTGAGATATTATCATGTTTGAACTTCTCCTGTTTTGGAAAAAAAAAACAAATCAGACTGAAGTCATCATTTAAAGATATTATCAAATCATTAAAATGAAGTGTACTAGTGTCAATTTGTGCCTTGGAAAGGGCAGACATACTCAAAAGAAATCTTGCAGAAATATTAAAAAGGTTGGATGACGCTAGACATGATTTCTAAATGTTCCCCTTTCATTTAGTCACTTAAAACGGGTTTTACGTTTAAGTAGAATTCAGTCGTTTACATATTTAACCGTTTAGGTACAGAACATACGGTACGTCCACTGACATCTTATATACTTTAATAATCTGTATGGAAAAAGTACCGTATTACGACACCCTTAAAGGAGCCTTACTCTACCTCCATATGCCTTAGATCTCATACGGTGTCAAGCCGTTTTTTTTTCATTTGATTCCATTCTATGCGAGCACCAATGGAGGCAATATAAAGGAGGCGTTCACACTGACGGGATACGCTGCAGCTTTTCCATCAGCAAATCCCATCAGAGCGCTCATGGCTTAATAAGACTCCACACACCTAAATGGTGGACTCTCCCTATGGAGTGACGATATCCCCTCAACCCTGTCTAAGCCTCTCACCTCTGCCAGGTCAGTCCTCTCTGCGCCAAGCTGATGAGATGCAAGTACATTGAAACAGCTGTCCTTGGCTGAGAGACTGTATCTGGTAAAATTCCAACATCATTGCAAACAAAGGCCTCTGAGAAGGTCGGCATGATGTTAAAGGGAGCGCCCTCTATTGGTTTGCTTGACTGAGACTCTGTCTTCCTAATTACATCATGGAAGACAGACTTGCACATTCTCAGTCAGCGTCCTCTATTGGTGTGCATATTTGAGGCACTGGCATCCTAATTACATCATGGAAGTCAGATTTGCATATTCTTCCCACATTTAATCCCAGTAATACTAAATAACCTAATATTTTAATTCTCGTATAAACTGTAATGCAGTCACTATGTCACAAACAGAGGAAGTTACAATATTTCCTGACCACAAACTGTAATGATTTACCAAAAATTATTTCCTAGAAACCTCTGTATTTATTATATACTGTGGGTAATAAGTTAGGGTGGACTCACACCTGCACCCGATCTCCACTTTAACCAATCCGGCGTGTTTCCGTCTTCTGCCCCGGGAAACTGTACAGGAGACGGAAACCCAGCAGTCAGTTTTCAAACCCATTCACTTGAATGAGTTTGCAAAGTGACCACCCGTGTGCGTCTTCTCCATTTTTTTTAACTGAACACAAAGTCCTGCATGTCCAACTTTGTGTCCGGTTAAAAAAAATGGTTTCGCCGAGGACAGGCAGAAGACGCACACTGGCGGTCACTTTGCAAACCCATTCAAGTCATTGGCTTTGAAAACTGACTGCTGGGTTTCCGACTCCTGTCCAGTTTCTTGGGGCAGAAGACGGAAACCCAAAAGCGGAGACTGGGCGCAGGTGTGAACCCGCCCTAAGACAGCTGCAGTATCACTAGGTACGATAACTATGTACTGAGTTTAAAGTCATATTCAGACATGCATTTTTTTATTGGACATGTACTCTGTTCAACACGTACACATTGCATCTTATATATCTATTCAGATGTCTTTTTTTTTCATGGTCTGTAGTTCCAATGGAGAAAAGATGGAGACGCTCTATGTCAGTCCACTTTTATTAGAGTATATTCACATGGCCGAAAATGAAGAGGAATTCTGGGGGTTTTTTCACCCCCGGTCTAGCCACAACAGGATACGGTGTACTGTATATTCTGTTGCGACTTCCCACTGCTGATTAGGCCCAGGTGAATGGACCTGATCAAAATGGCATCTCGAGCTGCGGAGTCCATGGCTGAATCAGCTCCAGAATCCACGGCAAGATCGAGCAGGACGCTTCTTCTTTCTGCATCCTGCTGTGATCTGTGTATCCTATTAAAATCAATAGGAGGCAGATTCCGGGCGGAATTTGCTCAGGATTTGGGAGTGGAATCTGCTGTCAAATCTGTGGCAAATTACGCCGTGTGAACATACCTTTACTTGTGCAAATTGGTCTAATTTTTGAGATAATTTACCCCTACTGTAATGTATGACAGGACATGGATCCAAAGTATAGAAAAATATTGATAAAAACGGATCAACCACTGAATAAGCCCTAGGAATAGATGGAGCAGCTCCTGCTTATTTTTTTTTTTTTTTGGGGGGGGGGCAGAATAGTCATCACACTGCATGAAAATGCTATGTCTGAAACCACCGTAACTCTAAGGCCCCATATAGCAAAATTCAGCATGTAGCGAGCCGCAGTGAAAAAGAGCTTTGGGAAAAACTTTTGAGGAAGTGTATTGCGTTTTTTTCCTGTAGCTTTTTTCGCTGAAAGTCCGTAGAATTTTCTTCTGTGACCTTTCTGCTTCAATTATTACCTATATGGAGAACGCCAGCGTTTCCGTAGATATAACTGACACGCTGTGAGTTACAAAAACAAAATGTTTTTTTTAAATTGCAGCATGTCGCAACATATTTTTCTGCAACGTGTGGATGGGATTAGTCAGAATCCCATCCACTTTGCAGGTACTGTAAAGCACTGCATTTCTTGCAAAATTGCAGCGTTTATGCCACATAGGGCCCCAGCCTGAAATTTTTTTATTTTTTTTTTGCTATGTTTCCTCTGCATATTTTCTCAGGTTTTGTCAAGTACAGGTAAAACGCGCGTCGGGTCCCTTTACTGTTGGTATGTATGGAGGCTAATCTTGGATCATCCTATGTGGGCAGTCTCATAGCTATCTGTGGGTTATTACACTGATTATTTGTTGTTTTCATTTACAACACTTTATTATTGGACACTTTCAGTTTTAGCTATGGTTGAGCCCTTTGTACTATGATATTAGTGTTGCCATCCAGTGTACATTCCATGGCTGACAAGTTGGTATTTGTAGCATTGTCTACCCCTATATGATTTTGTTTTATGTTTGTTTATATATTTTGTATGTATATATGTTGCTACACCTTTTTAGGAGCACTCAATAAAAGTTAATTTTTATTCATATATTTTGTGTGGCTGGTTCACTTTGTTGCTATGGTCATTTATCCACACATAATTTGTTATATTTGCCTCTATTGTTTACTATTGTTTTTTTTGTCCACAACACGGTAAGGCTGCTTTCACACAAAGTAACGCTCCGCTCATTCTGACACGTAAAGACGTGTCAGAGTGAGCACTGTAAAACAGAATCCCATTGACTTCAATGGGTGCCGTCTTACGCGCGCTACACATTGAAATCAACGGGTTAAAAAGCCTCCCATTGATTTCAATGTGTAGCGTGCATAAGACGGCACCCATTGAAGTCAATGGGATTCTGTTGTACAGCGCTCACTCTGACACGTGTTTACGTGTCAGAATGAGCGGAGTGTTACTCCGTGTGAAGCAGCTTAAGTTTCCATCTGCGGACTTTCTTCCCCTATTATATCTATACGGAAAATGCCAGCATTTCCATACGTATAAATGATATGCAAGCGTTTTTGAAAACGTGGATTTTCTGACGCAGATTTTTTCTGCAGTGGTTGGATGGAAATTGCCAGAAATCTGAAATAAAAAACATGCAGGTAGATTTTTGATGTTAAAGCCAATACAACAATTCTAAAATGCTGATTTTGGCCAAGAAGGAAATGCACACATAATACGCACCACAACTGCACTGTGTGACCACAACAGCACCACAACTGCACATGGGACAGGAACACTATACCTTCCTATTATATTCTATGGCCCTATACACACACCTGTGTATTGTCAGGATAGGTCCTACTCCTGTCCATTTTGCAGCCCAGATTAAGTGAATGAAAGGGTGCATAGAGGCACACAGGTGGTATATGGACATCATCCAAGTGCCGTACACTCATGGACCTGGCAAATACACACTGACATGTTCATGAGACCTTAGGCCATAAGTTGCAGAGAACTTGTGATTTTTTATGAAGATTTTTTGAACCACAGTCATACATGGCTTTAAAAGGAATGGGAGATATAAAGGAAAGACTTCTCTAAATTCACTTCTGGCTTTGGCTCCAAAACCCACAGCAAAATCTGCAACAAAAAAGCAGCTTTTCCATAGCACGTGACCTCAGTCTTATGGCGCCCCCGTGACATTGCAGCACAATGCTTCCAGGGTCTCCATATATCATCTAGGAGGTTTGCATGCAGGGGGATTTCAAAGCGATTTCTGCAACTTTAAAAATCCAACAACAAATCCTCCAAAGGCTGCGCTTTCATATTGAGCATTATGGCTATTGTATATGAAATTGCTGGTGTTACATGTGGATCCTTTCAAATGAACAAACCTGGATTTATTGGAATTACAAAATGTACGTAGAAGAGGATGTAACGTGTTGAGAAATGTCTGGTGACAGTCAGACGCCTAGTCTTATGTGCAGGCCTCTGTTTACCAAGGAGCAGGGACTTTTTGCTTTCAGTTTCGTTCAGCTGCTCAGACCCCTCCCAATCACTCAGCTGAGTGGACAAAACCTTATAAACTTCCTACATAAACAAAGATCAGCTGATACCAAAGCAGGACAGGGACAAGCAAAGGCCAACATGGTGCCTGGGGCGTAATATACACTACTGAGGGGGATTCCTGCCTGAAACTGAGCAGTCCCAGGAGCTGTCACACACATACAAGGGAACATTGCAAGGGCATTTTTAAGGAAGTTTCTTAGAAAATCTGTCAAATCTCTCATCTCATAAGGAAATGGACAATGGTTATGTTTCTATAATGGTGACGACGGAGCAAGAACCTGCTCCGGTTTTTACAGGTAAATCTTTTCAGCACTTTCTATCCATATGTTTTCTGATGCTTTTACTTAATAGTTTAAGGCTATGTTCACATTTACTGTGTACTTATTACGGCCCCTGATTACCCAAAGGGCCACAATAGCCTGCAAGAGGCCAGAAGTTTTCACCAAAAATCTGGAATATGTAGACTACTGCAAAGTGTACAAAGTATATAGTGGGTTTTTTGTTCAGGTTTGCATTGGAGCTAAGCCTCGAGCGGATCTCCCGATGCATACATGGAACAGACGAAATAAGCATTGACTGAACAGCGCCTGACTTGATAACAGAGGAACGCTACTTTTTTTTAATATAAATACTGATGCATTTGGTTGCCAAGTATAGACTCTGGGGACTACAACACACATATACCCAGACAGCATCCTTGATGGGTTTGCTTGATGTTTTATATCCTATATATACTTTGCAATTGTAAGGCCTTGCTCCACCAGTTAGAGCAGGTTCACACCTGCTCCTGGTATCCTCTTTCAGGTTTCCGTTTTCTGCCGAGAGAAAGTGGACAGGGGACGGAAATCTGCCGGTCAGTTTTCAAACCTATTCACTTGAATAGGTTTGCAAAGTGATCGCTCATGAGTGTCTTGTGACTCTCCGCAGGCGAGATTCCTTGCTGACTTTGGGATGAAAAAAATCCCAAAATATCTCAAGTGAATGGGTTTGAAAACCGACTGCCGGGTTTCTGTCCCCTGTCCAGAAGGCGGAAACCCACCAGATTGCTTCAAGCGGAGAGCGGGCACTGGTGTGAACTCGCCCTTAGATGGCTGTACCTATATGGCACATCAAGAACAAACTTGTAGCAGGTATCTGATTGTAAAATCTGCAGAGTATACTCAGATTTTTATCCATGATGTGTGAAAGAGTTTTGCAAGAACTCCATTCACATGCATGTGCGGACAACATCTGCAAGGAGTTTGTATGTTCTCCAAGCGTTTGCGTGGGTTTCTTCCGGGTACTCCGGTTTCCTCCCACACACCAAAGACATACTGATGGGGACTATAGATTGTGAGCCCTGTATGGGACAGTGACTGTCAATGTCTGTAAAGCGCTGCGGCATATGGTGGCGCTATACAAGTAAGCATAATGAAAAAGAGAAAATATAAAAATGTACACTATATTTTGTTGCGTGCTTTGTGTTGATGTTTTTTCAACCGATTATCCATTTATGATGATTGAGGCATAGGCTCTGTCAAGATCTAACACTAGATGAAAGGACCAAAAAAAAAGGGAACTATCCCTCCTAAGACAGATCGCCCAGTCAGGATAAGGAACCATGCTTACTCCTGTTCCACAGCAAATGTCTATTATCACATGACACTACATTGCGTTTCAGGGAACTCAACCCCTTTTTCAAGCGGATTTTTGGTATAGGGGTGGAATCCTGTTATTAGCTATGGACGTGTCTCCTCAGATCAGATCCTCAAAAATGAGTCCATCTAGTCACTAGTAGCTTGGAATGATGTTGCTATGGACCATGCCTAGTGACCACGGACTAGTGCCAACTAGTGACTAAATGGACCGTGGCAGCATCTAGGAGCTGCATCATTCCAAGCGACTAGTGACTGGAAGGGTTATTTCTGTTCTTAGCCAGCTATAATCAACAAAGGTGGTCTTCAGTTGCTGTCATACTACTACTCCAAATAGACAATGACTAGATATGAGCGAGTAGTGTTCGATCGAATACTACGGTATTCGAAATACTCGTACTCGATCGAACACTACTAGCTGTTCGAAGTTTAAGGTTCGATGCAGAACCAGCGTTGATTGGCAGAATGCTATACATTGCCAATCAACGCTGGTTCTTCTCTTACCTTTAGAAGTCTTCTCCGTGCAGCGTCCCCGCGATGTCTTCCGGCTGGAATTCACTCTGCTAGGCATCCGGCCTAGGCAGAGCCAACTGCGCATGTGCGGGCATGCCCTCGTATGCGCAGTCTGCTCTGCTCAGGCGTCGGGTCGGGCAGAGCTGACCGCACATGCGCAGTCGGCTCTGCTTAGGCCCCGATGCCTAGGCAGAGTGAATTCCAGCCGGAAGACGCCGCGGGGGCGCTGCGCCGGGAGAAGACTTCAAGGACAATCCAGCCCGACCATCACTCGTGGACTTGGTAAGTATAATTTTATCGAATTCTGCGTACCCCTGAAACTAGCATTTCCCCCCATAGATTATAATGGGGTTCGAAATCTGTTCGAACAGTGTGCGGCTGTTCGAATCGGATTTCGAACCTTGGACGTTTTAGTGTTCACTCATCTCTAACAATGCCCCTTAGTTTCTCGCCATGTAGCTCATGCTTCTCATGTCTTCTGCTGCTGATGCACCTGGACCTGCCAGTACGGTGGGGATGTCCTACCTCTCTACAACTTGAGTTGCTATACAATTATGGAGCCACCAGCCAATCCCAGGATGCTCAGGTCTATTAAACCTGCTCAGCCCTCTGTAACATGCCCGGGCAGCTTAGATTTTTGGATTATCAGTTCCATGAGAATGTTGTTTATTCCTGATTGCTTTTCTGTTTTGTCACCTTTTCGCCTGACTTCTTACTCTGCTTCTGATGCTATTCCTGACCTACTGTTCTTAATTTTATGAAATGCCTTGTCTTAATACGACTCTGCTGCTCATCCTTGACCTTTTGGAAACCCTTTGACCATGCTTTTGCCTGACTTTCTGGTGCTTTGCATTGGCATGGCTTCTCTCTGGCCTTAGGGTCAGCTGTCACCTACATTGGGTCTATTCCTAGAGGTAGTGACTTGGTAGTCCCTGAAGCAAAGACCAGATCCCTGTAGGCTATACTGATATAGGCATGTGTTTGCACGATTAACACATATCCATAACATGTATGTTATTTCCTGTTTCCATTACTTTATTAATAATCCCAAGTGTCTGGGATAAATGAAGAGTAATTCTTTGTGCGTGGGAACAGTCTATTGAATGGTGAATGACTGTACGTTCCAGACACAGGAACACTCAGTGCTAGTTAACTGAAACTGGTGCTGATGCATGTCGTCTTTTGCCCTGTGGCTCCATTATGTTTGAGATGGGAATTAGCTTGAAACAATGTAGTAACTTGTTACGGCAGACTTACTTTTGTATATGTGACAAACATAAAATGCATGATGGACACCACTGGGGGTTATATTTGCCTGATTGTTCCCCAATTGGAATACAAGTGCATATGGTGAAGCTTCCTTCCTGGTGTAGCAGGCCAAATTAATCCTCCCCCAGATTAAGCCTGGGGATAGTTTGGCCCAGGCCAGACTATACCCGGGAGATTAACTGTCCTAAATCAGACTATACCCTGAGGTGTAAAATATCCTTGGCCAAACTATACCCTGGGTACAAAACAGCCTAGGCCAAACTATACGCCTTCAGGCCAGAATATACCCCTCTAATGTGAAACCTGGATATAGTCAGGTTCAGGACCCCTGATCTACACAAACGTCGGTGACTCCATGGCTTGGTTGACACATCCTGCACGCTTCAGCCTGTAGTCAATAACAGAACATGCAAATTATCTGGAAAATAGGCATCATCATTGTAATGTTTCCACTAGAGATGAGCGAACACTGTTCGGATCAGCCGTTCCGAACAGCATGCTCCCATAGAAATGAATGGAAGCAGCTGGCACGTACACTTTGCCGGCAGTCGGTCGCTTAACACCCCCCCCCCCCCCCCCCGCGTGCCGGCTACGTCCATTCATTTCTATGGGAGTGTGCTGTTCGGAACGGCTGATCCACCAACAGCCATTTCTTGCTTCTCTGACTGCAGCTTTTGAATTCTGCGCTGTCTCCTATCCGTGCGGGGTCCTCTGGGTCACCTGATGATTGTATGACACATAATCTGCTGATCAGGTGACCCATAAACACTCAGCCAATAATCACACCATGTAAAGCCACCTTTTTATAAGTTGAAGTTACAAGACTTTCTGACTTATATTATGAGCAATCAAGTTATACTGGTTGAAGTAATAAAAGTATATTTGTTTAGCATTTTATGTCAGTTGGCTTTCTCACTTCACTTGCCAGACAAAGCTAAATCCCCAATAAAATGTTGAAAATTAAATAATTTTTGGGTATATCCCTGAATGATGGGGCTATAATATGGCCTGAGGGGTATGAATTGGTCTAGGCCACTTTGACCCCAGGTATAATCTGGACTGAGGGTTTACGGTGGCCTGTTACAACAAATAGTCCCACCATAGAAATTAGAAGATGTCCAGTTTTCTTGTTGCAAGGGCATAATGTTCCCCATTTCAAAAAGTTGCGGTATATATATTTGTTGGGGGAAGAGGCTATAGATAGAACCTCTGTATTAAAAAAAAAACAAACTTTGACATAGTGGCAAGGGATTTTTTTTTTTTCTTTCTGTTGACTTCCAAAATAAATATGGCTACTCACTGTATCAAGAGGCCAAAATGTCGATCAGTCTGGTTTTCTTCTTAGAAATAGGAACTTCCTTTATCTAGCAGCAAATCATTTCCCAGAAAATTAGGACACAGTAAGGTCTCGTTCACATCTGTCAGTGATTTGTTTGGGGGAGTCGTTACCCCCACCCGAACGGACTACCGAATACATTTGCAAGCTGTGTGCAGTGACAGCACATGGACCCCATAGACTATCTGGGTCTGTGTGCTTGCCGTGAGATCTCCACAGGGAACATGTGGACAGAAAAGTACTTCACAATCTCGTTTCCTGTCCACATGACTCTTGCAGCAAGCACATTGACCCCACTATAGTCTATGGATCTGGGTGCTTCACTACACACCGCTTGCAAATGCGTTTGGTATTCCATTTGGGGGGGGGATGTGAACCAAGGGTAATCTGCAGAAATGTCACCATATGATTCCTGAAGCACCTCCCATAAATTGGATTGACTTTTTGCATGCTTTCTCCTACCATATGGCACACCCATGACCACCTGATGGTATTTCTGAGATAAGGTCATTGCCCTTTTAACATCACTTTGTAACAGCTAGTCTATTGAGGCATTCGAAGAATCCAAAAGGTGAACAAATAAAACCTAACACTTGTTTGGTTCTCTAAGAGGCTACAAAGTGCAGATATTGGCTTCCAAATACACAAACCCATCAATAAAACTTCAGAGATATAAACCATGCAATACTAAGATGGTGACATCTCCAGGTAACTGATCGTTGTGCTATCTCCACATACTGTCAGAGCTAGTGGAGCGAGATTCTGTTCCCAGCAGGTTCATATGAGGTTTTCTACTGTGGTTTATTTCCATGCAGATTTGCCATTGATCTCAAATTTTTGCATTTGGATAGCTGTGTAAATTTCACAACATGCATCAAAATGCTACAGGTATTTTTAGGAAAGCTACATGTACGTGAGCTCCGCGAGAGAATTTTGGTACAACGTCCACCCTGACTCTTTGATAAATTCACAATTTCTGAATGTGGTTTAGGAATTGTCTCCAGGAATTAAATGCAACATATTGTGCATGAAAAAATTGTATAAAATGATTGAATTGAAGAAAATATCAATATTTTGGCTTTTGCTGTCTCTTCCGTGATTGTAATGATGCAAAGTTATATTAAGCAAAGTATATTGTATCTAAAATCTCTATTAAGTTGCTGATTCTTGCTCTTCGCTCACGCGTTTCCTCTGTTTTAATGCTTGGCAAATTGTTAGCGCTTCTAAATCAATCGCTGTGCAATATTTCTGTCAAAGTCCAACCATTTCTTTTTTGGCAAAAGTTTGTTCTTTAATATAAGCACTTAGAATTTAACACATATTCAAATGCAGCCAACATGTAACAAAAATACTAATGCAAAATCCAATAAAGTAATTTAAGACAAATCTATCTGCAAATGGTCTAATGGGTTATTCAGTTAGTGCTTACAGTAAGTCCTTTCCAGATGTTAAAATTACCTGAATTTGTAAGCAGTGAATTAATTGACATAAATCTTCACTCTATAAGGAGGGTTTTACCTTCTCGTATTCCTTTTATCTCCGCTACCCTTGTTTTAAGCACATCAGATACAGTTCATTTAAAAGCCTTTTTTTCATAAATGTAAAAGCTACAAATGCAAAGCTGAGATAGAGGGCTCCTCTGACTCCAATATTTGCTTTTAACACTTGTGTAACTTTAGGATTCTGGCAGTGTATGAGTTCTAAAGAGCTTATGCTGGCTATCTTCCAAGGATATTCACTTATCCGAGAGTTTAGTAGGGACTGAAACAGTAGATCTTAAGAAAAACGCAGAGTGCCCTTTAGTGCCTATGCCCACGTTCACCAAAGAGTGAACATAGTAGAACCAGCTGTTAGGAATCCCTTGCTGATGTAGTAAAGGCATAACTGTGTTATATAGAATGGGGGGGATTGTATCATGTCCTGAACATGGTGTAAAAACCAAAAAAAAAGCGATCATGGCCTTAAGGTGAATGCCCACCCTTGAATGCCATTTTGTTTTGATCTAAATAAGTCTACAATTCCATGGGTATTTAAAAAGTCATTTGTTTTTTAGTCTTTCTAATTTGGCATCCGATATGACTTCGTATACAAAACTTCTCCTGAGTTGCACCACTCCTCTGGAATGCTCTACTCCGGACAATCAGACTAACTCCTAATTTCTACAGTTTCAAACGCAAACTAAAGACGCATCTTTTCAGACAAGCCTATCAAATTTTGTAACGTAAACCCTTCCGTACTAGAATTAGAATCCCCAAAATGTAACCCTCCTCTGTCCCCGCTCCCACATTTCCCCACATGATATGATGCCATTTCAGGCTAACTTTATAGGTCCAAGCTCCATCAACATGTTAAAGGACACAACTGGTGACGGCTCATAAAGTTTTATGTTTGTGTAATAACAGTAACCTCGATTACAAAATTATCTGACCCCCTGTATAAGCAACTCCACTCCTGCTACGTCTTGTCACCCCCTCTACCTCAGATTGTAAGCTCTTGTGAGCAGGGCCCTCAGTCCCATTGTGTGAAATGACTTTCTTTGTTATGTATCTGTCTGTATTTGAACCCTAGAAATTGTACAGCGCTGCGGAATATGTTGGCACTATATAAATAAAATTTATTATTAAACCCCCCCCCCAAAAAAAAAAAAAAAAAGTTAATAGAACTTTTTGGACCTAATATTATTCCAATTTTCCAAAAGTGCAACTAGTGACTCTTGATCGTTGACGTACTTTCAGTGATTTATTATAACTGAGGTGACTGTGGTCATTGGCGGGCTAAAAGGTGGTCCATGAGATTATTCTGAACGAAGTCCATGACCAAGAGTAACTTCCTGGATCACATTATCTAAACCAACCAATGACTTGCCAGTGAGCTGATTATAGCAGTTATTGGCTGTTGCGTTTCATGCAGATGACCATTGCATTGTCCATGTGCTAGCCATGCCTTTCAGCACTAGCAAATTGACCTATAATCTGTGGCCACTGTCAGGATCTGGGTGTGCTGGGTGGTTGGCATAGACATAGACTCCAAGGTAACAGTCCAAATGTTGAGCATTATTCAGTCCAACAAACAGTGGAATATGCAGTACCAAAAGAAAATGCAAAACAAACACCTGCCCATCAAGGCTCTAACTAAACATAAGTTGGTTGCCTCACCTAATAGGAATCATTTCAGATTGTCAGGTTCATCTCCAGCAGTATCAGCTTCTGTGGTGGCTTTCCTTTTCTGTTCTCCCAGCAGACTTCTTATGACTTGGTAACAAGGTCAAACCCGAAACAGCTGGGTTGCCGCCTGAGTGTCCACACGGTGTGGACTGGAGGGAATGGGAATGACAAGTCCCATTACCAACCAACCTGCCATTCCCTAAAAATCCAGCCCAATGCACGGCACTTTAAAAAAAAAAAAAAAAAAATCCTCAGCGGACAAAGTTGTCGACTGAGAACAAACTCTTCTGGATTTTTCTCATCTCACCCATCTGAGCAGTCTGGGTGACATGTACACCCCCTCCAGCACTTTACCAGCCATTGGCTTACACCACATACACACTTGTGTATTCTCGTGTTCGAGAGCCTGGGGCAAAACTCTGTCCTAAAAATTATTTTGCAGCCCAGGCATTATGAAGCAAATTAATACATCTGTGGAGACATGGACAGCACATGGAACTCATGTACCCACTATCGCTAATCATAGATCATTAACTGAGAGTAAAACTGCGCTTTTTAGTGCTTCAATGAAAGTGAATCTGAAAAGTTTTGGATTTTAATTGACTAATCCATTCACTCATCTCTATTTGGAATTGATCCTCTTACAGAAAATGCCTCTTTGGCCCCTTATTTGACTCCTTTTCTCTTCCCCTGATTCCGATCTTGTGTGGAGCCCCAGATTGATCAGTGGTCTTGTATGTCTTCCATTTTCTAATTATTGCTACCACAGTTGTGTGTGTTGTGCATTCACCCCCCCCCCCCTTTGTCCCTGGTACTTGTTCTTCAGTCTCCTAGACACCTATTCTGTTTGGTCATTATGTCTGTCTAGTCCATTGTTTCCTAACCGTTCTTCTGGTGACAATCTGTGGCTATATTTGTGACTGTTTCTTTCCAGACACTCCTAGCAGTGTGTCTACCACCAGTTGGTGACTACTCTACAGACTGCAATGACCGACTTCACATAGGGGTTATCCAACACCAAATCCATTGTGGCACAAATATCCATAGCTGAGATTTGTACCAACCAGTTTACTACTCCAGTCCATGAGTTGGGACCCCCCGCTAACTCATTGATGAAAGGTTACATGCTAACCTCAAGTATTTAGACTGTTGTACTGTAATGTGCATGTATTACACATCAGAACCCCAAGTGAACACTAGTAGTGTCTGGTGATGATGTCCTGACTATATAATGTTGGAAATTGTATAGACTATAAGACATGCTTTATTAACAGGATTGGGGTAGACAACGGTCTGGTGTGTAGAGAAAGTAATCCAGGAACACTCTTCTGATGGATTCCAAAGTTGAACTTGGTACCGTATATACTTGAGTATAAGCCGAGGCCCCTAATTTTACCACAAAAACTTGGAAAACTTATTGACTCGATTATAAGCCGAGGGGGGGAAATGCAGCAGCTACTGGAAAATTTCAATAATTAAAATGGTCTGAGCTTTTGGGTGCAGTAGATGCTGGATGCTGCGGAAGGGGAGGGGGTGTCTTGGTTCTCTGTCTGCCCCTTCCCTGAGCTTGAGGACTTTCACAGTCATTTTCTGCTTTTATATGTATTGTAGGGAAAGGAGGGATTTAGAGCTTTTATTTACTTTATTTTTTAATTATACTGTTTTTAAAGCTGCTTCCCCCCCCCCCCCCACTATGTTATGGGAGATTCTGTGCACTACTATTGCAGCATACATTGCATAGACCCCCTCCCCCCCCTAAAAAAATTATTTTCCTTGACTCGAGCATAAGCCGAGGGGGGCTTTTTCAGCACAAAAACTGTGCTGAAAAATTCGGCTTATACTCGAGTATATACAGTATACTGAAAACCGATGCCAAAGTCGCCAACAGACTGGGCGGGGGTGGGATAAATCTCTCCTACTTTATAACCTGATTGAACCGCATGTATAATGCGATAGGTTCATTTAAAGGTCTATACCTGCGGGCATGTATTTTATTTAGATCTTAATATTTTTTTTATTTATTTTTTCACTTTTTCTGTAATTCATTTGGGAGTCTTATTGGCCCATTAAAACTGTAGGTTTTTATGGTAGGCCTTTACTTCTGTAAAGTTGCCACTCTAACAATACAAGAGATTATGATTTCACTCATCATGAAGAAAAATCCTGACCTAAAAATAAAAATGGTGAAAGCTAATGGAAAAGACAATATGTATTAAAAGGAAAAATGTCCAGATTAAATTGTTCTCGACATGTACAACAATGATCCAATTTTGTGCCCTTGAGGACAAATTCAGATGTGCATCAAGATTTCAGCACTGGCTGTCGGCTACATTTACATTATAAAATGTCTTTTTATGCATAAAGAAAGTAAAATGCTCTCTATAATAGCACATAGTCGATTTCCTTACTGACAAGATGAATAAATCAGAAGACGTTTACACTCGGAGTCTGGGTTTTGATACATTTAGATATTTTTACATGTAATGTGCACAATATAAATGAATGACTCTTTATGTTTATGTTTACCCCCAGGAATACAATTTGTGAAGCTGATTTAAGAGCTCACCATTTCCAAATGTGTTTTTGGATTACAACTGAGTGTTTCTGCCATTCCAGTGGTTGCTTGTTTTAGAAATCTCGGCCTCGAATTTGTGAGGTTGACTGTAGCGCTTTATACAGGTGTTTCATTTTGGCCAGTTTCTCGCCTTCCTTTACACTCTGTAGGTATTTAGGCTTTGCATATACTGTAGGTTATATTTAATGAATAGTTTGTGTATGCAATGTTTATGTATTGAATTTCAGTTTAATATATAATTCTGGGGGGGTGGTATGTAAACCAGCCATATTTAGGAAGGAGGGCTGGGGAAGGGATCTGGCCTGGTCAACAATCACAGTGTAGATAGACTGCATGGCAATGGACCAACACAAAAAGCCCCTCTGTCAATGGCATTCAGCTAACAAAGTACTTTGTATACAGGGCTAGCTCTGTGTGTCGGGCAAATGCCGTAACAGTCATCTGCTATTGGTTAAGTCCAACAAGGTGGTTGATATGCAAGCAAAAACAGTGTGGCCATTCAGACCACAGTCATGTTCTAAGTGTATAGGTTTTTTTTGTTGTTTTTTTACTAATATCAGTATGTCTTTGGAGTGTGGGAGGAAATCCACGCAAAGACAGGGAGAACATACAAACTGCAGGATTCGAACCCAGAACTCCAGCACTGCAAGGCTGTAGGGCTAACCACTGAGCCACCGTCATGCTGCCTAGTTTTTGGCTTCTTGTTAATGGCCATATGATTGTGTTTGGCTTATTTAGTAATGGCCTTGCTTTGTGGGTAAACCTTCATTCAATAAAGGTAATAATGGAATATTGTGATCACTTGCACAACCACATTGGGACCACCATCTTTGGTTTATCTTAACTAAGGGGCTGCAGGGGGGCTTGTGGTAACAGCTGAAGCACTTACTATCAGGAACGGGGAGCCTTTGTGGCCACCTGTCCAGTAACTGTGAGTGACTGACTATGGCTGGTCAAATTCAAAGACTAAGTTGATAGCAATGAAGATTCCACACCACACAAGAAGAGTTGGTATAAGAGCTTCTCAGCCTCAGCAGAGCAGTACACAAAAGATCTTTATTCCACATGTGCAGGTTTTTATATCCACATACAGGAAGTAAACAGCAAGCTCTATCATGAGTCTGGTTGGTCGGGGTATCCGCCTTCTGTGACATCCGCTCCAGGGCACTACCTCCAGGAAGGCAGTGGCCTTCTGCGACGCATCTCCTGTGATGTGGCTTCCTGCCATGTGGTCTCTTTTTTGCGGGAGTGCCAGGCCCTTCTTGTGTCCACATGGTCAGGCCTACACAATAGAGGCCATCTTGTTATGTAATCTATTCAGTTTCAAACATAAGTAATTATACTGCATTTAATTTTAAGGATAACAATGTTTTTGTGATTCATATATTTACAACCTTCACATTAAAAGATGATGAGATTAGGTAAAGGCCCCATGAGGTGCTTTCAAGGCGGAGTAGCAAGTGAGCAAGGTTTGATTGTTGTTGCTCGTGTGTGTGTGTGTGTGTGTGTGTGTGTGTGTGTGTGTGTGTTCCCCCCTCCCCAATTACTGAACGTACCCTTAAAGGGATTCTATCATTAGAATCCCTTTTTCTATAAAGATCACGTCAAAATAGTCTTTATAAAAGCTATCATTCTCCTACCTTTATTCTGATCCGTGCCATTTCTGATTTTTCTTTTCTTCCATATGCAAATGAGTATTCAGAAAGCACAGGGGGCGTTCCTGCTTTGCTCAGAAAGCACAGGTGGGGGGGTTCCTTGCTCTCTCCGAAGACTCCAGTGACTCCTGTCATCTTTTCCCAACTCCTCTTTGCCACATCATCAGCCAGCAGAGCCAATTGCTCATGTCAGTTCGGCTGTTTTCCTGAGGCCACACAAAAATGGCCGAACAGACATGCACAGTCGGCTCTGCTGGCTGATGACTCGGTGAAGGGATGTTGGGAGAAGACTAGAGATGAGCGAACAGTAAAATGTTCGAGGTTCGATATTCGTTTGGAGTAGCCCCTCAATATTCGACTACTCGAATCGAATATCGAACCCCATTATAGTCAATGGGGGGAAAATGCTCGTTTCAGGGGTAGGCAACGTTCGATCAAATTATACTTACCAAGTCCACGAGTGAGGGTCGGGCTGGATCCTCCGAGAAGTCTTCTCCTTGCGGCGTCATCCGGCTCTTCATTCACTACAAGCGGACATGTGCAGTCGGCTCTGCCCAGGCCCGATGCCTGGCAGAGTGAATGAAGAGCTGGAAGACGCCGCGGGGAAGGTGCACGGAGAAGACTTCTAAAGGTAGGAGAAGAACCAGCGTTGATTGGCCGACTGTATAGCATTCGGTCAATCAATGCCGGTTCTGCATCGAACTTCTACATTCGAACAGCGAGTGGTATTCGATCGAGTACAAGTATTTCGAATACCGTAGTATTCGATCGAATACCTACTCAATCAAGTACTACTCGCTCATCTCAAGAGAAGATGACAGGAGTCACTGGAGAGTCCTCGGAGAGCAAAGGGGACACCTGTGCCAAAACTAATTTTGTAAATGTCATACTGGGTGTGGCTTAAAACTTTTTAGACATGGAAAACTACATTTTATAGAAAACTGCATGTACTCCGCCAAACATTATGTAATATAAGAATAGTTCTATGTATTCTGATTGGTACAAAGTAATACAATGGAAAAAGTTCGTTTAACAAATGACTCTCGGTATCTGAGAGGATACCATGACCAAATCCTTCACTTGTCTCTTATATCATGCATGACCAAAGATCCATCAATATCTCCATAAATGACCTCTTCTAATGCATTTTATTCTATATTCCTATAGACCTACTACCCATGGCTTAATGGGAGGTTTTTCACATGAAAGGAATGGATTATACACACTTTGCTCTACAAAAAGCACATTAGAAAGTCAAGGCTTGTGGAGAGCTGGATATGGAATATTTGGTGTTTTATTCTATTCATCTCATTTTAATGGACAATGTTAGATCATAGAAAAGTAGAGAAATGAGAGATTGCAGAATATGGGCAAATAAATGTTGTTTTTCACTTAATAGCATTGAAGTGCTGCAGTAATTTCTCCAGTTGGATCGTCTATAACCTCAATCAAGGTTTAGCCATGGAAACGGAATACTAATAATTTGCAGTCCTGCTGTCATCTTCGTTTTGGAATATAGATATAATATATAGTATGGTGCAAATGTTTTAGGCAGGGGTGGCAAAATGTAAAGCAAGAAGGGTTTCTGTAGGGAGGGTGATCCAAACAACTTGGAGAACTAAGCACAGATCTTCTGTGGATGTAGGCTTGCTCCAATCCAAATATATCAGTTCCAGGACTACCTTACGCTGAAGATGGCTTCATGAGACTGGCTATATGTGTTGGATCATTGTTCTGCTGCAGAGTACATTTGGAGCCAATCTGACATCTTGTCGATGATACTGAATGATGGATTTGTCTGGCTGTATTGAGGGCACCATCAATCTTGCCCAAATTCCCATCTCAATATGCTGAAATGCAGCCCCAAAATTGCAAGAAGCCTCCACCATGCCTCACTGTTACATGCCCACACTCACTATTGTACTCCCTCAATGAACAAAACTATGTTCTGTTACAGCCAAATATTTCATTCCATGCTGTTAAGTTGTTTGACCTGGTTTCCATGTTGAAAATATGCCTTTTTGATCAAAATTCTCCCATGAAGACCACTTTCGGGCATATTGTCTAGCAGGAGATGGGTATACCTAGGTCCCACTTGTTTCTGCCAGTTCTGAGCTGATGGCATTGCTGGGCATCCTTTGATTTTTGCATGCAGTCTTATTTGCAGCACTGTTTCCATGGCCAGCCATTGCATTTATGGTCTTCACTTTCTTGGTGCTTCTTTAAATTTGGCTATAGCAGAAGGCCGACTGTACCATCAAGGGGGTATCTCATTGGCTCTAAATTTACTCCGCAGCAGGACAACTACCCCAAAAATACAGCCAATATCCTTAAGATCAATCTTCACTGTAAAGTAGTAGGTGCTATTTTGTGCTGTCCATTTTTAGGGGGCATTCACACGGAGTAATGCGACACTGATTCTGGCACAATAACTCGCGTAAAAATCAGTGCTGAAAAGCAGAATCCCATTGACTTCAATGGGTTCCATTTGACACGCGTAACACATTGAAATCAATGGGAGGCTTTTTAAGCCATTGATTTCAATGTGTTACGCGTGTTAAATGGAACCCATTGAACTCAATGGGATTCTGTTTTGCAGCGCTGATTTTTACGTGAGTTATTGTGCCAGAATCAGTGTTGCGTTACTCCATGTGAACACTTTGCTAGATGTATTTTTCCTACACCTGTGTTGGGTGACCATTCTGGGACTGCATCCCCAATTCCACTTGAAATATGTGGAGAGGAGACCTGCAAACAGGACTTTCGCCGGCAATTTTGAGCAGAAATCCAGTGGACCCCCATTATAGGTGATGGGAATGAATTGAGTTTCCATTTTTGGGTCACAGCAGACCTGAAGGATGCAAATCCCCAACACTGTTGTGAGCCTAGCATAAGGCCTGACTGGGTATACAGAGCTTTTTTGCTGAAGAACTTCGTATACATATGAAATGCATAGTAACATGCAGAGGTTTTCAATTTACCAATTTACTATCCATTACCATACAAGTGATATGTAAAGCATCATGTATTATATATCAATGCGAATAAAAACGGCGTGCAGATTAGCACCAAAGAAGCACCGTATACCATTACCACCGTAATGGTAAACTACGCCAAAGAGATTTTCAGCATAATTAGACTTAAAAAAAATAAATAAATTAAAATACCCCAAATGTATCAGATTCTGCCCATCCTTTCATCCTAGTAAGTGTACACTAGCTTGCTCAGCTGTGCCTATTTAATGCGCAAGATCAGGAACTTGACTCTTTCTGTTTTTAATTCCAGGTTGTGGCATTTCTCAATTTGAGAAGATAACTTTTTAATTATCTTAATAAGAACCAAATGGTTAATGTTTAATAAGAAGCAGATGAGCCTGAGCTTTCTCCTACTTCATTTTTTAACAGAAAAAGAATGTTTTATATGTCGGGAAACTGGGAAGAAAGGCCAAGAGCAGCTGCTAAACTTCTGCGATTGCACAGATCTAACCGTACACCATCAGTGTTTGCTGACATGGATACAGAAGGTGAGCCCTTGCTTCGTGCCATTGGTGTACAGATGATAGACTCTCTATTTTAAGGTTACCTTCAAGGTGTTCAAATTTTACAAACTTCTAAAATACCAAGTGTCACAAACGGTTAAACTATAAACGCCATGCATGAGTTAACTGATCCCAAAAACTTAAAGGGATTTTGTCATAAAGGTGTTTTATTAGAAGTCATAAAACCCTGATCGGTGGGAGTCCTCCTGCTGGGCGCCACTGTTTTCTTTGGAATTGGCCATGTGCTGTCTATTGAGTGCTGGGACTTGGGTTCACGGAGCTATTTATTGCTTAAAAAAAACCACAAAATGGTTCAATAATACACTTTAGAAGTGTATCAGGGGCATGCAATCCCCAAATAATGGTGCAATAATTATTTACAGTTCCTAAATTCTGCCATATAGCGGTGCTCAAATAATCTTATAAACATACCATATAGTTATAATATTGTACAGTGTATATAGTAAATACTCAATATGTAACAAATGTTAACTAACTTGTCGTAAAATGTATACTATTATTTATACACTTCATATTATTCACACCATATATATCCATAGGAACCCATTCTAGAATCTGTACAGTTCATTTGGGGCTGAGACTGGGGTGCTTGATAGATTTGGAAGCTTGACTCCAGGTCCCGTCATCGCTTTGGCTCCTATATCAGTTCTATAGTACAATATTTAATTATGTTGTTCCTTATGTAAATATTACTGCAGATTTTTAAAGCTTTCCCAACAAGTGCATTATGTAATGAATCGGCTATTTCTATTGTACTAAGCCTGTAAATTTAGAGGAGGATTCTACAAGACCAGCATTTTCAACTTTCAACACTGCGGAAAAGTTGAGTAGTGTGTGTGTGTTTTAAGTAGGCCATTCATCTCACGAGGCTTGCCTGGCAGTTCTGTTTGGACCAAATATGTCCGACTGGAAACTGCCATTATACTCTTGAGTCTCTTCAGATCCCAGAGTAATATAATCAGAGGCTCATGGCAGGTGAGGAAACCTAAAAAGCAGTGTTACTTACCTCTCCTGGGCTCCTGCAAATACGTGCTGTCTAAAGACCTCTTTAGTGACCTCCTAGATGTCACGCTAGGCCAGCGTAACCCATATCTATGACTTCATTGAAGAAGGCCCAACACAGTAGGGAGTCACGCCAGAGTCCAGGAGAGGTGAATAACTTTTTTTTTTTTTTTTTTTTTTTTTTGTTCACCTTCCCTGGCCCTCCAATTATTCTGGTAAGGATATAATATCTGCTCACAGCTCCTAAATATTGTATAAAAAATAAAGTGACACTTACTCACATGTCAGAGATTGGTGTCTTGAATGGGTTAACAAATCGGATCCTTCTGAATGAGTGCACGGAGATGGGTTCCCTCGGCCAGAGAAAATGCAGGTATAAAACAATGGCACTAAAGCATGTAAGACATAACATTGTGTCGTGCATGAAGATCTGTGAAGCTCTGGAGGGTCTTCTTATAAGAAGTCATTGGGGTCTGACCACTGGGTTGAATTATCAGAAGGCGTCCTCAAGCCCCCTTGATTCTGCAGCTCCATTCACGAATTCAAAAACTCAGACCCCACTGTACTAGTATGATTGATATATATATATATCAATCAATTACTATTTCAAAATTTCCTCATTTTCTATTAGATTTAGCTCATCTCCATTTATTGCAAATGCACAATATTGTTTTTCTACTAAACTGAAACCATTTCCTGTATCATTTCGAAACACAAGTGGACATCAGAAAAATCTGATTTTCTGCTTAAAATAAACTGATCGACACATGTTGTCTCCCACAGATGTTCCTTCGCGTATATGTATTCTAGCAATCTACCCCTTCATTAGGCAGCCACTCGTATTGCAACAAAACCAGATGTTACGAGTAGACTTTCTGCTGGATGAACTACAGAAATACTTACACTCATGCCAATTCTGATTGAGAGGGTGATCCTTTCAACAGAACTTGTCATGTAAAAACCCATTCCACAAAAGTCACATTTTACATGAATATATTTTGGACCATTATGGGAGGTTAACTTATTTGTACATAAGTAGACCTTGAAACACCTTGGCCCTAATGCAAAAATTTTAAATAGGACCCCAAATCTACCATAAGCCATTTATAATCTGGGTGTCTTACATGAGAACACCAGACTCCAGGGGGAATTGCTATATCTGCAGCCCTGATCCTGCACGGTTCTAAACACCAACAAAAAAATCCCATATGTGTCTACCTTCTTGCCCAGCAAGACCTTCCACATATTTCAACATTTGATGAAAACACTGTACCTTGTAAAGAAAAACATCATAAATGAGAAATATGGGTCTGTCCTCTGGAACTTGCCCATAACTGCAGTGGTGTAACTAAAGTCTTGTGAGCTCGGGTGCATACTTTTGTCTTGGGCTTCCTACAGCGAACGCTTGATAGTGGCGGTTACATGTGCTGAAGCGATATCTCAGATACTTGAAAGGGGTACAGGTTTAGTACCAACAACTGCAGTTATCAAGACTCTAGAGAGTGAGCAGTGCAGTGCCTGATGTAAAAACAGTCTTGGAACAGATGACGTGCTCCGTAGGGAACACCACACAGTATTATGTGCTCACCAGTAGCACCCAAACAGTATTATGTGTTAACAGTGCGCACACCCCCACCAGAGCCTAAACCCCCATCCCCCCTCTTGTTCACACACAGCCAACTCCCCCATATACCCCGCTTGCTCACACACAGCCTGCACCCCCCCCCCCATTCACCCCCTCTTGCTCACATGTTCTCTTCTTCCATCAGTCTCCTTCCTTGCAGGTTGCGCACTGTCCTGTACGCTCCAGATGGCTCCGCCCACCAAAGTCTGTTCACATCCTAGTGGGCTAAAGGACCTTTTATGTCGTGTCGTCATCAAAGGTCCTTCAGCCCACTAGGATTTGGCATCTACTGCAAGAAGAGTCCCGGAGTGGATGCTCAGCCAGGACAGGTGAGTATAAAGTAGTTTTTTTTTTTTTGTTTTTTTTTGTTTTGTTTTAAACTCCTCTCCTGGGTTGGTATTTAATGGAAAGGGGCTAACAATGTATAATGGTCAGGGAACAAGGATTTCCCTGACCTCTGTGGTTCGGGGCCACGGCCATTTTCAGCTGGCCACGGGCCCCGTACAACTCTGGTCGCACTCCCTGCATCCATGATTGTTACACCACTGCCTACCTCCAGAGTTGGGGCACCGTGTTCACTGTTAAGCTAGGTGAACACAATAGGTGGCCATACATGAACAAGGTTCTTGTCAATCCATTTTATGAGAGTTGCAAAACAGTGGAGCATGTGCAGTATCCCAGTAGACTCTGTTGTACTCTTGTTTTAATGTTCCTGGGCTACTATCATGTGTTCATAATGTTTTTCAGCTTCTCTTAGTGTGTTATATTCTCCTTTTTAAAGGTGTATTCCTCTGTTGAAATTGGCACCCCTATCACTTCAGGACATGTTGTGGCCCAGCCAATTGCTGACCGGTAATTAGGGTAGAAGATTTGATGTCTCTTGTGAGATAGTGGGTCTGTTCTGCTTCCCTGCTAGCACTAGACTCAAGTAAGAGACCTTGCAGCCCCTGAGGGAAAGACTTAGGTTCTTTTAAGAACTAGTGTTCAGGGGATATTGTCACTCCTTAGGGAGAGACCACCATATAGGTGTGTGGAGACTTAGTAAGCCTTTAGCACTCCACTTTGCAAGGAACTATGGGAAGAATATGCAAATCTGCCTTCCATGATGTAATTAAGAAGTCAGTTGCTGCCTCAGTATTGCAAACCAATAGAGAGCGCTCACTGGAAAGTGCAAGCCTGTCTTCCCTGATATAGTTAGCAAGACCGGATTTCAGTGAACCAACCCAATAAAGGCTGCTCCCTTTTGCATCATGCCCGACCTTCCAAGAGGCCTTTGTTTTGCAATGACGCTGGGATTATTACCAGGTATAGTCTCTCAATCGAGGACGGCCGTTTCGATGAACTAGTGCTGAGCTTGCAATGCTACAGCCCTGAGACATGGCAAACATGCTATTAAAGCTCCCTTGAAAAAAAAAATGTCAGTTTGATAACCTTAACTTCTTGTTCAGAGCCTCCCTGCCAGGACTCCTCAACATACAGGAAGAAAGGGATCCTTGGCACTTCATCATATCAGCCTCCATATACATAGTAGGTCAGGCAGAATATAGACCTATTGGAATCCAGAGAAAAGTTGCCTCAATTACTGTACACCCCTCATACCAAGTCCAGTACCAGCCACCCACAGTGGAATTCCATAGCACTACTCCGATTGGTTCATCTTTTCTCTTTTTCTCTGTAGAGTCATTCCCATGTTTGTCGAGGGGTAAACCCTTCTGAACACCATCACATAGCTCAGAAGAAATGTACCCCTCTCCAACTGGAAACTCCCTGGGGGGACTGCCACCACCATCAAGTACATCTCAAGCCCCCTCAACATTGTCAGGCTGGGGAGGTGGGCTGGAGAAGTCAGTTGAGTGTCGTTCGCCTACCAGTGACATCACAGCTACCATTAAATCTTCCATCCTTGGCTTCCCTCCATTGGGTTGCGGCACATCCTTATGGATTTATAGGTAGTTTTTTTGGGGAGAAGATTCAGTATTGGCTGCAATTCCGTGATACAAGTCTACTTATTCTGGGCGTGGGACTCTAACTGGCAGTACTACTCAGCAGTGCTACTCTACATGCATCTGGAAGTCTCTGTGATGTTCTCTTTGTGTAAAAGGGGGAAGGTGAGAGCAAGAAAGGCTTCTACTGACTGATGACTCTCCTTCCCCCTGTGTACACGTATCACACTATGCTCAGTGAATTTCCTGTGCTCATTGCTGGCTAACTAGCATATCGATAAAAGCAGACTAATTCAAAAACGGCTGGGAGGATTAGCAAATAAAAGGTATGTCTGGAATAACCTTTCTAAAGGCTATGCTGATATATACTTAGCAAAAAATGAGTTTTCCCAATGATAGTATCCCTTTAAGAATTACTACACTGCAACCTCCCCACCAAATTTCACGTTACATTTCTGTCCAAAGTATTTTCCCAAATATTTTTATTCCTTAGATTTGTGCCTATCTCTTTCACACACTTATTCTAGATTTAACACCTGTGTGATCTATATTTCAAAGATCTATAAAATGTATTTCTCTTAATTTTGATATTTGCTCCAAGATCCCCTTTTCGGTCACAGTCCCTTTTGATGGCCTGTATCTATGGATATCTCTAGTGTTTAATGATATTGTCTCAATATTCTTACATTTTTGTCAAGTATCGTGATTTTTTTTTTTTTCCCCATTCCTGTCTAACCACATTTTGTGTACATAACTAGCACTGAAATTCAATAATGTTTCTGGGCAAGTGCTCTTCAAATGCCACCAGGGAACAGTTACAATACAGCTCTTTTTAAATTAACTGAAATGAAAGACACATTTTGTATTTATGAACTGGAAAATAGTATGTTTTGGTTTCCTTTAACCAAAGAAATCTAGAACAGATATTTCAGAAGGATACGGCGCTGCTTCATTTACCATTTACAGGTTCTTTCTCTGCTTTGTTTATAAAGTGGCATGCACAGCCCATAGCTGTATATTATTGTGGTACCGCTGTCCTGTGCATGGATGGAATTGGGTCTTGCCTCTAAACAGATTCCGTTTTTGTGTGTTTTCCTCTTCAGCAACCCCCCCCACACACACACATGTTAACCCTGCCCTTTCCTATCATGCCTTTTTGTACTCTAACAATAATGTATAGTGATTATATTTTCTTAATTAACATTGCATAATACTCCCACATGGTATATTGCCCTCTTAGTGGCCCCTATACAATATAATGGCCCATCACACCGTAAAATGCCACTTTTGTAGCCCCATTTAGTATAAAGAACCTTCAATGCTCTGTCACACAAAATACATTAAAAAAAACTTAGCCCCATTCCCATGGAGCGGTCTGCAGGCTCTAGTGCTGTCTGAGGCTCATTGCCCATCACACCTCCCTGACTTACAGAACTAGTCAAGGCTTGAATGGTGGGACATGGAGCTGATGGGTTTGTGCTCATCATTTATTTAACAGTATCTAAGTCCTCAGGATGCAGATAGAGTTGGAATCAGGACCCGCCACCTGGCACAGAACCTGAAATTAGGACCATCTTGCTGTATCCCTATGTGGAAAGTGAAACCTCCAGAAAGCTAGAAGACTTTTCTATGTATATATGTTGACTCTATATCATGTGATACTTCTTGTTTAAAGTGATACCTTCTCCATTTAGGGCTAGTTCACACGGGGCAAAATGGTCAGGATTTTGATGAGGATTCCGCGTCAAAATCCTACCACCTCCCAGTGAAATCAATGGGAGCCAGTCATTTCTTTTCAACAAGCGGTTTGTTCCTGCTCGCGGGAAAACTAAAGCGAGCTGCCCTTTCTTCAGACGGGTTCCACGGCTGATTCAGCCGCAGCGTCCGTCTTGTGACACCACCCTCCGGTCTAGGCCCATTCACTCGGGCCTAATCCGGAGCAGAAGGCCACGTCGGGATGCCAGTGCACTACACCAGCATCCCGTTGTGGCAGCCGCAACGAAATGTGTCCACGCAGAACCCCGTGTGAACTAGCCCTTAGGCGGTAAGTAGCGTACCACATACTTGTACATGCGTTATTACGTTATTGTGGACCTTAAAGTATATCTAGTGCGTTTGCCACTATACCACCTTTGGACCATTTCTTTTTTTTCTCTTGCGGCTCGTACCACGTTTTGTTTTTTGTTTTTATCCCCCTGTATCCCAGATAAGTGGCCCTGCGACCACAGGGTCAGGAATGCCAACATAAGGTACAATAAAGGCCTTCATCTATAAGGGAAGATTGCTTACAAGATCAAAAAGTGTTGAGGACTATGCTAATTCATTTAGATGTTTCTTTATTTTCCAAAAATTTGACTCATTCTATGGAATATGCAGTCAGTTCTGCATTGTGTATTCTATAAATCTGTGTATTACACCATACAGACTCGTCTCGGGATTGTTACCACATAGTTTTTCTTCCTGTTGCAGACTTCCCCGCACATGTAAACTTAGCGTTGAGGCTATTCGGTCATACCTCTGATCTCTTGTTAATACTGGTCAGCTATGAATACATAGCTATGTGTATTCAGGGAAGAGTTCTAGACCAATTTTAGCAAATGCAAAAAAAATGTAATAAAGGTGCCAACTGTCAAATGTGAACCAGATTTTGAAATAATAAAACATTCATTTCTCATTATTTCGCTGGCGAGATGCTTCTCTTGCCCTGCCAGAGAAATGAATATTTTTGTATTCTTCCTTTCCCCAGAAAAAAATAATTTTATATCCTAACAAGATGTTTCTTTAACAGGGATCCGGTAATGAAAATCGACAACAATGTAGTGCTTGCACGGCTAAGGTAAGCGGAAAGTTCCTGTTTTCTAAAATTCTGCCTGTGTTTACTAGGTTGCTACCTCTTACTAGGATAGGTGGGGATGTGATATGTTTAATCTCTGATGGCCTCAGCTTGGGAAGTGACTGCTGGAGCATTGGCCGTATGTAATGGCCGCCTGCTAGTGGTCTAATGTCTGTTCTAGAATAGCCTTCAAATAATACAGTGATATTTCTGTTCTATCTATAGTTTGCTGGGTCTGCTCATTTCTCTATTGCAAAAAGTGTTGAGGACTATGCTAATTCATTTAGATGTTTCTTTATTTTCCAAAAATTTGACACATTCTATTGAACGTGCAGTCAATTCTGCATTGTGTATTCTATAAATGGTTATCCCTTTTCATACCGAATTCCAATACGTTAATAGATTACTGTGCTTGTAACATGCAAAACTTTTTTCCATGGCTGTTTGCTCGTGTCCTCATGGTATTGCTGATAGAGGGGCTCTAGACAAGTTTAGTTGTCCACCGCCCCTCCACTTATTAGTTGACTTCTAAGGGGGCGCCATATTGTGTAACTAAATGTTTCAACTTTGTGATGTCTCATTTTAACACTTAATGTAAAAGGAAAGTTTTTAATTTTTAGTGATCTATGCAATAAATTTGATATACAATGGTGGGACAACCCCTATGACTGGATAGTTTGCTAATATTAAAACTAAATGCTCATACTGTGTAAAGAATACTGGGTGAGTCTTAAAAATGTACACTATTGCGCAAATGAGACTGTTGTCACTGTCTACGTTCATCAATCTACTCCATATCTCTGATATATGGGGTATTCATTGTATGGGCTCCTCATATATTGGTCTCTGTCTCTAGAGTTTATCTACCAATACTTGAATCCAAAATCCTGGGTGAAATCAGACAGGAATAAAAGCCCATGAATTCCATAACTGCCTAGAACCTATTAAAAAAAAAAAAAAAAATATATATATATATATATATATATATATATATATATATATATATATATATATTATAATTTTTAATAAAAATAAATATCCAAATTTAAAAAATTATAAAAATTGTACTAATATATTTAACACTTTTTTTTTTTTTTTTTTTTTTTTTTTTTTTTTTTTTCCTAAACTTGCCCAAACCTAGCCTCCTCCTGCTGGTCTGGCAGTAGCTTTCTCCCCTCCCCATATCTTCCCTATCACAACATACAGCCTAGCTGAGCTTGTATGACTCGGTAGGGGTCAGGAGGGATAGCCATTCTTGCTTGGACCTCCTTCATCCAATTACTATTCAGTGCCCACTTTTTTCCAAAAACTAAAAAAAAAAAAACGCTGAACAAACGATTTTTACTATTTTTGGGTCGGTATGGAAGGCTGAGAATTGTGAACGCACATGACTTTTTTAGACTTGCATGTTAAAAGGGTCTGAACTGTATCACTCTGTACAGATGCATCACCTAATAAAAAGTTTCGGCACATTTTCACACTTCATACAATGTACAGTACTGTGGCTTCAATATTTTTTTTTTTTTGCTCATGAGGCCAAGATTGGTTTATGGTGACTAAAGGGGGTTAAATTGTTACAGTAACGACGAATGATCCATTGCCTAATTATTTGTACATTGCAATATTCCGAGTATTCATGGGATGATCTAAAGTCCTATTTTAATTGTATAATGAGGCCGTTCTGATGGGCTGATGAAGGTCATAAATATGAGATTTGGCAGGAAGATCTGTAAGGAGTGGCATTCAGATAATGGCCAAGCCTTTGTAGAGGATTTAACAGGGCTTCTATAAAAGGAAGAGGAAACTTCATTTTATACAAGTTTTATATATGGAACTATCTTTTCTATTTTTATTCTGTTTAGTTAATATAAGTCACATGTTTAATGTCATGTATAGTTCACAGCACCGGGTTGCTTTATTTATGCTGTTTGGATGTGCGCATTGTTTTTTTTAGCATAGATCGCATGAAATGGAATGAGTTTGCTTCTAATAAAAATCTGCTGGACCACAAGAGGTAGGAGTAGTAATGGAAAGTCTAAATTTGAGTCCAGGTGAGATTTTTCTCATGGCTAAGTTATTGATGGTCTCCGTTAATAAACTGTTCATTTTGGTCAATGGAGCTATACATCTTTATTATTTCACTACTATTCGTTCTCATTGCTACTATTTTTTTTTTTATCGTCTTTCACTCTGGCTTTTGAGAAATGGGGCAAACGTGGTGTGTGTGGTGTGTGTGTGGTGTGTGTGTGTGTGTGTGGTGTGTGTGTGTGTGTGTGTGTGTGTGTGTGTGTCTGCATATTAAGTGTAATAACACAAGTTGATTTTATAGAGTTGCATGCTATGGAAGTGGAAATGTCAAATGTGTAAAAAAAAAA
Source organism: Leptodactylus fuscus (assembly GCF_031893055.1). Taxonomy (NCBI): domain Eukaryota; kingdom Metazoa; phylum Chordata; class Amphibia; order Anura; family Leptodactylidae; genus Leptodactylus; species Leptodactylus fuscus. The sequence continues at coordinate 67,969,392 of NC_134273.1, read as the reverse complement.
TTTTCTTTCACCTAAAACCTTATGTTGTATTGTGTAAGGGATATTTTTTTTTTTTTTCAAAACTTTTTTTTTTTTTTTTTTTTAAATCTTCTTATGGAACTTGACCATGTTATTTTTGCATTACTTGTGATAAGGTTAGTGACCGTGTTGATGACCAACTGACCAGTAATCCTGGGTAACTGTCCTTGTCCTAATTAAAAAGGCTAAGTGCTAGCAGTAAGGAAATGACACCAGACACACAATGTTGGTGTTAGTTCCTCTTCTCAGCCGAGGAGAAAGTGCACTAACGTGCTTTATTAAGACAGCATAGGTCTATATAGCGGAAGAGAAATAACAAAATATGTCTTTGTTCCTTCACACAGAGAAGAAGGTTAAGCAGTTCCATGTATAGCCAGCTACTCCCGGTCTTGCGCTGTGTCTCTAGGGAGTGTTTGTGGCTTCTGGCAGTAAGCCACGCACATAACTTCTTACACCCATCCTGGACGCAGGCGCCATCTTATCATATAGCCTCACAGCACATTTCTTAAGCAGCATATACACCTCTTATCAAAGTTTATAATGTTTCTGCAATATGACAGCAAACCAAAGGAATACAGGTATTTTCCAACCTTTTCACTTGCATAATAAACTGGGATACTCATGTGCTAATACACACAGGCATCCTATTAAGTTCTACCTCTTTAGACAGTACCTAATAGGATCCAGCACAAAGAAGATTGTGGTTGCAGGAGCGCTGACCCCCCCCCCCCCCCTCCTCCCTGTGGTTTCATTGATCGTGTCATCCAAGGATTTTAACAGCTGGAAATTGCACTACACAATGTATTGCACTGTCTAATAGAGATTAAAAGGAAGTGTGTGTTTGGTTTTTTTTTTTTTTTATCTGGTCATCCCTATGAAAGCCATGAAAAATTTAATTGCTAAAGCTTGACGCTTACAATCTACCAAAACCCTTGCATGTAATACAATATGTGACACTATAGTAGGTAATGAATGATACAATCACTTCTGCGTCTTTAGTCTGCGTGTCTACTACTAAAATGTTTTCCTCTTAAGATGTCTTTTTCGCATCTGGCTGTTGGCTGAGTGAATCAAAAAATCTAATAGTCCATTCATTTATAGACTTTGAGGTGGGAATAGGGGCTTGGTCACCGTGCAATTTGTTTTACAAAACTCTACATATGTTAGGTGTGGCATCTTTCCGTGTTGCTGAGCAAAAGCACAAAATATACAATAACATTAATATTACAGAATGTCTATGTCATTGACAGGTTTTATAGCATTTGCAGCTTGGGTGTGTTTATTGCACAGTACTAGTTATTGTCCTGCCGTAAGGCTAAGTTCAGATGGGGTTTTTTGGTCAGGATTTTGCTGCGGACGTCCACGTGAAGACTCTCCCTCCTGACTAGGCCCATTCATTTTGGCCTAATCCAGAGCGGAGTGCCATGACTGGATGGCAGTGCACTGCACCGGCACCCAGTCCCAGCTATCGTTTTTTTGGTCTGGAATCTGAGGTGGCCTCCGCGTCAAATTCTAGACCAAAAAACCCCGTCTGAACTCAGCCTTTAGGATTTACTGATTTGTTAGGCTATTATAGGTATGGGCTTTTTGATCAATCTACATCTAAACATTTTCAGGTTTACTTGGTAGAGAATGGCCAACTTCTTGCTGAGTTGTCAGTTGTGGGTAACTGATAGCACAAACCTGATTCTGGCCATCACAAACTCTTTATCCACCAACTCTTGTCAAATACTCACAACAATTGGCGCAATCCAAATGCCACCTATATCCATATACAGTATGTAATGGGGGCTCTGCAATTAATTTATGCTCTGTCCTATGGATAGAGTATAAACTGTTGATCAATGGGAATATGACCACTGAGATCCTGGCAATCCTGACAATGGAGGTGTTTTACAACTGACTCTGTCATTGCTGTGGGTATGGAGCACTACAGAGACTGAGAACATTTCCATTGTAGTTTCAATATCCACCGTAAGGCCGAGGGCCCATGTGGTGAAAAATGACAACATTTTAGAGTCAGGACAAAGTGGATGGGATTCTAGCAAATCCCATGCCCACTTTGCAATAAAAATCGCATGTGGACACACCACTATTTCCAAAACAGGCGTGGTTTTGGAAATTGCAGCATTTCAATTGAAATGACCTCACATCTGTTGGTCACATGGCTATGCTATGACTTGGTCGCTTTCAAATGTATATGACTAAGTTGCAGTATAAACCACTTTCTCCTCCTCCCTTACCCTTTCCATACACTTCATTGTAATCTTATCGGCTTGTATCTGGAGAATGGAGTGAAATCACAGAGATAAGTAAAGACTCGCTTTTCTTGAGTGAAGTATATGGCAAAGTTTGTTCCCTTCGCTTATACTATTGATTCATGTAAAAATAAGTTAACTTGTGCTTAACCTATCCAATAAGGTAAAGGCTAACTACTAGAGATGAGTGAACAGTAAAATGTTCGAGGTTCGATATTCGTTTCGAGTAGCCCCTCAATATTCGACTACTCGAATCGAATATCGAACCCTATTATAGTCTATGGGGGGAAAATGCTCGTTTCAGGGGTAGGCAACGTTCGATCAAATTATACTTACCAAGTCCACGAGTGAGGGTCGGGCTGGATCCTCTGAGAAGTCTTCTCCTTGCAGCGTCCCCGCGGCATCTTCCGGCTCTGAATTCATTTTGCCAGGCATCGGGCCTGGGCAGAGCCGAGTGCGCATATCCGCACTACAAGCGGACATGCGCAGTCGGCTCTGCCTAGGCCCGATGCCTGGCAGAATGAATTCAGAGCTGGAAGACACCGCGGGGAAGCTGCACAGAGAAGACTTCTAAAGGTAGGAGAAGAACCAGCGTTGATTGGCCGACTGTATAGCATTTGGCCAATCAATGCTGGTTCTGCATCGAACTTTTCCATTCGAATAGCAAGTGGTACTCGATAGAGTACGAGTATTTTGAATACTGTAGTATTCGATCGAATACCTACTCTATCAAATACTACTCGCTCATCTCTACTAACTACCCAGTGTCCAATGCCCACTTGTCACCAGTCTACCTACTCCTTCCAGGACGACCTCTTAATCTTCTTGTCCGTATTGTCTGCACGTATTGTCTTCCTGTACTTTTTCTATTAATCGCCATGCTTCCTATAAATACCACACTGTGCCATAAGGAGCATAAAAGCCGCAATAAAGCCAATTAAAACAATAAGTGTCATAGTAATATCACACAGTATATAAATACTAACCCATTTGGTCTTCTCTTAGCAAATTATTATTTTTTTCTCATTAACGTGCACATGGCTTTTCATTAAAAAAAAATTAAATAAAAACTTCTTGCCATTTTTATTTTTCCCGTAGCTTTTTCTTTGTGAAATGTGGGACACGCCACTGCATGGAAGAGTCATGTTAATGTGTTAGGGCAATGAATACATTAATTTCATTAGCGAATGGCCTGAAAGCAATAATTACCAGTGTAGGTGTGTCACAAGCGATCATGTTCAGTTTTGCCAGTTAATTATTCAGATTTTGTTCTGAAGGACCCAGATCTGACATCGAGCTTTTAATTTAGCTGTAAATAAACTCTACTATGCAGGGAAGAGAAAACTCTGCCAAGAACTTGCTTTGCTCTTGGATTTCTGCTTTTTTATTTTTTCAATCTTGACTTCCAATAAGATGCCAAAATAATTAGTGTCAGTGATGTGAAGTTTATTGCATAGCCCCAAAAGGGCACATTATAATAAAAATAGCAATTTTGTTTTTTCAATCCTCTTGTCTCTCTTTAAGTTACAGTATATAAATTCTCTACTGGAAATGCTAAACTTGATACGGCATGATCTTAAAAATAGAAGGAGTTTATGGGTCTGAAGGTTTTTTTTCTCATGTTTGTAAACTCTTTCTTAATGAGTTTTAAAGTTTTATTTCTTTGTTTCTTCTAACCAACAAATTATTGGCAGCTCTGCCTTAAATGATACTTCCTTGAGGGGGTTTGTGTCTTAACAGCCGGCCCCCACGTAAGACATTTGCTTCGGAAAGGTCAAATGTCTTTTCGAGATAAAGGTTACCATAGAGGATTTCCATAGAAGTCAAACTTTTCTTTTTCAAACATGGCCATCCAATATAAGTCTCCTGCTAAGATGGTTAAAACCCAGCCTATATTATCATATACAGTATATATTATACGCTGAGATCTACAGCCCTGTAGGCAAGTTGATGATCAACCAAATGAATGAACATTTCTGTCCAGTGGCCCAGTTCACATCTGCATTCGGGTTTCCATTTGGGGACCGCCCAAATGGAAACCTATCCGAATAAAAAAAAAAAACAACAACAAAAAAAAGTTACCTAAGGAAACCCATGGACTACAAGGGGGTCTGTGTGGTTTCCACACATTTCATGTGGATAGGGGAACTGAATGGTCCAAACGCAGATGTGAACCGGGCCTAAAAGTGTCTAGGAGGGGCTTGACTAAATTAAAAATACATACTTAGTCAAGCAGAGTGTGTGTGTGCATGTGGGGATTGGAAGAGATGGGTATAGCACGTGTTTTGTCAGTCTTACCCTAAAATGAAGGTCCGTGTTTACTCCTTGTAAAGCTGAGTTCACATGGGGTTTTTTGGACCGGATTTTGACACTGGAAGCCACCTCAGAATCCGGTCCAAAAAAAAGGCCGCCTGTGGCTAGTCATGACTGGATGCCTTTGCTGTTCACCGGCATCCAGTCGCAGCATTCTGCTCCAGATTAGGCCCAATTGAATGGGAGTGTTGCGCTGCAGATGCCGTGGCAGATTCAGTCGAGGAATCCACGGCAAGATAGGGTAGCTCACTTTTTTTCCACGAGTGGCAAAAAACGCTAACGGAAAAAAGTGGCTCTGATTTAAATCAATGGGAGTCGTTTTTTGGAGTCGGATTCTGCGTCAAAATCTGGTCCAAAAACCTCCGTGTGACCAGGACAGGTACAGCTTTGTGATTTAATAAGCCAGTACAAATCTGGACACATGTACGAATCATAGATATTCTAACACTAGGTGCACACTAGCATTTGGGGCTCCAACCCTCCCACATTCCACTTAAAAATAGGTGGATAGAAGTCCTATAAGCAGGACTCTTCTCTCCCCATATTTCAGTACAAAATTGACAGAAACCAAGTAGACCTCATTATCTCCATTATAGTCTATCCACATTTTAAGCAGATAGTTTTGTTTTTCTGGTCCTCACATGAACCCTAAGAATGGAAACCTGAATGCTAGTATGAATGAAGTGTAAGGTAGATGGTGGAAAGTTAGACTAGACGGTCTTAAATACACCACAGTTATCGGTTTGATGCTGTATAATCTTGTGTATTTTATAATGCCAAAACTAACTTTACATCACCTAGTTTTTGGACTAGCTCACGCCAAAAATGTGGCCCTATTTTAGCATCTTAAGCCATGCTACCTTTCCTGTTAGGCCAGGTACTTTGGTGGACAATCTGTAAAGAAGTGTCTAAAATGATTAAAATGGGATGTCAAACATGTGTACCAGTGTTTTGGGTAGAGTCGGTGGAACGTTACCGTGGCTACAAAATACAATTAAATACAGATATTGTATAACCGCTTGTTGCATATATTCTTTTCTAATTTCCCTAGGTTTCTATACATGTTAATCATTAGAGATGAGCGAACACTGTTTGGAACAGCCGTTCCGAACAGCACGTTCCCAGCACGCTCCCATAGAAATGAATGGAAGTGGGGGGTTAAGCGTCCAGCCGCCGGCAAAGTCTGCGTGACAGGTGCTTCCATTCATTTCTATGGGAGCGTGCTGTTTGGATCGGCTGACCCAAACAGTGTTTGCTCATCTCTATTAATCTTCTAAATGTGTTCTAATTTTTTTACATTTATACTAACTATTAATAGAGATGAGCTAGTAGTACTCGATCGAGTAGGTGTTCGAATACTACGGTATTCGAAATACTCGTACTCGATCGAATACTACTAGCTGTTTGAAGTTAAGATTCGATGCAGAACAAGCGTTGATTGGCAGAATGCTATACATTGCCAATCAACGCTGGTTCTTCTCTTACCTTTAGAAGTCTTCTCCCTGCGCAGCGTCCCCGCGTCCTCTTCCGGCTCTGCATTCACTCTGCTTAGGCATCGGGCCTGCGCAGAGCCGACTGCGCATGTCCGTGCGGGCATGCGCGGTCGGCTCTGCCTAGGCCCGATGCCTAGCAGAGTGAATTCAAGGCCGGAAGAGGACGTGGGGACGCTGCGCAGGGAGAAAAATCCAGCCTGACCCGCACTCATAGACTTGGTAAGTAGAATTTGATCGAATGTTGCGTACCCCTGAAATGAGCATTTCCCCCTATAGACTATAATGGGGTTTGAAACCCGTTCGAACAGCGAACAGTGTGCAGTGGTTCGAATCGAATTTCGAACCTCGAACATTTTAGTGTTCGCTCATCTCTAATTATTAATAATGATCAATATTTGCCAGAGTAAGAGCTGGCCCTTGTTTCGGCATTATCCGCTATATATTTCTGCCAGAGACTGGCCTATACAGCTGATCAGTTCAGAGTTTGGGGCTCTGAACTCCATCAATTGTATAATGATCACTAGAGATGAGTGAGTACTGTTCGGATTAGCCGATCCGAACAGCACGCACCATAGAAATGAATGGAAGCACCTGGTACTTCTGCTTTGACGGCGGCTGGCCGCTTACCCCCCCCCCCCCCCCACGTGCCAGCTACGTCCATTCATTTCTATGCGAGCGTGCTGTTCGGTTGGCTGATCCGAACAGTACTTGCTCATCTCTAATGATCACTAATCCATTGGGCAGGCCATCAGCATCAGAAACTTTTGAGCCTTGATAACCCCTCTAAGGATTCCTTTACCACCAAATTCAAACTCCATGTCAGAAAGGAAGGGAATTCTGTAGAAGTCCTGTAAAGTTCAGAAGAAGTCAACTTTTTTTTTTTTTGTTGGGGGGGGGGGGCAAATGATCTGTATGACAACACTAGTGCACCATCTTTTGTGGTGACCACAAATCTCTGCCCTTGGGACATGTCCGTCTTTCTGTTTTGATAATGGCACAGGGTGTTGGCCACAAAAAAGGGTCAGGCCATGATCTGACTGCACCAAACTGCTTGGGTTTTTGTTTTGTCTACCCATTTAAAAATATTTGTTCATAGGAAAATCCCTTTAAACCAAGCCAACATATAAATAACGTATTCAATAAGAAGTGAAAACCTTATGCATTTTGCAAATATTATACTTTAAAAACAAACTACACAAGTTAGGGAAAATTCAAGTGTCCACAGTAGCCATTTGTAAGGTATATACAGGTCTAGGTGGCCAAATGGAGGGTGAACCATTATGTTGGATCTGGAAATGCCCTGGCAGGTGAAAGTTTCCAGGATTGTTGAGCACGCACGTAGTCTATCCATAATACAGATGTTCGGTGTTCATATCCTCAGAGCTTTTTCAGCACCTACTTGCGCCATGCCTGTTTTTATAGTTACATTCAGACCTGTATTACTGTTTTTTGTATTTATCAGAGAAGTTGGATATTTTCTGGCAACATGAAGTGCCTGCTGTACTTATAAACAGAAAACGAAGCGGCATATTCTCACTACCCTGAAAGCCTCCATTATGTGAATTTGTAGTGTAATCTTTCAGTAACCTTATTAAAAACATTTAAATGATGCGCACCATCCCATCTGTTTTATCTGTGAGTCAGCGAGGAGTTTATGCATCATTGTATATAGCAGAAGGCTTCATGTGAATACTACAGAATTATCAGGAAAAAATAAATAAAAAGAAGTCTTCTAAGTTGAAAAAGTTTTTAAAGAGTAATATTTGTGTGTGTGTGTGTGTGTGTGTGTGTAATATATACAGTCCTATGAAAAAGTTTGGGCACCCCTATTAATCTTAATCATTTTTAGTTCTAAATATTTTGGTATTTGCAACAGCCATTTCAGTTTGATATATCTAATAACTGATGGACACAGTAATATTTCAGGATTGAAATGAGGTTTATTGTACTAACAGAAAATGTGCAATATGCATTAAACCAAAATTTGACTGGTGCAAAAGTATGGGCACCTCAACAGAAAAGTGACATTAATATTTAGTACATCCTCCTTTTGCAAAGATAACAGCCTCTAGTCGCTTCCTGTAGCTTTTAATCAGTTCCTGGATCCTGGATAAAGGTATTTTGGACAAACAATTCAAGTTCAGTTAAGTTAGATGGTCGCCGAGCATGGACAGCCCGCTTCAAATCATCCCACAGATGTTCAATGATATTCAGGTCTGGGGACTGGGATGGCCATTCCAGAACATTGTAATTGTTCCTCTGCATGAATGCCTGAGGATTTGGAGCGGAGTTTTGGATCATTGTCTTGCTGAAATATCCATCCCTGGCGTAACTTCAACTTCGTCACTGATTCTTGAACATTATTCTCAAGAATCTGCTGATACTGAGTGGAATCCATGCGACCCTCAACTTTAACAAGATTCCCGATGCCGGCATTGGCCACACAGCCCCAAAGCATGATGGAACCTCCACCAAATTTTACAGTGGGTAGCATGTGTTTTTCTTGGAATGCTGTTTCTTTTTGGACGCCATGCATAACGCCTTTTTTTATAACCAAACAACTCAATTTTTGTTTCCAAAATGAAGCTGCCTTGTCCAAATGTGCTTTTTCATACCTCAGGCAACTCTATTTGTGGCGTACGTGCAGAAACGGCTTCTTTCTCATCACTCTCCCATACAGCTTCTATTTGTGCAAAGTGCGCTGTATAGTTGACCGATGCACAGTGACACCATCTGCAGCAAGATGATGCTGCAGCTCTTTGGAGGTGGTCTGTGGATTGTCCTTGACTGTTCTCACCATTCTTCTTCTCTGCCTTTCTGATATTTTTCTTTGCCTGCCACTTCTGGGCTTAACAAGAACTGTCCCTGTGGTCTTCCATTTCCTTACTATGTTCCTCACAGTGGAAACTGACAGGTTAAATCTCTGAGACAACGTTTTGTATCCTTCCCCTGAACAACTATGTTGAACAATCTTTGTTTTCAGATCATTTGAGAGCGGGCTGTCCATGTTCGGCGACCATCAAACTTAACTGAACTTGAATTGTTTTGTAGAAAGAAATGGTCCAAAATACCTTCATCCAGCATCCAGGAACTGATTAAAAGCTACAGGAAGCGACTAGAGGCTGTTATCTTTGCAAAAGGAGGATCTACTAAATATTAATGTCACTTTTCTGTTGAGGTGCCCATACTTTTGCACCGGTCAAATTTTGGTTTAATGCATATTGCGCATTTTCTGTTAGTACAATAAAACTCATTTCAATCCTGAAATATTACTGTGTCCATCAGTTATTAGATATATCAAACTGAAATGGCTGTTGCAAACACCAAAATATTTAGAACTAAAAATGATTAAGATTAATAGGGGTGCCCAAACTTTTTCATAGGACTGTGTGTATATATATATATATATATATATATGCGCTGTAGATTGTAGGTAGGACACATTGGTGCATGGCAGTGGTTAAGCCATGGACAATAATTGTCCTCGATCAATAGCAGTGAAGACAAATTGCTGACTGGTGGAGGACTCCTCACTGATCCTGAGAAGGGGATCGAACCCTTGGTGACCAGGCCACCCCTGCTCCTATTCACTTTAATGAGAGTGTTGGAAATGGCCAAAGTACATCACTTGGCTATCTCCAGCGCTTCCTCCGAGCTCAACGAAAGTAGGGGTACATCTGTATCCACAAGGGGTTCAGCTGCATTTCAGTCTGTGGTCAGACTCCTACCAATTACTAACTAGCAATTTAAGCTAAGGATAGAGAATAGATATTATTAGTTGGATGACCCCTTTAAGATGAATGGGCTGTCCATTTCATGACTTTGCGCTTAATTTCTCCGACTAGTGTTGCACATTCCAGTGAGCGCCCTCTATTGGTTTGCAATACTGAGGCAGCAACTGTCTTCCTAATTACATCATGGAAGGCAGATTTGCATATTCTTCCCATAGTTCCTTGCAAAGTGGAGTGCTAAAGGCTTAACAAGTCTCCACTATGGTGGTCTCTCCCTAAGGAGTGACAATATCCCCCGTACAGGGAAAACAAAGTTTCTGGGGTCTCACCTGAGGGACAATGTGTGATTATTGTATTTCCTGAATACTACAATCCTATTTTGTTAGGGGAAAGTGACATCCCCCTTTAAACTTAGGCAAATAATGGCTTGTACTATTTCCAGCTATCCCAAACAAACCTTATAATAGTTAATTCATTGTAATGTCCAGTTTTGGGGCATGTGACCATTGGTCAAAATGGCACAGACATCGTTTTTACCGCACTTCGGTAATGTTATAGCCATAAAAGCGCAGGTCAGGGTGTTTTTTGACCAGATCACGGCCACGTATCCGTCTCTATGTAACCTTGTAAAGTTCTATCCAAGTTTAGTTTTAATCCAGGACCTTGACAGGAAATGGTTACAAAACAAATACGAAGTTCTAATGCTCCACAGAGCTACCTCTTGTCAAACCTATTGGAAATGCGGCTAAATGTACTTTAATTCACTGCCCCCTTGGTAGGGAAAGTGACTTTTTCCTTCATACCTTGTCTTAAGACGTGCTTTTATCACCAAACACAAGAGACAAACTGCATGTACTAAGAAGATTTGGAATTATCATAGCGGCATTAAATTGCCCTTTATATTTATGGCTTTAAGAAAGTTCATAATCTAAGTGTTCCCTGCCAGTTAATTTCCTGCTAATGAACATTTTACAGGTTCTCTTTTGAAAGTGCTGCTCTCCTTCCTAAATCCTGAGTCTGTTCTTTATTGCTTTTGTCATTAAGCATAATTTCTCACCCACTATTCTCTTTGATTTCTCCAGATACGCTTTATCAGCAGCAGAAACGCTTCTGTCAATTATTAAACTACAACAACCAACTGGTGGAGAATGCTGGTAGTTATTGCCTTGCCCCAATGTCCGTATAAAATTATCCATTATTGGATTGTACAGGAGAACGTTTTACTATGTGTCCCCTAAACAAAATAAAAACGCAAATATTGCCCACCGTGGCCTCTTTATTAAATATAAATCGTGAACATAATGTGGCATTATTAGCGTTAACGTTTAGAACATTATACGGAACAATCTTATTCTTTACCAAAACATTACATAAAAAGCAAAGGAAGCCTTAGTACGGTGGTCTTTATACTAGTAGCATGCTAGTGTGCAATACCCAGTTACACCAGGCCAAATCAATGGGTCAATGGGTATCGCGCTCTCAGGTTTTCTCAGAGAACAATGGTGAGAACTTTGGTGTGGAATTTCAGCGCTGAAAAAGCCTCCCATTGACTTCAATTGGTTCCTTTTCTGTTAGCAAGAGCCCTGGTGCAAGTGCCCAGCTGTGCCCCTCCCCCCACATACACACAGACAGAAATTTGCTACCCATTTGTGCTACAACCTCACCTCTCCTTTTGGCATTAAAAGGTTCATATCATATATATATATATATATATATATATATATATATATATATATATATATATATATATATATATATATATATATATATATATAATTTTTTTTTTTTTTTTTTTTTTTTTTTTTTTACTCTCCTTTTTGTCAGTGGAAGGCTAAATGTCATAAATCTTCATTCCAGATCACCACAGGGCAGGAGTAATAGATTTACAATGCACAAGCTGCCAGCCATCAAAGATTCAATGGATCCAGTGGCAAATGATACCACTAAAAACCCTAAAGGCTGGGTTCACACACTTTTTGGACTGGATTTTCACACTGAATCCGGATAAAAAAAAACTACCTCCTATTGACTTCAATAGGAGCCGTTCACTTCCTTTTTCCACGAGCGGTTTCTTCCCGCTCGTGGAGAAAAGAAGCGAGTTGCACTTACTTGCCCGGGATTCCGCAGTGAAATCTGCCGCAGCGTCTGTGGCGTGACACTCCCTCCCAACTAGGTCCATTTATTTTGGCCTAATCTGGAGTGGAATGCTGCAACTGGATGCCGGTGAAGTGCACTGGTATCCAGTTGCGGCTAGCCATTTTTTTTGGACCGGATTTTGAGGCGGCCTCCACGTCAAAATCGGTCCAAAAAACCCTGTGAACCCAGCCTAAGGTTCCCTTGATCTCCAGCTTATTAATGGTAGTGATGTCACTGCAAGAAATAATGGGGTATATGGGGTTAGCTTAATATTGCAATTTTTTTTTTTTTGTGTATATTTGATTTAACACTGTCCCGACATGCGCCGTACGTAGTACGGCGCATGTCAGGTGTTTAACTATGATGGCCACCACCCAGACCGATTGGAGGAATTAACCCCGGAGTCGCCATTTTCCCGGCAGCGCATGGGCACTGCCATTTTACTGGTGATCGCCGGCGCCTGGAGCAAGCTCCAGGGCCGACGTCACATTTCCATGACACCCGGGTGTCTTGTAAAAATGTAAATAAAACCATATACATTCAGCATCTCTGGAATCGTACCGAAACACAGAATATAGGGGACATGTCATTTTGGCTGCACAGTGAACTCTGTAAGACGTTTCTGAACAAATCGCGTTTTCATTTATATGCTAATGAGCTTCCAGCCAGCACAGGAAGTTCCCAACAGCACTTGCCTCTTCTATTATCTCCTATGTGTGTGCAAACAGGAAGTTGAGTCATCATCAGCAGCAGCTTGTGCATAGGAAACAATATCAAAGGGGTGCATGATGCATCGTGCACCAGTCTAATTAGCATATGAATAAAAACGGGCTCATTCAAAAACCACTGAGGCAAACTACATACTAAAGGTAGGTGTGGAATAGCCTTTCTAAAGGCTATGCAAGGATGTGATTAATTAAAAATTACTTTTCCCAATGATAGAGCCCCTTTAACTGTGTGTTGGGGGCATCATAATCATGGCCACCCCCCCACCGCATACTGTAACCATAATTACATTTTACTTGCTTGGTCACTAACTCGGCTCGTCAGGGATGTGTAAATCTTCTATTCTGTTCCCCGGCCCCAGTAGCACCAAAGTGAAGGTTCTGACAGTAACCTACAGTATGCAGACATCTTGTGTGTCGCAACAGATCCCAGCCGCTGCATCAATATTAGATAAATGGAAAGTGATTTGCTGGTGTAGACTACACCAACAGATCACCCTCTAAAACAGGTTATGTACTAGGAGTCTGCCGATACTCTTATGCTATCTATTACATGTAGCATAGGACCTTCAGCGACACCTAGTAGACAGACTGATCCCGGATGACCAAGCCAGCCCAGCACCAAGTGATAAATGGCCTGGTACTAGTTTGCAGCCCAGTGGTTGGGGTCCTCTGCTATAAAGCATGCTGAGAGGTAATTGAAATCAGAGGTTTCTGACTGCATTTAATACAGAATAAAAAAAATTTAATAAAAAAAGTTTGATCGGAGAAGAGAAGGAGCACAAATGTACACAAAGGCCTATAATGCAGATAAATACTCATATGAGGATCAGGGCTATCCATTTCAGACAGTATTGGCGGTTCTGAAGATGGCAGTAGCAGATAATCAATGTCGCTGTGAGGTTTTTTCTAGTTATGAAGCAATTACTGAATATTTTAACTGAAAAATCCCAAAGGCATGTGTGATTAATAGCCGGTCTGTCTAAAAGGCAGAGAGTAATTATTGCTGCGGGTTAAACTAGGGCACGACCCTAAATGAGTCATTTGTAGTTGCGTCCAAAAAGGTAAATTTAAGGTTAGCTCTATAAGCTCTACAATAAAGCCAAATTTAAAAGGTATATCAATGGCAAGCTTGTGTATAGGATTGTGTGATGTATAGTGTTAGGCTACTGTATGGAATCTACAATTATTGCCTCCGATGTCTTTGAGTTTGAGATGTTTCCATTTGCTCTTGCCAAAAAAAACGAGACCGACCTCAAAACTGTTGGATACTGATCATATATTGCACTTGAAAAATGGCATCCCTTGTCAGAAACGCGTTGTAAGACTACTTCCATGGATCAGCACCAGTGATCTCCTTTATTCTTCACCTGGGGATTCTTCTCCTGTGTACTTTATGGACTCGTAAGCAGTTCCTCATGTGTGCCCGTATTTATTTTTGTCCTTTCCCCTGAGTTTCTGTATATCATAACCTATAACCTACTGTATGTAATCTGTCTACTGTATGTATATTGTAGCATTGCTGGTATTTTGCAGTGCATACACTCTAGCCAGAATCTTGCATAAAAGCTTGGTCTGGTTTCGGAGTTTTATAACCCCGCTTTACATCTGTTGGCACCAGTGGCGTAACTAGGAATAGCAGGACCCCAAGCATGAAAGGTTGACTGTTCAGACCCTAGATTATAATAATTGGAGACCCAGGGGAGGATACAAACAAAAAACACTTACTTACCTCTCCTTGGCTCTGGCACACTCTCCACTGGTGTTGGCCATCTTCAGTGATGGACCGGATGTCACATGAGCCTGGCTTCCTTTGGAATGCATAAGGACACAAGCCCTGGCCCACATCACGTCTTGGATGTCAGCAAAAAGGCCTGAAGCCTTCCAGAGCTCAGGAGAGGTAAGTAACAGGGTTTTTTATGTTCAGTCACCTTTCCTAGCTCTCTGATCATTATACTCGGGAAGGGGGGGGGGGTCTGAAAAGACACCACAGTATAACACTAGCAGTGTTTGTGCGGCTCGCAGGCCTGCAGCCTTACTTACGATACTGGCTAATGCTCACATCCGCTTCCGCAGAAGGGAAAGCGCCGGCAGCCATGAGGAGGAGCAAGGATCGGTAAATAAATAGGGCCTGTTATCTGCTGGAGTTACTCCAGCAGGTAGTGGCCTATTAAAAAAAACAGCTGCTGCCAGGCCCCCTAATGTCCTGGGCTCTGTGGCAGCCACTACTGCTGTTAGTTATGCCCCTGGCTGGCACACAGACTATCCTGTATATAAGCCGTTTTAGAGACTAAACATGGAAAGGGAGACCCTACTCCTCCCCTCCCCCACACTCTCATCACACACCGCCTAAAAGGAGTATACCCATTTTGGACAGTCTCTTCTTAAAAGGGACCTATTGGCTGCTCACAAAGTGACCCCCCCCCCCTCCCTTCCCATGAGGACTCCTTCAGCTAACAGCTGTAATATGTGAGTCAGCCTGGCAGTGCCTCCAGAGGTGTAACTATGTATTACAGTATGTGTTACAATTGATGTGTCGTCTGTCTCTTGCCCTGCAGATCCTGTTCTGTTTATATTGTCTTTGAAACTACTTTTCATTCTGGACAAGCAATGAAAATCCTGAACAGTAGTTCCTACCCTCCCCCTCCCCAAATTAACAGAGAATTCCCTAATAGGAGTAATTATACTGCTTATTATATACACTAATACAAAAATGTCATATGGATACAAAACGCTGGCTCTGTTCAGTATAGGCTACGTGTCTTTATGTGGGCGAAAACCAGCTGTCCTATGTAGCGAAGCAATATGACTACATTTATAACTATGGCCATATAGAAATGTGTGAACAGCTTCATAGAATAGTTTGTATTTTTACATGACCGGCTTACAGATCCTGAATATAAACACTGAAGCGAGTTTTGGGTTTTGTAAGGCAGTGGACACCATAAAATACTCATAGGTGGAGAACTTTCTTAGGTTCCTGTCCAGCTGTTACTTATATTGCCACGTTCTTTGTTCTTGTTGTTGTATTTATTTTATCTATATTGTACTTTGCATATTATACAGTTGTTTTTTTGTTTGTTTTTTTGCGCTACAATTTTATGCCTTGTAGTCAAGTCGACAAACTTTTTTTTTTTTTTTTTTTTTTTTTTTTTTTTTTTTCCAGCAGACAAAAAACCCTATATGCAGGACTTTTGTGTTAATTTGAAAAAAATGCGTTCTTTTTTTAACATTGAAGTCTATGGGCAACGGACTTATAATGGACAGTACCTGATAGCCATCAGTTACTCACTGTTATTTTGTGTCCATTGTTTTGTGGACACCTTCATAACGGAATCAAGTGGTTGTGTGAACCCTGTCTTACTTGTGAGTTTATACCACAGATCTGTTTGATAACTGAGTAATAAAAACAGAACTGCTATTCTCCTACTGAGCAAATTGAACTGTTCCTGTGGTGTTGGACTGCTGATGTTGATCCTGACTGGTGTTAACCTGCGTCGTGCCGAACATTATCTCAGTAAATGCTAGTGACTCTGTGCTAGTGTGAGTAGAGGAGAATTCCTAGCCGTAACACTAATACACTCAAGAAGCGGGGATCTGACTTCCCTGTGCTTGGGTAGGTTGTAGATGGGGCTGGTGTGAAGCTTAGTTGGTGTAGTCAGTTGGCCCTTACTGTCTACTTATGCAACTTACAATGGAGGTTACAAACTGTTTAATACCAATGGCTTATTTTTATGATATGCCATCAATTTTGATGGGGGGGCCGACTTTCGCTAACCCTGCTTGATCAACTGTTTGACGGAACTGCGCCATGAATGCGATCTGTACCTGCTTTACGTCAGATGCTAGGGTTATCTGTATGTTCATTTGAACTCTTTTATGGCATAATCCCATTCACCTAATACCGACCATGCAGGTACCTGATACAAACCATAAAGAGGCTGTAGTACTCTCACAAGCACCATTGCCCTTTAAAACGCTCCTCTAAAATTGATAACCAATCTATAAGGTGCCCTCTCGGGTCTATTTGTGACCCTAAACCAACCACAGGTTATTTTGGCAGTAGGGATATTTGGAATACTAAACATATTAAGTATCTCTGTGTGCATCTCCACGGTTCAAAAATGTTGTTTATTTTGTATGGAGAACCTAAACCGCCCCTCCCCCCCCCTATCCCTAGCAATATGGAAATTGTTACATTGCTTCCCCTAAAAATTACAAAGTGATCTAAAAGTCATATTTTTTTTAAAAAAACAGTACCATGCAAAATTACAATTTGCCCCACAAAAAAAAAATAGCTCTGTTAAAGTGGAAAAAAAATTCCAGGTGATTGATTATGGCAACACTACAGATTTTCTATTATGAAGTGGGTGTTTTTGCTTTTGTCCAATTCCACCTCACAATCTTTTTTTTTTTTTTTTTTTTTTTTTTTTTTCTCCAACTTCCCAGTACATTGCACATAATAGTTCATTGTGCCATTACAAAATACAATTTGTCCCGCAAACAATAAGCTATCAAGTGACTCTCTAAACTGGGGGGGGGGGGGGGGAATGGCTCTTGGAATGTAGGAAGGAAAAAAAAAAGAGATGCAACAAAAAAATCACTGTCCTGCAGGGTTAAAGGGTTAATAAACATTACCTTTGTCTTTTAATTGGAGTTATAGTAGTGTGTGGTTATGTAGCTTTTTTTTTTTTTTTTTTTTTTTTTGTGCTGTTATTTTAAATATTTTTGTCACGCTTAAAAATGATTTATTGCAGGCCAGTTTTCTTTGGAAAGATAATTTTGTTTAGAGGTCATTTTATCCGTTTTTATAAGACTTTTAAAGAAAAATTGGTCCTAAGTTGTTGTCATTTTGATAAGAAAACTAACCATTTATGTCACAATTTGCAAAATCTGTTTGTCTGATAAAGTGCCTCCAGTGTGCAGCCGTCAAGTCTCTCACCCAGGGTGTTCCATTTTTCATAACTTATAAAAATGTTTGATTTCATTTTTCTGTTGTCTTTTTTATTTATACCGTCTGACAAGTATAAATTCATCTTGTTAATCTGTCTAATAATCAATCATAACCGAGTATTTTACAAACATTTGATAAAGTAACCTTTCAGACAGAGCTCCCCGTGGTAAGCGTTGTAGAATGGCACGTTTCCTTTTAACCCTGTCATCTGCAGACCTTTTGCATTGGTTCATGCCTTAATTTTTATCAAGATTGGGCCGCAATGTTCTAGCCTTTGGACACTACTGGGTTCTTCTAGCCAGTCTTTCCTCATGTCTTAGAGGACATTTTGTATGGAGAAAATATTGAAGTAATACTTCAATTTTGCCATGATTACCAGAGGACACCATGTTATGGTAGCCGTAAAGTGAGGCTCACACCTTTCATACAGTATTTATTTTTGTCATGTACTAGCCAAAATTAGGGATGAGTAGTCCAATTTGTGGTGCTCGTTAGGAGTTTTTGAATTTGCAACCCACAAACCGTTCTTTACACCTTTGCATATACTAATTGGTGGCCCAGGGAAGCTCACGTCTCTGGGCCCCTGAAATGAATGCTAATATTGTGACTTACACACAGCATCAGGACTTCTTCAAGCCGCCCAATCATGAACCTAAATGGTCCCCTAGAGCTATTGGCGTAATTGTGGAGGCCCAAAGAGGATGGTTAGGGACTGCTGCATGCCGTGACAGAGCCCATGCATGGACCTTCATATAAGATACACTGTTGACTAAAGAGAACCCAGTATAGAATACAGTAGTCAACGGCTTAACTAAAGCCTTGTGGGCCCCAGTGCAATCTTTTGGGCTCCCCACCTCATCCCTACAGCAAATTCTTGATGGGATGGTTACGGGAGCTAAGGAGTTTAATCAACCTTGGTGTGGTTAGGTTGATTTGTGGGTCTCCTTGGCTTATGGGCCAGATGGAAGCTACACTCTCAATACTGAGGCCAGTGCTTATGGGCCCCCTAAGGCTCCTGGGCCCCATGTGACTGCATCTTCTCCACCGCCTCAAGTCACGACCCTGACAATAGTTCCAATTTGGACTAAACAAGTTCTGCCCAAAATGAAACGGCTGGACGAACCCATAACTATTCACAAGGGCAAACATTATGAGATTTACTCAACACTAGCCAACGTCAAGATACTGTACTTTTGGTCCTATTTGATTTTTAATTGTCTCAAATGGTTTGCTTTTGTTACTTCCAGGGTTCAGTTATGCTGGACTTTCCTCCTGGTATAAAGTGGCCTTCTTGTAAAGCCATATTCAAGTAGATCAGTGAGGAAATGAAGTAGCAACCGTGCCCTTCTATTGGTAAAATATATACTATAACTACGGTCTATACCCTAATGTTGGCTAGCAAGTGGAATAATGAATAGAGATGAGCGAACAGTAAAATGTCCGAGGTTCGATATTCATTTCGAGTAGCCCCTCAATATTCGACTACTCGAATCGGTATCGAACCCTATTATAGTCCATGGGGGGAAAATGCTCGTTTCAGGGGTAGACAATGATCGATCAAATTATACTTACCAAGTCCACGAGTGAGGCTCGGGCTGGATCCTCCGTGCATCTTCTCCTTGCAGAGTCCTCGTGGCGTCTTCCGGCTCTTCATTCACTCTGCCAGGCATATGCACTACAAGCGGACATACGCAGTTGGCTCTGCCCAAGCCCGATGCCTGGCAGAGTGAATGAAGAGCCGGAAGACGACACGGGGAAGTTGCACGGAGAAGACTTCTAAAGGTAGGAGAAGAACTAGCATTGATTGGCTGACTGTATAGCATTCGGCCAAACAATGCTGGTTCTGCATCGAACGTTTTCATTCAAATAGCGAGTGGTACTCGATCGAGTACGAGTATTTTGAATACTGTATCTACTCGCTCATCTCTAATAATGATTTCCAAATCTCAAACAAAACTTTATATAAAATAACAAACTGATTTTATACATGTAAATTGATGTTGTATTCATATGCAAATGAGGAAAGTACTTTAGGGGTCATGCTGAATAACAGGCGTATTTGGAATTGCCTCATACAAGGTTTGTCAATGCTCCACCACCATGGCATGATAACATGCGACAAAATTGTCAAAAACAACCCTTCTAGACAAAAGAGGGGATGATTTAATATACATTAACTAATAGCAGGCATTTGTTCCGCAGGGGTCAGGATGGGAGGTAGTGGGGTATTGGGCGTGTTGGAATTCCACATGTCTGATCCTTTGTCCTCAATGGAGATAACCCAAGGTATTTAGCAGTGACTTACTACTTTCCATTTACAACACATGCACGTTTGAAAGGAAATATTGCGTATTACAAAGTTGGGAAAAATAGCTGTTGGCCAAACAAGCGTTCCGGTGACAGCTTATGGAGGTATATCGCCACTTTATAAAATATGTGCCTGCTTTTTAATAAAATTAATCCAAATTACTGTAACTGTCTCCTTGACTTAGACTGGCATCTAGGCCTCACAATCCGGGGCCCTTTCATAACCTGCTTATCCTCTCCCACAGCGTGGCCTGTTTTATAATTCCTGGTTGACCAGAAGTATGTTAAGGCATGCTAAGATTTAGTAGTAAAATGTCAGCTGTTCTACATTGTATTGTGTCAGAAAGTGTAGAAATTTATTGTCCAATTTAGAAACCTGAGATGTTACCGGGAAATGCTGTGGGGTGCGTTATAATGAAAATACCAATCCACATTAGACATGGTTGCCATAAGCAAAAATTGTAATATCTCAGCTCGACGTTAAGAGGGGGAAAAAAAATCCACAGTTCATTGAAAGGAGTGCAAATCATTACTTTGCAAATATTTGCAGCTTCCTTCAACTCCAAACGGGTTAAGCCTGATTTGTAATAAACTTGCATTCCTAATTTTCCGAGCGATGTGCCAAGTTAAGTACTATGACGGCCTTTGGACAGATTTATATTTTGTCTTCTTCTGAATTAGTGATGACTGACAAGAGGACATTGTTTTATACGCAGCTATTTAAATAAAGGCCTGCAGGGTGTTTCTGTGATGTTGTCACTTCAAGTCCCAACTGGTAACCAAGAGATGTGTATTACAGAGTAATCTTCATTAGCTTTTATGATTTTAATCTACTTCAGAGAAAGGATTGCTTAGATGGCAAGACATTTTAATATATATAGACAGCTCAGCCTTTGTTTCCGACTAAAGCTACGTCTTCATGTTTTATTTTCTCCCACTAAAACCTTTCAAGTCCTAGATAAGGTTTTTTTTTTTTTTTCAAATGTGGGAAGAGCATTGTAACCTTCTGTAAATGATGGGAAGTATGATGTGGAGTTTGTAGAATGTCATTAAAGTATTCAGATTATGATTTATTCATCTTTAAAAAAAAAAAAAAATTCTATTTTATATACATACTCAAACTCCACAAAAACTAAAGCTAAAAATTACTCTTTCCTTATCTTTCCACCTGGCGCAACGTATCCTGAGATGGCTAGAGAAAGGTGACGGCTTTAAGAAAGGATATGTCTATCCTGGGTCTATGTACAGTCACCCAGTTGGGTATTTTGTGAAATTGTCAGCATGGTGTGATATTTTATTACATTTTTTTTCAGAATAAGATTCCTTCCTGCATCTATAGGATAAAATAAGATAATCCTTTTAATAGTCCCACAGTGGGTAAATTTCAGTCTTACAGCAGCATGATAGTACAGATACAGGATAATAAACCGTAATATATATTACAGAAGTAGACACATATATGAGCTGAGAAAAAAATACTAGGAATCCATAGCAGCTAAGGTAGAAAAGAAAATGGCGTTCAGGATCGTTTAGTATTCTGTGCGGAGTGATCTTCACTTGGTCTGATGTAGATTATGTAGCCTGGCTGCGGGTGGGAGGAAGGACCTCTGATAGCGCTCCTTCTCACACTTGGGGTGAAGCAGTCGGTCACTTATGGTACTGCCAAGTAAAATAATAATTCCAGCTGCACCAATAGCACATGTCTTTTGAGAATGGTCTCACCGACACCTTTTTTCTGTGTGTGTGTGCGCTTTTTTTTTTTTTTTTTTTTTTTTTTTGTTCCTCCCAAAGTCTTTGGAAAGACTTCAATGATCTCCTATGGCAGGATCCAATCCTTTCCTCAGCCTTGATCACACAGCTCATGCACATGCTTCTATACACAGCCAAAAATCTGCATGTGCTTTTGAATAGGGCCATGTATATGATAGAGGGAGGTTCCCTGCTCAGGACCCACCTCTTTGTACAAAGTGGACATTTTGCCACCTCCAACAAGCTCCAACATCCCTTTAAAAGCTGATGCTCCATGATTCTGGCACATTATTGAATGTTTTCTTTAGCCCTCTTCATTCCTGAGCAATAAATTCTTAGTTTTGGTGCCTGGTATACTATTTAGTCTTTGTACTGTCAGGTGGGCGGTGTTAGGCAGGAGCAGACAAGGGCTGTGATTCTGAGCTCGGACACTGGCTGCCTCTGATTGGAGCTCTCACACCCCCTGCCTGACACCGCCCTTCTGACATTACAGAGCTTAAAGAGCACATCAGGCACCAAAATTAACTGCACTTGTTGCTCAGGAACAGTGAAGAATAGAAAGAATATTCCAACTGTGCTATAATAAGCAGAGCAGATGCTAAGAACTTCGTGGTGAAAGTTCCCCTTTAAAAGGTTGCAATTGACTACAAGAAAAAAAGTATAACCAGAAACTCAATAGAATATAATTTTGTGAAAAAATATTGTAAAACCATGTTGTCTTGAAATGCTATCTTTTGATAACCATATCTAGATAGCCAAGGGGAAAGGTAAGGATAGTCCCCTGTATAGGTGGAAGGGCCCTGTAGCAGATTACATTGGACCTCAGGGGCGTCTTATTATACCTCTTGGGTCTATAGCTTTACACTCCGATATAATGGAGCACTTGATTCACGAGAACTCATTTTAAACATTTCACTGGTGATAAATAATCCCGGCCCTGTTACAATATTACAATGTCTGAGAAACAAAGAATCCTCCTTCTGTTTCCTTCTGTTGAATAACCATTCATTGGCAGTAACCGCGCCTGTAATGGCTGTGTAGAACGATTTCTGTGTGAGAATTCACCCTTTCTTTGTCAGGCGCTTGTCCAGGTGCTGGGAATTTATTAAGAGGAGCATATTTTACTTATTAGTTTTGTATTTGATTACAGAGCCGTAAATTATGAAACGTTAACCCCCTGGAGCTCAGAAGTCTACATTGAAATTAGTAATGGCTTGTCATCGTGTTTGAGTCTGGAATGCCTCAGAACGCACAGGACAGGTGCTTCATAGAAGTGCTTTATACCAATATCAAAGAAGGAGAAAATGCATTCACACGTTCCGGTACATGATGGTAATAGTAAATAGCTGGAATGTGAAGGACAAAGATTTTCTTTTCTTCTATTTAATGTACGGTTGACCTTTGGAAATGCATACCTAGATTCTATTTTCTTTGAATCCCATATTTCTTTGAGAACGTCTACAGATCAATAGTTTTTATAGTTACGCTACTTTTTTGACATCCATATTTTGAGATACAAAAGAATAGCTCATTAGTGCCACGTGGACCCCAAGGTGGTATTCTACCAGAGATGGCTGAAAAGACTGGCATTTAGTAGATTCAGTGGATTCATCCTTGAAGTTGTATATCAAGAATGTGGATTCCATTGTAAGTAACTTTAAGAAGGCTGTCAAGTCGTAAATAGCCAAAATGATAAAAGGTGAAGGACAACAAATTTCATTCGGCTTAACACTAAGGATAGGTGGCTGTAGAAGCTACTATGCTGGTTAAGCAGATACCTGTTATACTAATGTGCCCCAAGTAAAGTTAGATCTATTATTTCTTTTCAACTTTAAGTTTTGGCTGGTTGCAGATAACCATGCTACAATGGCCTGCCATGATTTAACCCTGCTGTTCTGTTCGCATTTGCTATACACTTGTACTGTTCCCGGGTCAATATGACCTGACCTATTAATTCTTGATTTTTAGCTACTCCAATTGTTTTATTTGAATACTTTTTTCATTGAAATACTGTATGTGAACATGTTTGATCATAAACAAAAGAAAAATTTAAATTCAAACTTAATTTTTTTTTTTTTTTTCATAAAAAGGTTACACAGGCTTTTTGCAATTATCTTCGATTGTTGACATTCTGCACACAAATAATAAAGATGCTTGACATTACTATTACTAAAACATGACATTTATCTTTTTGAAAACAAATTTTATAAATCAACAAATGAAAAATCATAAAAACTTCAACCATTTTAGAAAGAAAAAAGAAAAAACTGAACATGTTCATGCGTTTTTACATTGAGCACAATAATACGACACATGTCCTTTACACAGATATTTTGAACATCCAGCACATGTCAGATTAGTCTTATTGTCACAGGAAGATGGACAGAAGCTCCATCTCTTCCTTTTTTTGCTGGTCGCTGTGCTGGTGGAGGCCGTGGATGTGGAGTCTCTTTCTTGAGCATGCTGGACACTTTTTACAATGGCTGCTGCTCCCTCACTTCTGGGGGTCACTTTTCTGCTCTCAATATATGGCCTCACCAGGGATTTTCCCAATTCCTCAAGAAATACTCTTCTTTTATGCAGCTTATTCCGGTTCCAATCGGGGTCGATTTCTCTCCATAAGACAAATGCATTGTATGCAGAAACGTCCAGTATGTTATAAAATAAAATCATTGGCCACCGATTGGTTTTGCGTTTGCATGTATATGTTGATATTACTTGGTCTAAAGTATCAACTGCTCCCTTTGTGGCATTATAATCCAGAATAATATCAAGCTTTCTGTCTTCTCTATCACTTACGGCATTGTCATGGTTCATTGTGCTCATGAGAATTACCTGTTTGGTTTTTTTTGGAACATAAGAAACAACTGTTGTATTTCCAGAAAAATAAAAAGTTGAACTGTACACCTCTCTCTTGCTAAGGATACCTTGCGGTAGTTCAGGTTTGTTTTTTCTCATAGCACCCAGCATGGTAAGTTGTTTTTTCTTCAACATCTGGCCTAGTTGATAGGATGTAAAAAAGTTGTCACATGTGACATTTTGTCCTTTTAGTCCATGAGTCAAATCTAGAACAACACGCATACCTTGATTTTTTTCAGGTCTTTCATCAGGGCCTTTTCCTGTATACACTTGAACATTTAGAGCATATGAACTTTTTCTGTCGCAAAGTGTTCAGATCTTGAGGCCATATTTTGCTGGCTTACGTGGTATATATTGTCTGAATGGGCACCTACCTCGGAATGCCACCAGTTGCCCATCAACAGTTACATTTTCACCACTGTTATACAATTTTGGTAGAATCTCTACCCATTGATTCCAAACATTTCTAATAGGGGCTAGTTTATCTTTAGCTCTTCTTTCCATTCTATCTGTTTTAGAATCAAACCGCAGTACTCTAGAAATGTCATGAAACCTTTCAAGACACATTGTAGCTCTAAATATGTGGTGACCGGTTTCGCAATTCCACAAACTTTTACCCTTTGAATGATAGACAACCAGTCTCCTCTCTCACAAACAGACTAGTAATTACTTGCTTATTGATAAGAACAGTGAAACCACTACCATTTGGGGATGAAGTACACATAAAAAACATAACTTTTGCAGTCATAAATAATCAGAGACCTGTAGAACAGAATAAAATGCTATCGGGTCATATTGACCCGAACAGTACAAGTGTAACAATCAGCGTGTAGCAAAAAGTAAACAAAAAAACAAAACAAAAACAAACAAAAAATGTAGAGCTCCACAAATGAGGAAAAGTCAAGGAACCACTAGTTTCAAATCCTCATTAAAAAAAAAATCTGCAGGGTCTCAAAAATCATTTCGGGTCATATTGACCCGAACAGAACAGCAGGGTTAAAAGGAGGGCCTGCACACGGGGGAGATGGGGATGTCTCCATGTGCCACCCAGGGATGGGCCCTGCTTCCACGGCGTCTTTCATTTAATGAATAGGAACCACAGAAGCATGGGCTGCAACATAGGACATGAATAGGACCTATCCTATCTGATACGGCCCAGACTATTGGCTCACACATGTGGCCATGAAAATCAAGGTCGTGTGTATGGGCCCGTAGAAAAGAATGGGTCACTGTGCTATCCATGAAATACCCGGATGGCACACTGACCTACAGCACGGTTGTCTGTACATCAGGCCTCTGAGAATAAACTCTGTCCAAAACAAGTGTCCTTGAAAAGAAACTTGTGGGACTTTTAGGCATGTGCTTCTATGCCACAATTCCAAAAAACTCAAAAGCAAAAAACCACAGACACCGAGCAACCTTATAGTGTAGTATTGCCATGAAAACCAGTTTGGAATGGATAAGACCAAATAGCCTCTCACCTGTACCAGTTGTGAACCATTCTCTAGACAATTCCAAAAAAGTCAGTTATTGACCCATTTTCAACGATCAAAAGGATATGATCTAAACTAGCCAGTGGCTGCTTAATGGCTACTGTCATTGGCTGGGTTAGATCATGTGTCTCAGGAGGTTACATTTACCATTAGGGTTAAACCGATCATGACTCTTCAGGATCGATTTTAAAATCCGATTTCCGATCATTTTTTCATTCGAACCCGATCTCGATCCCGATTCTGATCCCAATGCAAGTCAATGGGATATTTTTATTAATCGTATATCAGATTTTAAAAGCAATCCTATTCACGATACAGGATGGAATCTAACAATTGAACACGTTAATTGTTAGAATCCACGCTGTGTAATGAATCACTAAGTAGCCAGAGGATTTTTTTTTTTTTAATCCTCTGCAGGTAAGTGGACCCCAGGGGGGACTAAGTAGCCAGAGATGGCTGCTCCGATGCCCGGTGTTCTCCTTCTTCTTTGCCTTGCTGACGCTCGACGCTGCTCTTCTCGCTGCCCCCTGCCTCCCAGATTAGGAGAGTGTGGGCGGGTACTGGGTGGGGAGACTTCATGTCTCCCCGCCCTGTACCCGCCCACACTCTCCTAGGCCACAAGCCCCGCCTTCCTAGCTCTTTAAACACTAATCTGGGAAGCAGCAGCAGCGAGGCGAGAAGAGCAGCATGGAGCGGCAGCGAGGCGAAGAAGGAGGAGAATACTGGGCACCAGAGCAGCCATCTCTGGAGGTAAGTAGCTACTTACGGCTGCTTCCATTCATTCCTATGGAACCGCAGCGGAGCCTTCACACGGAGTATACACTCCACTCAGAATGAGCAGAGCGTATACTCAGTGTGAAGGCTAAGCAAAGCATTGTGGGAAATAGTACCGATCTTGATCCCACGTAAAAAGATAGTGTTCGGAATTCTGATCGCGATCGTGAAATTTTCTCGATCGTCGATCGGAATCCGATCTTTTCCGAACACAATCGCTCAACCCTATTTACCATCTGTTCTCAAGCAGCCAATGACATCAGTAGTCAGCTTAGATTGATCATTGGCTGGTTTAGATGGACCTACTTTTCTATAATAGAAATTGACCAAGGACCTATATTCAAGGACCAAAAGTAACTCTCCTTTTTTGAGAGATTTGTCCAAAAACTAAAGTCTTCGGGAAATTCAGACCAAATTTAAATAATGAAGAATTGTTTCAAGTCCTCAGTTACTTAGAGGTGACTTTAAGAAAATATTTTGAAGGGAAATGCTCTTTAATGTTGTAAAAGGAAAGATACATAATCGTTATAAGTACTAGCGATAATTCCGAGTCGTGCACATGGCCTCTGAAGAGTAGCCCAGATAGTAGACATATAACCTTGTCCTAAAAGCTCTACGTCTACAGTTGTATTACTGTTTAAAATTCTATGAATCGCCCTCCAACTTTAAAAGCAGGCATTCAGGCTCGGGCTTTTAAGTCAAAACAGTCGCTGATTGACTGTGCTGACATAATTGTGCTAATGACACGACGCTGAGGCTACGTTGTTGGAGATATGTCGCTTATCATCACTGTGTTCCTCATTTAGTTTGGCAAGACCGCTATTACACAAGCATTGTGCTCTTAGCCAGCCACTTGGTAGTACTTACTGTTTAAATAAACATAGTTACAAGACAGTTAGCCATAGTCTAGAGAGACCATCAGCCGTGCACAGCAAAGTGGAGCACATATACTTATCTCTGTTTAAGACTTCAACAAATCACTCCATGTTTTAATACTTGGTTCATCAGTTAAAACATACATTGAGAGCTTCCATTATACTTCCTTGAAAGAACCCTGCACTCCGAGGCTGGAATGAATTTACCCCTTGAGGCTTCCGCTTACAGATCTATTCTATAATGTACTTTTTTTGTAAATTGCCTCAAACTTGTGATGACTTCTTGGATAGTCTAATGGAAGTAAAAATATAGTTTTAGTTGGCTCTAGAGGTAACACGTAGGGAAATACATTACATTTTACTCGAGCTAGAATAGAGTAAGGAATATTTAGAGTTTGCTGTTATATTGTGCGCATGTTTGCTATTCAGATTATGTATATTTTATTATCGCCATACACATTACTCAAACACTCTAATGTCAGAGAGTTCTGCCAACAAATACTAGTTTTGGGGCAATTTGTCATTTCCTAATTTATATGTTGGGGGGTCAAAAGTAGGACTGGACGTGTTTTTCTTTCTCCTTGAGGTGATAGGGCACTGGCGGACAAGTACTCCCTTAAAAATAATGCTCAGGCAAGCTAGGTTTGAAAGAGGGGTTAGCTAAACAAGTTTTTGCAAACTGCTTTATTATATATAAGGGCATCATTATCCAGGGGTGTAAAGGCAAAATAATGAGGTTCCTAGGTTTCTTGTTGTCAGAGGACACCAAAAAGCTGGAAACCAATGGAAAAAAAATGTAATTCAGGTCTCTTGAATATACCCTGGATGTTGTCTCAATATGAGCAAAAAAAAAACTAAAATTGTAGGTAGCTGTCAGCTGAATACTTTCAGCCAACTGCTATACTTCTCAGGCTCCCAATAGGCTAAGTATGGCCAAACTTGCTTATGGTAGTTGCCATACTACTCTGGTGGTGGCTTATCAACCTAGAGAGCAAAGTGACTAGGTTTGATGGCATCCGGCATCCTCAACCCTTCTTTATCCCCAACATCTACATCTAAGGGCTAGTTTAAGCCACAGAATCTGCGGTCAGATCGAGCAGGACACTTCTTTTTTTTTTCTGCGATCTCTGCCTTCCATTGAAAACAATGGGATGCAGATTTGAGAGGAATCTGCTCCAGATTTGGTGGTGGAATCCACCCCCAAATCCACGGCAAATTCCTACATGTGAGCTGACCCTAAAGTCTTAACACCCTCATATGCATTAGATAGTTGGCTGATCTTGCCAGAATTGTCAAGTTTGTTCAACAACCATCTAAAGCGTGTAGTCAAGTTTCTCATCTTCCTCAACTAGATAACTAGCCCAATACTGTAAGGTGGGGGGTATCACCTCTGTTACATTTGGACATATACAAATGCATTCACAATATTTTGGTTTTAATTGTAAACTGAAACGCCTAAGGCCAAAGCCAAACATTTGATGAGACTGGACAACCCCTTTAAGATACTGATCACTATAATGCTCCACCAAATGCTCATTCAGCGGACAAGTTATCAAAATGATATAAAAATGATCCCTTTTATGTACGAATTGGCCTTGGGTAATAATTCTGGCTACCACTTGTACTACTAATTGTATCTGTTCCAACTATACAGAAGCAATGAGTGCCCTGCTTATCAGGGTTTTCTACATACAAAAATTAGCTCTACTTTATTCCTATAAGGAACAACCTGTATTCTGATTTTCATTTTCATTTAGGCTTCGTTAATTGGCCAAAATTTGATCATAATTTTACGTCTAATTTCCAGATGATGACTATGGCTCTAAACAAAATTTAATAAAGTTTTGAATTCCCACCTGGAATCTCTCAATTTCCATTGTCACAATAGATTTGGGACTTTTCTCCACATGAATGCAATATAAACACTTGGGTGAAGCGAGTCCTCTCTTCTAATCACATTTACAATCCATTACATGCACTTAGTGAAACTTTTTTAGGACATACATAGCATACAATTTAGACAAGAGCCTGTATTTTGGCAGGCAGCCATCTTGCTAAACTATAAACGAACATGTCACAACAGCTTGCTCATTTCTCTGTAGTCCAATCAAAGTTAAAGTATTTCAGTAACATAGGTTGGAACATTTATACAACAGATGAAAATTGGTCTGCAGTTCATGTTGAAGGCAAAAAATACAAGTCTGAGCTGCAAAAATGCTCTAATTGGAAACCTTAGCTATATACCTTGTTGCTGGCACAGCCAAATCCGTTTTAGAGCGGAAAACCAAAATCTGATTTTAACTACTATAATTAAGTTCTTAACTAAAATATATGGGAAAATTAGCTCGGTCTGTATATTGGAGGGAAAAAAATGGTCGGTCAGCAAGGCTTTATGCAAAAACGGAGATAAACCTGGTCTGTAATGGAGCTCAACTTTAATACCAAGCTGAGAAGTAGGAAAATTAGGAAATTGAGAGTGTAATATATGTGGGTGCACTATGCTTTGTGTCCTACCTAGCCTTTGTGTTGGTCTCAAGATGTGAAGCATGAGGATGACCAGCTTTAGGAAACAACGTGATTATGCAATACATACACAAGATGTCTATGCTAGCCAACCAGTGGTTATAATGTAAGTGACTTACTAGCCTGCCACAATTTTGTATTGAATTTGTTTGCTAGGCATGAGAGACTGGATGCTTTAAGGGCTTTTCTGGTCCCCTAAGGCTGGGTTCACACTGAGTTTTTTGGGACGAATCTTGACTCAGAATCCGGATCAAAAAACCACCACTGATCGACTTTCTTGCCATGGATTCCGTGGTGGAATCTGCCGCTGAGTCCGCGGAGTGGAATGCCACGACTGGATGCCGGTGCACTGCATTGGCATCCAGTCGTGGCAAGCAGTTTTGTGGACTGGATTCTAAGGTGGCCTCCGCCTCAAAATCCAGTCGAGAAAACATCATGTGAACTCAACCTAAGGCTGCCCATTTGCACCAGACTTTAGACTGCTGATGTGGCAAATTTTCAGACTCATTGAAAAATCTGCGAACAACCGTCCCAAATAGACTCCATCAACTAAAGTTGGTCATAGGCAAAAACCTGTTGTTGGATGTTTTCGTCTGTCTGTTGTAATTGTTTGTGGGTAGGCTAGACTGACAGACCGGCCGACTTGTGTATTATGGACGTGGATTTTTCTTTTTTAAATTATGGGCTTGTCAGAAAATCTGTGGGTTGGGTCAAACATTGAATTAATGAATAAACATTAGTTCTTTGTGAATTATTCATACAAAGGACTGTTCCAAGTGTACAAAGATTTACTTCAGGCGAGTGAGGGTAGTCTAAAATCTGTGTATGACCAAAGTGAAGACCAATCCCGTGGACTTGGACCCCACACAGATAATCCGTTCCAGAAGCCTTCTGGCTCCTGAAGCTGCTATAGTAGTAGGGAGAAACAACTCCACTCTTATTCAAGTAATTGGTTCTGCGGTGTCCTAGGGCTGCCATTTTCTAGAGAACCAGGCTGCAGCTCCTCTCCTATTACTTGAATAGCAGCAAACTGCATCCAGAGGCTGCAGGACAATGATCTGTAAATAAGGGGATATTTACTAAGCAGAGTTCACTAGAAATCTGGCACAAAAGTGTCCTGGATACCATGTGATAAATCGCTAATGTTTAATATTTGACCCTTGCTTCTTGATTGTTTGGAAAAACCTCTAGATAAAAAGCATTGCTGAAAGGAGACATAAAATGTATCATTTGAGCTTTAATGGCATATACCATTATTTTGGAACAACATGCTGGTACAAAGGAATCCAGCCAAAGCGTGACATATGGAAGCATGTCTAGCAAGATTTGCCAACTATATTGTACAGCATGTGCCATTATGATACATTTGGCACAATATATGCCTGTCAGTCAGACAGACAGAACTAGACCTAAGAATGTAATAATTAATCTACTCTTATATGTTGACTTTGTGATAATCATTCCCATAGGGGGTTGACTCATTAGGGTGGAGACTACACTGCATCTGAAGCATCACCCACTTGTGGTGGCGAATGACCATAGCCTGTTTAAGCCGATGGCTGGTCAGGTAATGGAGGGGGTGTACTAAGGTGGATGAGATGAGAAAACTCCAGAAGGAATGTGTTTTTTTTTTTCTCAGCAGACCACTTTCATCTGCTGAGCATTTTGGTAAATGCTCAGTATTGGGCTGGATTTTTAGGAATGGCAGGTAGGTTGGTAGTGGGACCAGTCATTCCACCCCCCTCCAGTCCACACTTTGGGGATGTTCCGGCAGCGACTCAGCTGCAGAGAGTTTGCTCATCAAGGGAGCTTAAGAAGCCATCTCCAGCAGCAGACTGTGGGCAGAGTTTGGCTGGAGAGCTGAGAGAGAGGTCATATTTTGGAGCTGTGTCCTGAATGATTCTACTGGCTTTTGGATTTCTGTTACTCTAGGTGAGGTAACCTATTCTATGTTTAGTTAGAGCCTAGCCGGGCAGGGATTTATTTTTGTATTGTTTCCTTTTGTTGATGCACTATATTTTTGAGTGAAAATAAACTCTACCTTTGTTTTGTACTAAAGAAACTGGACTTGTGTGTCTATGCCACCCCACCTAGCAACCCCAGACCCTGACACCTGTTGTAAATTCATCACAGTCCACAGTTGCACACTAGCATGTGTGTATATAATCTCCATTTTGCATACATTTTGTAAGATCCACCTCCAGCTCCACTGTCTTCCTGATGACTTGAAGCCTGCCAACAGTAGGACAGGACCTGGAATCCAGGACTGTCCCACTGAATCTGGGATGGTTGAGAGGTATGCGATTGGTCATCATGGCTGGACTGTGTTTTGGACATGTGTCCAGCACTGCCTTCTACCATGTGTCCTCACACTAAAATGGCTATTAAGGAGTCTTATAGTGTAGTCCAGCTCTGTTCATTTGAAGAAGGACAAGCAGCAAGACCAGACACCACCTATGGACATGTCTCGCACGGTTTCTAGGTAGAAAAAGAAGCAGACACTTGTTTACTAAACCTAGACATCCGTGTTTCATGGCTTGTTTCCGTGCATCTTTTGAAAGCTGCAAAATATCCCTGATGAATAAGGATATAGCTTCCCATAGCTGCGTCTAGTCATTGTATGACATTAGTCATTTATAAAGATAAGAAATATTAAGGGTAGAAATGATTTACCTGGCTGTTCTGCCGCAAGGTCACAAATGAGATTTGCTTTAGTACAATTAGTTGTGCCTCTTACGCCCTTTCATTTGATATGGCATCTTTATAAAGTGTCTGCAGGGAGTAATTCACAGGTGAAAAGATTTGCAGTTATTTGGTGTAATTTTGTATATGGTACTTGATAATCATGCATTCCAACAAAGCGAAGTGTAATTTCCCTTGCAAGTGCTTCTCATAACTACAGATAACATAAATGTGTTTATTCGTTCATCTCTAAATTAAAATTACAAGTAGAGTGCGGGTTTTGATTTCTACAATTTTCCTAAAATATAGCAGCAAAAGCCAATTGCTACTATAAATACTATAGACAGAAATATTAATATTATTAACCCCTCATCACTCTGCACTGTGCCAAGTAGTTCCAGCAATATGCCTGTTTACAGTGGCGTGACTGCATGGGCACAGTATTTATACTTGTCTGATAACCTGAGACATGCTGTGATACAGATCCGCAAAAATCACCATTAACCTTGTAGATACCATAGTAGTTGGCACAAGTTGTGCCTAGGGGATGTCAACAAATGGAGGGGCTTCCCTGGCCCACTGGCCACCCTGGCCTCTGAGCTTCTAGAATAGGCTGACTCTTCCAGTAGATAACCCTATTCTGTAGTATTCTCATTGTCCTCACAGGATTAAAAAAAAAAAGGTGACCCCGATATAGATAATCCACTATTTATAATAGGAATCAACAGTCCCTGTACAATGACCTCTGCTAAGCCACAGAGCATGCCCACAATTGTACATAATATAAATCAAATGCCAGTAAGGTTTTATTTAGAGTGACTTATTTTACGATTTTAGTCCCCAAAATACAAGTTTGTTTCAATGTCGAGGTGAACAGGCAACTAGTCTGAGCTCTTAAAGAGGACCTTTCATCAGATCGGGCACATGCAGTTTTATATACTGCTGGAAAGCTGTCAGCGCTTTACATCGGGCACAGATCGGGAAAGACATCAGTCCCGGTACCGTAGCACTTTAGTGTCAGAAGGGCGTTTCTGACAGTTAGCCAGGGATGCCCTTCTTCCCAGCAGCGCCTATTGCGCTGTATAGTGTGAGCGGGGAGGAACGTCCCCTCCCTCTGCTCACAGTGCTCGTCCATAGATGAGTATTATCAGGAGCGGGGGGGGGGGGGGGGGGGAGTTCCTCTCCGCTCCACAGTACAGTGCAATAGGCGCTGCTGGGCAGAAGGGCGTCCCTGGATAAGTGTCAGAAACGCCCTTCTGACTGTAAAGCCCTACGGTCCCAGGACCGATAGCGCTTTACGCCGGGCACAGATCGGGAAAGCCAATAGTGCGTTGAATTCAGCGCACTGTCAGCTTTCCAGCAGTATATAAAACTGCATGTGCCCGATCTGATGAAAGGTCCTCTTTAAACAAATGATTTAATACATTAAAATAGAAAGCGGTATTTAATGTAGAAAAAATGTAATAAATCTGCACCAGTTATATTGGGGTTCCCCACTCACTCTCCAGGCTTTTAATTCCAGTAGAGATTCTGTACCCCTATACAATATCTACATATTTCCCTAGTACATTTTGATTCCTTGTTCTGAATTGCCCTCAGCAATTGTCTTTGGCAAATGTACAAAAGAGAATACCCATTTGTATTGATGCTTTGAATTGCCCTATAGATTTCCTATGATCTCAATGACTTACCTCTGATAGAGGCCGGGCCATGTAACTTCTATAGATGTGTGTGTGTCCGCGTGTGTCCGCGTCCAGACTCTGATGACCAGAACAGTGACCCCAACTAGGTATTCTGTGTACCAAATCAGATTACGATATTCCAACTTGGGGATGTTTTCATCTTTATCCATGGAAGAAGTCTGTTAATCAAGAATGACCCAAGGTATCGCCATATAATTGTTCATGTCTGAGACTCTGCTGGACAAGAAGTACAGCCATTTCAGCCTTGTGATATTGACCCACCAGTAGGCAATGCCCAGCTGGCCTCCTCCTTCACCCTCCTATTGATTCTGAGATCCTAAAGTTAAAGGGGTTGTCCAGGATAAACTAAGAATTAACCCCTAAACTAATCCCCCTATCCCACCTAACTTTTAATTTATTTCAATTAAAATAAAACTCTATAATCTCCCATATCCCTGGAGCAGTCATAAGACCACCCAAGGGACTTTTTGATCTGTTGAAGTTTTGTTTCACGGCTTCTGAAACAGAACGCAGCATTACTCTCCCACCCCCCTCGCCCCTATCCCCATCAATACTTAACAAGTCTTCCAGTGTCCTGGAACGGCTCCTTTCCTCTTCCTCTCTGCTAGTAGTGGGCAGAATAACTAGTTAGGGAGACAGGAAGGCTGGGGGGCTAGTAATGGATGGGAGAGCTAGGCTAGGCAGACTTCTGAAGGGTGGAAGGAGCTAGTAATGGTGGGATAGCTTAGCTAGTGGGACAAGGGAGGGGCTAGTAATGGTGGGATAGCTTAGCTAGTGGGACAAGGGAGGGGCTAGTAATGGGCGGGATAGCTTAGCTAGGGAGAGGGGGAGTGTAACAGTCAGAGAGGAGTGGGGTGCTAAGTAAAGGAGAACTAGTGTAGAAACTACACAAGAAGCTTCAAAGCAGGAAGCTACACCAAGTAAACAAAGGCAGATGATGCAGCAGCAACCAGAGACGCCCAAAAATCACTGCAAAAGCTGCTGAAGGTATATGGGTGTATTTATTAACCCATCACTAGCACTAACAAAACTTTCTAAAAAAAAAAAAAAAAAAAAAAAAAAAAAAAATTCTGCCTGGAAAGACCCTTTGTTGCCCTTTATGTGGGCTGAAATCTGACATGTCCATTGGATCCTTGTGATTTCTCAGTAAGCCATGGCCTGACTTGATTCCTTTAGGTCAGACAAGACATCATTTTTAACACTGCAGTAACATTGTCTTTGCAAAGCGGCAGAGCCACAGCATTACATGGCATGCAAGGATTGTACATGATTTACTTTACAAATTGCCTTTCATCAATCTGAGACTGTCAATTGAACAACAATGTGAGAGGACATTTCCGTTACGAAATTGCAGAAAAAAACTGCTTAAACCTAGACTACTGCATCTGATCTAAAGATTGTAGCCGTCGCTGTAAAGTATACAGAACAGCATTTACAAGTCAGCCATCGGTATGGGAAAGCTGAATACTTTATGTATTTCCTTTTTAATTAGTTTCATTGTGTTCTTGCAGAGAACTGGGGGGAGGGGGCTACAATTTTAGGCGGTTTATCTCTGATTTCTTTTAGACTTTATCATGAAAGGTCAATAGGAAAAAATGTGCATTAGTTTTGCTCAGGAAAATAATTTTCCTGTTTGAAGCGGAAATCAATTTGTAAATTGTTACTGAACGGTATTCACAACTGTTCTCTGCCTCCCAGGCGTACGTTAACTGTTGGGAAGGCGCAGGCCAGCCATCTGTGCACGCTTCATTGTTCTTTGGCTCTGTGGGCAGCTCACCTGGAGGAGCGTCAGGTGGGTGCCGTCAAAGCTGTTCCTTAGGTGAAAGCTACTCCAGACATTTGTGATCTGTAGAACAATAAAGCGCTGGATACAGAACAAAAGTGAATGTTGGAGATATCAAAGATTATCTCGAGGAGGCTGCAGTCTGGGCATTCAGCGAAGCCTGCCTGGTACACCGTATATACATAGCCGCATTTCATTATTGGTTTTTAACATGCATGGAATTGCAAATTGTTACACACAGGGTGAGTGTAATAGTCATCTCTCTATAGAGAAAGGTCTATTATATGAGCTGGTGCTCAATAGTTTACATTGTTTTCTTCCCATGATAATTTTACCCTTCGTGTTGTAGGGGGTGCAGAGGTTGCATGGACATTAGTCCCCCGAGGCAACAATCAGGGACAGATATACACTTAATAGTGGGGACAACACGGTGGCTCAGTGGTTAGCACTGCAGCCTTGCAGCGCTGGAGTCCTGGGTTCAATTCCAGCCAGGAACAACAGCTGCAAGGAGTTTATATGTTCTCCCCATGTTTGCATGGATTTCCTCCCAAAGACATACTGATAGATTTTTTAAAAAAAGTACATTGTGATCCCTATATGAGGCTTACAATATAAAAAAAAAGTATACATTTAATAGCCTACTGAATCTGTCACAAGATGATATTTTCAGGGTCTGGGGTTGCTAGGAGGGGTGGCATAGACACACAAATCCAGTTTCTTTAGTCCAAAACAAAGGTAGAGTTTTATTTTCACTCTAAAAGGTAGTGCAGCAACAAAAGGAAACAATACAAAAACAAATACCTGCCCGGCTAGGCTCTAACTAAACATAGAATAGGTTACCTCACCTAGAATAACAGAAATCCAAAAGCCAGTAGAATCACTCAGGACACAGCTCCAAAAATATGACCTCTTTCTTTGGCTCTCCAGCTAAGCTCTTCCCCCCAGTCTGCTGCTGGAGCAACTTCTTAAGCCTCCCTTGACTCTCTGCAGCTGAGTCACTGCCAGAACATCCCCAAAGTGTGCACTGTAGGGGGGTGGAATGACAGGTCCCTCTACCAACCTACCTGCCATTCCTAAAAATCCAGCCCAGTAACCAGAACTCTTAAATAACCCTCAGCAGACAATGGTTATCTGCTGAGAAACGTTCTTTCTGGTGTTTTCTCATCTGATCCACCTTAGTAGTCTGGGTGACATGTACACCCCCTCCATTACCTCACCAGCCATCAGCTTACAATATATTCAGTAGATCTGTATAAAAGAATATATTGTTATGAATCAATATAATGCATTTCAATTCAATCTGCTACAATGAAACACCGTATGCATATGGCAATACTAAGAAATTAGGACACCCAAAAAAAACCCCAAAACTGTGCCACCCAGATATTGCCATCAAATTCAAAATTGATACTTAAAAGGGTTGATGGCCTCAAATTCATTTTTCAAAACATTGACCTATCCATAGGATAAGTTATCCGTATGGTATGTGGGGGAGCTCTGACACAGATCTGTTCTGGAAACCTTTAGTTGCTGGAACGTATAGCAGTGGGTAGGGAGCATTTGAAGACTCTCCTATTGAAAGTTTTATATTAGCTAATGGCTTCTTCAGGAACCTC
Source organism: Leptodactylus fuscus (assembly GCF_031893055.1). NCBI lineage: Eukaryota > Metazoa > Chordata > Amphibia > Anura > Leptodactylidae > Leptodactylus > Leptodactylus fuscus. Next base: position 67,931,400 of record NC_134273.1, on the reverse strand, counting down.
ATGCAAATTGTCTGTATGTTCTTCTCCTGGTGCTATAATAATCCTTTATGTATAATGTTTTGCACCCTCTTATTAGTATTGTAATGCAGAGCGTAAATTCCACAATGCACATTCCAAAATCTGCATCCAGATCCTTCTGATCCCACAAGGACATGTTAATGACATCTTCTGTTGGTTGGACGCTAGTAACCAACATCAGTAGTGAGAATTTTCTGTACGGTAGACAATACTGTACATGCACACAGGACATGGTGGACAACACTTGACATCATGAACTGCTAGTCAACAAATCTTTGGACAGATGAGAACAAATGTAAAAAAAAATAAAGGGCTTTTAAACACTGTGTGTATGTCTGTATGTGTAATAATATATTTTGTTTTGTATTTAGTAGAGTATCACGGCTGGCAACCCCAGATAGATGCAACGCTCACGTGGCCATTTTGAGACACACACACACACATAATATCCTTCATTGGGTTGGTGAATTACCCCTTGGTTTGGAGGAAAATTAAGGGGTTCAAGGTAAAAGGCATTAGAGTAAAAGGAGCGCTCACTTTCTTTGGATTTCCTTTCCTCCCCCAGTCCTATATTGGATTTAGAACATTGAACGCAAACAGCAACATATATAAATGTGTTCCTAAGTGGCATGCTCACAATACTTTTATATCGGGGAAAGCTAAAGTTCCCATCTCTCTTTACAAGTTGGTCCTTGCGGACTATAAACCCTACCATAGCTTCAATTCCAAAACACAATCTCTTCTGTGTAGGTATCTAACATTTTATAAGGGCACCTTTAAAATAAACCAACTATTGAAACCAGAAGATAGCCAGCCTTGTCTAAAATCAAAACTTGCAAAGAAACCATTCCAATCTTTGGGTTTGCATTGTGGCTTATAATATCATAAGTCAGCGAGGTTTTTTTTTTTTTTTTTTTCCCCCATAACATCCATGATTAAAATTGAAGTTTCTATGCCCTTTTTGTTCCTTGGAAATTCTGAATTGTCTTTCAAGACAATAATCTATAGAGTTGTTTATGAAATTTTCCGAGACGGCTTGCAAACAATAGCTAGTTTTATATTTCAATGAGGTTTGCAAGCTTAACTAAACCTACATCACAAAAGCCTTTTGTGGTTCATGTTATATTAATATTGCGGCGTGATTATCAAAAACCATTACTCTTGGTTATCTTGCGCAGGCTGAGTCAAGGAACCATAAGTCAGGCTGACTGTCCACACACAGTATGCTCTGTGTTTATGATAAGACAAGTCTAAACATTAAACTGCATTTGTAAAATTATTGCCCTTTGAAGATCAGATTGCTCAGCAAGTGCAAATTAGATGTTACCTCATAGTAGCTTTTCTCCATATAAAGGAATTAAATGCATAAATAATGTCAATATACTCCATTGTGTGAGTTTGATTTCACACAAGTGATTTTAATCCCCCCCTCCCAGCCAGAAAGAGATCAGTGTATATATTTATCACTGCCCTCGGAACATAACCATCCAGCAATTCCTGTTTTTAATGTTTTTCACTTATTTTATTTTTTTATTTATTTTTGTTTAAGCGATTTGGCTCCAGGTTGATGTGTTATTAAATGGAAATATATGCTTTTCTTCTATGCTGAAGATGAGTTTTAATATTTAACGTGTTTTCAGAAGAAGTGCATTTAAAGGGGAGCGGAGCTGAAAAATTGCTTCGACCAAGAACAAAACATCTCTTTCTGGGTAAAACAAAGTCTCGAGCCTTATGGGTGCACTTTCGAGCCCTGGAAAAGATAGATTAATTAGAAAACTGTATAGTCATGAAGGCTTGACCAGCAATTGACATTGCTCTGTATTTTTTCCATAAAAGTGCATTTACACTTGTGTTATTTGGCTTAAGAGCTGCAATAGTTTATTTTTTTTCCATCTCCATTGTAAGGATAAAGTGAAGGATTAGGAAATTAAGGCATTAATGAAAACCTGGGTTTCCATAAATTAACACTAAAAGGAATAACCGCTAATAGCATGTATAAACCATCTGTGTTTATGTGATGGATGTAAGCATTAGATCCATATTGCAGGGTTCTATTACTATTGCAGAGACCCCGTCTAGCACATGTCCTTCTAACTAGAGATGAGCGAACGGCGTTCGATCGAATTGATATTCGATCAAATATCAGGCCGTTCGAGGTATTCGATTCCAATCGAATACCACAAGGCAAATGCACTAAAAATTTGTTTCCCCTCCCACCTTCTCTGGCGCTTTTTTTGCACCAATAACTGTGCAGGGGAGGTGGGACAGGAACTACGACAATGGAGGCATTGAAAAAAAATTGGAAAAAGTAATTGGCTGGCGAAATCAGGTGACCTCCAATTAATAAATTTAAATAATAATAGTGGATTTAACATTCGGTTAATATGTGACTGTGAGACAGGGATAGATCTACAGGCAGGGTTAGCTAGGGATTACCTTTATTTAGGTGGGAATGTTACTCACCCAGCTCTTTGGGGCTCTATCTCGTCGGGATCCCTGTCAGTTTGTGATATGCAGGAGCTGACTTTTTCACATAGGAATGCATTGACCAGCGTTGATTGGCCGAATGCCATACAGAGTACAGCATTCGGCCAATCAACCAATACTTTGTTGTTTTAAGCCTTGGAAGTTTAATAAAAAAATAAAAACTTTGCATATTCCGCTCTAGATTCAGCCTGGATTCCAGTGGAGTCTCCTCTCATGTCCCTGATGTAAATGGCCTTTGGCCTCCACATGACTGATACAGTCCATCAATGTGCTCCATTTAGAGGATCACACTCCGTCACTGATCGACTGACACTGTGTAGGCAGGATGTCCACAAAGACTGGGGAACTGAACAGAGACTAGATCCCTGGCCAAAGTGATAGGAGTATGCAGGATTATTATGAGTTTTTCAGACCTTGTTTCTGTGGCTACATGTTACCTACTGGTACCTGCTTGACTAGCTTGTAGCATGGAGTTTGATTTCCACTGCAGAAAGCACTATGCTTGGACATGTGACCTTCTATTACTACTTAGGCTTGCTTAGTACCTAATATAAACCACTAAAGTGCCAGGTACTCTTTTGCAGTGGAAATAACGGCAAAAACAAGTCAAGGTGAGCTATAGCTATTCAGTCCCATACAAGGGAAGAGACAGGAAATGTTGCCATTTAACGCACAAAGACAAGTTCTTGAGCTATGTGGAAGGCAGTCTTATGATGGTACTTAAGAGGCTTCGAGAGCGTCACCATCTTCTGCTTAAAGGTTACATGTCACTTTCAATAAAAACTACATTAGCCTTTATCATTGTTTTACTAGGAGAACTTTCACAATGAAGCTTCCATGCTTTTTTTTCTTTTATCTAACAAGTTGTACTTGCGTGCAGGAAACCAAGTCGTGAAAGATGTCAATTTACCATTTGTTGAGTCATGTTAACTATCTTATATGTAGCACCAATACAAGTCAACGGCATATAACATGCTAAATTTTCATACGTCTGTATACTAAAATTTTGTCTAAGGGTTTTCTTTTAATGACAGTATCATTGCATGCCTACTATACCATTATAATAGATAATGCTACATAAAGTAGATACAACTCGGGAGAAAAATAAGTTTGTCCATCTGTCTGCTGTAGGTTCTTAGGAATCATTGTTTTATAGATGGACCAGGGTTTCTCTCTTCAGAGCCATTGTATTGTGGTGTGGGGTTTTAGAAAGTGATTAATGGAGGAAATGTCCAGACGTCCATCTCTAGGGTAGTTCAGCGGCGATAGATGGCTTGCTGTCTTGACTAGGTGTAGGGTCAAGACACAGACACATCTCTAAATTGGCTTTTAAAGATCTGTGAGTGCTCCTCGAGCATATCGACTGCCCAACAATGGAGTAGAAAATGCTTTCTATTCCCCTTTCAGTATATATTTTATTGAACTTTGGCCCCACAGTATATTTTATTGTTATGGAGGCAACTTAATCACCAATGGAAGACGTTGTCACGTAACAGATCAATATTGATAAGATTATATTTTTAATGAGGACACATATGGGATATTTGTATACTTTCATTTTTTCAGGGAAGGGAAACTAAATTAGGTTTGATGTACACAGCTCCCTCCTTCTAAAATGAGTCCTTCTTCATACTCTATGCTATATACGATCAGATCAGGTCTATTCAAAGTTTTTATGTTGGTAGTTTTTGGTAGGTGTCAGTCTACTCCGTTTCTATTTTGAATGTTTTAATGACTTTCTAGTTCAGGTCAACAGCATTGATGGTGGCATACAATGGTTGTAAGTATTGTATAGGAGAGAGGGTATGGCCAGCAAGTGTTCATAGTCTGACTCCTCTATTTAACTACACTCCCTGCACTTTATGGGGATAATGTCACTCCTTAAGGAGAGACCACCTTTTCAGGTGTGTGAAGACTTCTACAGCCATAGTTGCTCCACTGCAAGGGAACATGGGAAGAATATGCAAATCTGTCTCCCAAGATGTAAACCGGGAGACAGTGCCTCTGTTATGCTGCTCTCTATGGGAAGTACCCTGAACATCATGCCTGACTTTCCCAGAAGTCTTTACTGCATAATAACCAAATAACTGTTATAACCAAATCAATTTCTCAGCTATGGACGGCACAGTTTCTGTCTGGTTGGACTTCATCAGCACATCTTGGGAAACAGATTTGCATATTCTTCCCATGTTCCCTTGCAGTGGCGCAACTATGGCTGTAGAAGTCTTCACACACCTGAAAAGGTGGTCTCTCCTTAAGGAGTGACATTATCCCCATAATCTGGTCTCTCAGCCTCTCACTTCTACCAAATCCATTCTCTCTAGACTGCGCTGATGAAGTCCAACCAGACAGAAATGGTGCCGTCCGTAGCTGAGATATTGATTTGGTTATAACCCCGCATTATGCAGTAAAGACTTCTGGGAAGTCGGGCATGTTGTTCAGGGTTGCTTCCTATAGAAGGCAGAATAACAGAGGCACTGTCTCCCTGTTTACATCTTGGAAGACAGATTTGCATATTCTTCCCATGTTCCCTGCACTTTGTAATGCAGTTTTCTAACCAAGGAATTCAAATATTTGTCATTGACGCCACCATGTTTTAAAGTGTTCCTGACCTTTTCCAAAACTTTTGCTATCTATCTATATATATATATATATATATATATATATATATATATATATATATATATATATATACATACACACACAGTCCTATGAAAAAGTTTGGGCACCCCTATTAATCTTAATCATTTTTAGTTCTAAATATTTTGGTATTTGCAACAGCCATTTCAGTTTGATATATCTAATAACTGATGGACATAGTAATATTTCAGGATTTAAATGAGGTTTATTGTACTAACAGAAAATGTGCAATATGCATTAAACCAAAATTTGACCGGTGCAAAAGTATGGGCACCTCAACAGAAAAGTGACATTAATATTTAGTAGATCCTCCTTTTGCAAAGATAACAGCCTCTAGTCGCTTCCTGTAGCTTTTAATCAGTTCCTGGATCCTGGATAAAGGTATTTTGGACAAACAATTCAAGTTCAGTTAAGTTAGATGGTCGCCGAGCATGGACAGCCCGCTTCAAATCATCCCACAGATGTTCAATGATATTCAGGTCTGGGGACTGGGATGGCCATTCCAGAACATTGTAATTGTTCCTCTGCATGAATGCCTGAGGCGATTTGGAGCGGAGTTTTGGATCATTGTCTTGCTGAAATATCCATCCCCGGCGTAACTTCAACTTCGTCACTGATTCTTGAACATTATTCTCAAGAATCTGCTGATACTGAGTGGAATCCATGCGACCCTCAACTTTAACAAGATTCCCGATGCCGGCATTGGCCACACAGCCCCAAAGCATGATGGAACCTCCACCAAATTTTACAGTGGGTAGCATGTGTTTTTCTTGGAATGCTGTTTCTTTTTGGACGCCATGCATAACGCCTTTTTTTTATAACCAAACAACTCAATTTTTGTTTCCAAAATGAAGCTGCCTTGTCCAAATGTGCTTTTTCATACCTCAGGCAACTCTTTGTGGCATACGTGCAGAAACGGCTTCTTTCTCATCACTCTCCCATACAGCTTCTCCTTGTGCAAAGTGTGCTGTATAGTTGACCGATGCACAGTGACACCATCTGCAGCAAGATGATGCTGCAGCTCTTTGGAGGTGGTCTGTGGATTGTCCTTGACTGTTCTCACCATTCTTCTTCTCTGCCTTTCTGATATTTTTCTTGGCCTGCCACTTCTGGGCTTAACAAGAACTGTCCCTGTGGTCTTTCATCTCCTTACTATGTTCCTCACAGTGGAAACTGACAGGTGAAATCTGAGACAACGTTTTGTATCCTTCCCCTGAACAACTATGTTGAACAATCTTTGTTTTCAGATCATTTGAGAGCGGGCTGTCCATGTTCGGCGACCATCAAACTTAACTGAACTTGAATTGTTTTGTAGAAAGAAATGGTCCAAAATACCTTCATCCAGGATCCAGGAACTGATTAAAAGCTACAGGAAGCGACTAGAGGCTGTTATCTTTGCAAAAGGAGGATCTACTAAATATTAATGTCACTTTTCTGTTGAGGTGCTCATATTTTTGCACCGGTCAAATTTTGGTTTAATGCATATTGCGCATTTTCTGTTAGTACAATAAACCTCATTTCAATCCTGAAATATTACTGTGTCCATCAGTTATTAGATATATCAAACTGAAATGGTTGTTGCAAACACCAAACTATTTAGAACTAAAAATGATTAAGATTAATAGGGGTGCCCAAACTTTTTCATAGGACTGTATAATCTCAGAAATAGTAAATGGTGACTAGGTGCTGAAATCACCCAACAATTGCTAAAATAAAAGGGGAAGAAATGCTTAGCCGAGCTTAGTGCTCCTTAATTTTTCCTTGGTTTTCTTTGGAGAGGCTATTGAGCAGCGTATGGTCGCATAGACTTTTACTCTTGGCTCTTGCAATTCTTTGGTGCGTTCTTCCCTTCCTTTATAGCAATTGGTGACTGTATTGGCACCCAAACACTTGCTAGTCAAAACGTCTTGCGTATCATTCTAACAGCTTTATACAATTAGTTTTACACGTTACATCAGCAAAAACTAAAATGTCTATTAAATTAAAGTTCCAGAATGAATTGATACAAAAAACTGTGAAAAACTATTTTGATCAAAGTGCCCGATCAATCCATTGAAGGACAAAAACCCAGTTATATAGCAAGGAACTAGGCAGAAAGCTGGGTTTAGGGTGGTCATGACCTGGCTGGGAAGTCAGAGGTTAATTGTTGCATCAATGGTGTGACTTGGGGCTGTAGATGCAGTTTAGGTGGGTTTTGATAATGGGGATAGAAATAGGAAATTGGTTGTGTAGAAAGGGAAACAGTATTACGCCCTGCCTGTCCTCCCCCTAGTGTGTGTAACCCTTCTCCACAAATGACACAATAGTGACCCCTAATGCAATGAAGTTCTAGATTTTGTAATGCAAATCTTTTTTGGTAAGCTAGGTTGGGTTAGCGGGAGTTGGAAACATTTTGGTGGAGTTGCATCAAATGTTGTTTAGGTTTCTTTAAGGGGCAGAGCCTAGGAAACGAGCTCTGTAAAGATGGCATTTTGGTTACCCAAAGTCATGCCAATTCAGCTGGGTGAAGGTTGATGACTAGTGGTTTGAGGGCACCAGACACATCGGGATGTCCATTTGTTGCAGTGGTCAAGGAATTGGACGTTAGATGTCTCTGCTACGTGATGTTAATGTATTATTATTAGAAATGAGCGAACAGTAAAATGTTCGAGATTCGTTTCGAGTAGCCCCTCAATATTCGACTACTCAAATCGAATATCGAAACCCATTATAGTCTATGGGGGGAAAATGCTCGTTTCAGGGGTAGGCAACATTCGATCAAATTACACTTACCAAGTCCACGAGTGAGGGTCGGGCTGGATCCTCCGAGAAGTCTTCTCTGTGCAGTGTCCCCGCGGCGTCTTCCGTCTCTGAATTCACTCTGCCAGGCATCGGGCCTGGGCAGAGCCGACTGCGCATGCCCGCACTACAAGCGGACATGCGCAGTCAGCTCTGCCCAGGCCCGATGCCTGGCAGAGTGAATTTAGAGCCGGAAGACGCCGCGGGGAAGCTGCACGGAAAAGACTTCTAAAGGTAGGAGAAGAACCAGCGTTGATTGGCCGACTGTATAGCATTCGGCCAATCAATGCTGGTTCTGCATCGAACTTTTCCATTCGAATAGCGAGTGGTACTCGATCGAGTACAAGTATTTTGAATACCGTAGTATTTGATCGAATACCTACTCGATCAAATATTACTCGCTCATCTCTAATTATTATGTCTTGCAGATTTTGGGATTGGATTTACTATTCTGTAATGTCTCATTGTCTGTATTTAAGGCCTACAAATTGTAAAGTTCTGCAGAATGTCAAAATTTAATAAGTTATTAAATATAATATTATGAACTATACTATAAAGCTGTATCTGTTCAACTTTCCAATACTGATTGTGTTGTGTGTTCATGGATCTAGCTAGGTGGGTGGTCAGACAGGACCCTAGTTTGGCCCTTGCCAGGTCCTATCATATCAGTAGACTGCCAACCAAAATCTCTGTTCAAGTAAATCGCAATTCCTTAATGTAGGATGGTTTGGAAGGTTGACCTTAACTTTAAATGTTGATGGAAATAGATTAACTGTGTTCAAAGCGTGTGTTCAAACAACGTCTCCATTCCCCAGAAGACCATGCAGTCTAAATGAATATAAATGTCTTCCTCTTTTGATCTGTATCATCCAGAAACTTGGCGTGGTGACATCACGGCGCTGTCCCATACCTGTGACATAATTAAAGGCAATGGTCAATCAAAGAGAAGGACCAGATCTCTCTCAATAATATTCACGTCATACAAGTTAAAGGGAAACATGTTCCCTATTAGATCTCGAAACTGATCCCGCTGCTCTGTCCTCTGCTACATCTAAGATATCAGTGTCGAAAACCTTAATTATAAAAATTGCAATAAATTAGTAATGGGGAACGAGGGAGGGAGCAGATGAGTTACTGGAAATCAAATCTCAACACGCATCTTTTATCAGATCAAAGCAAGGCAGAACTGATGAAGTTAAAATCTTGTTTAAAACTCACAATTAGTATAATTGGCGCATTCATCATAAATCTTGATCTTGCATTCCAGTGTTAATTCATCTAGAACAGAGAGTCAGGCTTTTTCCTTCTAACAACCCTGAAGAGGGAAAATGAAAATGCGATAGTTGGAAAGGCAGATTGGGAAAAAAAAACCTGATTATTCCTATATAGATGTTCAATTACGAAAAATGGGGATAAGCAGAAGCTGTTCTAGAACCCATCAACAATGGGACGGAGGCTTTGGCTGTTAAGGAACAAATTGTTCTACTTTAACGAAGGGAATTTTTTGCCCGAGCGCTAATTTCTGATTGCAGATGTTCTGTCGTGAGATTAGAAACTCATATACCTTTCCAAGGAATATTAAAACAGACTGCCTAACCGCCTGTGTTTGTCCTACTAGCCTCATTCTTGCTGCTAGCAGAGCATGTCCCAACTGTTGTCAATTTATCAATGTAACGTGCACTAGTGGGCACAGTGTGAGCAGCCATTAGGACAGGTGCCTCTATCCATCACAGCCAGTCACTTATTCCTCCTTGTCAAGAAAACTAAATGGAGCTTTTGGAGTAATGTAAACAACTCTCTAATGGACAATCAAAGCGCCACTTTCGGAGGCAAATGAGGAGAAAAAACCCACAAATCTGACAGATATTTGTACGTTTTTGGTGTACACTTGTCTTTTGACCTGTTTTTAATTTGATGTTTTTTAAAAAGTGTAAATGTCACTGAAAATAACAAGTCAAGTACTTCTGTAGAAATACTGGATTACTGCTGACAAACACATATTTCTAAGTGGGGGAGAAAAACAGCCCCGTGGATCACTTTAGCAAATGCTTTTAACATAGAGCTGTCACCTCTGCACGTTTAAAAAGGGTATCTGAAAAGTCGAATATAACCATAGCATATTGCATGTTGGCGGATATAAAAAAAGATGTTTATGTCGTTCTGGAAAAGCTGTGCGAATATTAATGCACTATAGTTTTTTCTTATAATTCTTACAAGGGTTGTCATCCAAATTTGAGTTCTACATTCCATGTATACGCCAGGGGATTCGGCTGCCATCAGTAGGTCTGGGGCAGGGTTAGGGAACCTTCGGCTCTCCAGTTGCTGTGAAACTACAACTCACAACATGCTCCATTCACTTCCATGGGAGTTCCAAGAACAGAAGAGCGCGTATGCATGCTGGGAGTTGTAGTTTTGCAACAGGTGACGAGCCGTAGGTTTCCTACCCCTGGTCTGGGGTATCCAAAGATTACCAGTTGCTATAAGGTGTACTGTCCTCTTATTGGTTAGACTAAAGGCTGCCATACATGTGCAAAATGAGTTGCGTTCACAGATTTTGGCAGTACCAGTCAACTATGTAATGTGTATGCGAGCCACCCAACAGATGTCAGGGGAAAGAAGTGGACATCCTGAATTTCTGTAAGGTCTCTGCGCCACTCTCTGCTGACACGCTGCGGTACATGCCCAGTTTGATTCTTTGCTCAGTTTTTGGTTTTTTTTGTTCTGTGTGAACACTGTCCTGTTTCCTCTCCTCTGTCATTGAATTTCCACCACACCCATCTCCTGCACCTTGTATCCCTCTGTCCATCTAATAGGTAATATTAGCCTTGCCTGTGTGATTGACCGCTTGTCTACCAATCAATGTAGAGAACAAATGGCACATTCCACAATGGTAGGGAGGAATGCATTGTACTTTTAAACAATAAAATTGAAGGATTATCGTATTCGGGACTACAGTCTATTCCTGAGCGCACTTCACCCAAATTCCTTCCTTCCATTGTGGACATGTGCCATTGGTTCTCTACATTGTCTATCATGCTACCAGTTTAACGTCCAGGGGGAAGCTGCTGCCACCACAATTTGGGTTCAATACATGCTGTTTTCGATGGAGGCAAGACGCCACTTTGTTGGTGATCTTAGTATTATCCATTGTGCCAACTAATACTCTATATAATTCCACTCGTTGTCTCCCATGTTTTTTCTTTGCACGAGGTCTACCGATCAAATCTGTGGCAGCTCCTGGGCTTCCTATATATACAGGTCATCAACCCACACAGGTTTGCTGGCTATTTTGACTCTGTCTTGTTACTCTGTCCATCGACTTTGTAACGTCTAAGCTCCTCTTTCTGTTACAATTGTATTACTGACCTCTGACCTTTTGGCTTCCCTCTTGACTACTCTTTGGATTACGATTTGGTGCTGCTTTGTCCTTCGCTCGCTGACTCCTTTTCTGTGTTGTTTGACTTGCTCTGTGTACACTTATTGTGAGAAGAGACCATCGCCAAGTTGTTCCTGTTAAAAGCTTCATATTCCCCCACCCACACTCCAAACAGTCTTGAGTTTTTTTAAATGAGCTGATCTTTTACTGCATACATAGAGTAAAAGATGTAACCAAAGAAAGCTTACTACATGGGTAAAGAAACAGAACCAAACTGGGCGGTTTCTTTAACTCCCACTTTCATCTTTGGAAGTTAAGAGAACGGCATAGAGCAGAACTACTCAGCTTTTCGTGGAACCCCTGTTTAAAGGTCCGGACTGTTAACAATTATTCCCATGTTGACCGTGATCTGCCAACATGGGAATAAAACTTTAATAGTCATTGTGATATTTATAGACTTGGAAGTCTGTTTATTGCACATTCAGGATAAAGTACAACTATCTTTCTGGGTTTCAGATCTACTTCAATAGGATTTGGAATGCAAAGTTTCCTTATTCTGTAGCATTGGTGTATTTCTGATATCTAATTATATCTGATGAATGCCAGCCTCTAAATTTACTGGAGTACAAGAATATTTTATCTAATTTGATATTTCCCTGTGACAATTTTACTTTGTAATTGAAGGTAAAAGCCGCGTATTTAGAGATGTGTTCTGTTGAGCTTTTACTTTGACATTTAGAATATCCGAAAAGCTGTGTCTTACATATTACATGGTTAGGCTGCGACAAGATTCAATCCCGATATGTTCATATCATTAAATTAGTATGTACTTGAGATTTCCCCTAGCAGTTGAAAAGTTCTTCCCTAATTTTTTTTTTATATATATTATTATTTTTATTTTTTTTTTGTCCACACAATGGTCTGTTCCCAGATATTGACAGCGATATTGAATAGTTCTGCATCAGAACTATATGGAACCATGGGAGGTAAAGAGGATCTGTTACTAGTCCTGACATGGAAAATGAAGAACACACAGCGCGCCATAGTGTACTACATTGTCAGGGGTGAACCTACCCTTTTCGTCACCCGAGGCGAACGACAGAAAGCCGCCCCCCCCCCCCCGAAGGGGGTGGGGCGAAGGGGGCGGGGGCTTAGCGCCGTTCGCAGGCAGAGAGCAGACACGGAGAGGACCTGCTCTCTGTCTGAGCGTGAGGGGAGGCTACTGGAGCAGCGCTGCTCCAGTGGCCTCCCCAATCCACCGCTCGGTGCTAAGCCAGTCCAGGACAGCTTGTCCTGGACTGGCTTAGGTGAGCAAAAATGCTGCCCTCCCTGGGACCCTGGCATAGCGCCGCTTGAAGCGGTCGCCTCATGGGAGGTGCGGCGCTGTACATTGTATATAATGAGGTATAAGTCTGTGACGAGGAAGCTCACCTGGCTAGGTGGTCAACGTAGGCACAATTGCAATAAAAGTTTAATGGGCTGCTACAGTGCCCAAAACAAAGGGACCTGTCATATCCGGCTGGATTGTTCTTTTTCTCAAGCTCACAATGGTTTACTGAGGGTGGGTTCACATCTGCGCCCCGGTCTCTGCTTTCAGGTTTCCGTCTTCTGCTGACAGGAGATGGAAACTTAGCAGTCAGTGTCTGCCTGAGAGCGTTTTGTGGTCTCCATGGCGAATACGCTTTTTTTTTTTTTTTTTTTTTTTTTTTACCAGACAAAAAAATCCTGCATGTGCAGTTAAAAAAAAAAACAAAACAAAAAAAAACGTTTTTTTTCCGTGGAGACCAGAAGACGCTCACAGACGGACACTTTGCAAACCCATTCAAGTGAATGGGTTTGAAAAGTGACTGCCGGTTTCCGTCTCCTGTCCACTTTCTCGGGCAGAAGACGGAAACTTGAAAGCGAGGCCGGGGCACAGATGTGAACCCGCCCTAAGCCAATATATGCCATTACCAAGAGCTGAGGGTCTTTGATAGGAACAGAAATATTCATTTGTGGTCACAAACCAATGAAAACTGGCTCAAGTGTATAGGAGTGGGGCCCAGATTTGCCTGCCAGTCACGGCTGTCTCCAAGCAAATCTGACAATTTAGGCCAACCCTGCTGTACTTGCAGGCTGATTTAGATATCTATAAAAATTATATTCTCTGCATTGCTTCATCTGTTGCTACAAATGTATATTTCTGCTTTTACTAAAGCTTACACAGCATTATAGATGACTTGGAATACATTAGTCCTAATTTTAGGCTGATCAGTGATTCCTTATTTCAAGATGATGGTATCAAGGAGCCTGTGAAACACAAAATGGTCAATGACTACTAAGGCTTAGTTCACTTGCAAATTATGTGCATATTCCGTCGCGGCAGGATGCCGGTGCAGTGCACGGCATCCTGTCGCGGCTTTCTGCTCCAGATTAGGCCCAAATGAATGGGCCTAGTCCGGAGGATGTTGCCACTGATTCAGCTGCAGAATCCGCCTGAAGAAAGGGCAGCTCGCTTGCGGCAACAAGGGCAACATGCCGCTAGCGGAAAAAAAGAACGCTAGCAGTCTCCATAGACCACCATTGTGAGGGGGGTGGATTATGACGTTGATTCCACGCCATAATCTGTGCCCGTGTGAACTAGCCCTTAGTCCAATGTTGGAGGATTTCAAAAACAAAACCAACAGTGCCCCTTGTGTCCACAGGCTGTGTATGGTATTGCAATGTGTCCTCTTTTACCCCAGGTGAACTACAGTACCACACAGCTCATGGACTGTGTAACACGATTTCTGGAAGAATGCAACCATGTATTTCTATTTCTGTACCATCCCTTTAATTATGGATCTTCAATATTTCCATTGCTATCTTAGTAAGTTGTATAATTTTAAAATGTGTTCTTCAATTAAATAAGAGGAATTCACATTCGCTCAGAAAAGCAATAACCTCAAAAGGCCTAATTCTGTTCACAGCCACAACAGTTTAGAATACAACGCTTTATTAATTTATCATAGCCTTCTGTTTAATTTCAGAAATTTTTGCTAAAAAAATCCAACAATCAGCTGCACCTGTTGCCAATTAAAGAATTAATGACACATCAATCAATCCGAATGTGCTGTATTAAGAGATTACACATGCACTGCAGTCAGATTACTTTAGAAGTCATGCGGAGAATGAGATTTTGTATGTGTTATAGAGATGTGGAAGGGCCTGACAAAAAATACCAGTGTATTTAATACAGTGACACAGGTAGCACTAAGAGGATTGTGAAGTGTATACAAAGTGCACAGTGATCCAAATAAATGAATAGTTGGCCTAATTTTCCAAACTCCCCTCTCTGATCCTTGCTTATTTATTTATTGTGCATTGTTGTATAGCAGCAATGTATTCCGCAGTGTTCTACAGATATTGTTAATCACTGTCCCTGTCACCAGATGTATGAAATTCATGATAATATATATATACATTTTAAAAAATGAATAGTGTGTGTGTGTGTGTATGTATATGTGTGTGTGTGTATATATATATATATATATATATATATATATATATATATATATATATATATATATATATTGCACGACATCACACGGGTATATTCAATTTTTTGTTTGTGTAGTGGCCCCATAACAATTGCCCAGTTTTGCACTGGTGTATTTTGTATATCATTTGTGTGTGTGTTCATAAGGATCATGTGTATCTGTTTGGAGATCAGTAAAAAACTTGCAAAAACTCGGTTGTTATGGAGACCTGGAGTAAAGCTGTGTGTATGTGACCTTGTGTAACCGTGTCATCCACAGCGCCCTGACCTGTTAAAGCTGACCTGAAGCAGTGAAGAAAAATGGCTGGGTTGCTATGGAAACCTGAAGTAAAGCTCTGAAGTGTGATATTCTGTGCAGAGGCACATATCTAATCCTCTGGTGTGTGGTACTGTATGCAGATCTGTGTATCTAATCCTCCGGTGTGTGTGGTACTGTGTGCAGATCTGCATATCTAATCCTTTGGTGTGTGTGGTACTGTGTGCATAGGTGCATAGCTAATCCTCTGGCGTGTAGTGAAGAGGGGTGTATCTAAACCTCAGTTGTATGGTACTGTGTGCTGAACTGCGTATCTAATCCTCTGATGCATGTATCTCAGTTTGGATATCGGTGTTGGATTGTGCATGTGGAGTGACCATGTGTATGGCAGTTGGAATTTGAGTGAAAGACTTGCAGCCTTGTATTGGCTAATGGGGGTCAATGTTTTGGGAATACTGTATCTCTGGAACGGTACGTCCTAGACAGTTGAGGCCCAGTCTTAAACCTTCCAGGATACTTGATGTATCTGTGTGCCAAACTTGGTGAAGGTATGAATGGTACCAGTTTACCAGGATTTGGGGCCCCCAAACCCCAGAAAAGGTTGTGTCTGCAGTTTTTTCTACCAGACTGGGGACTGAAGGAACCTGAAAACAGAATAGTATGAAATGTTTGGACGTTTGAGATCAAATCCAGTTCTAAACTGATCATGGCCAAAATATGGTCAATGAAATGTCTCCATGTGAACACACAAACTGCTACATTTATAGTCTCCAATGTCTTGCCTGTCTTTTCTTGGCATCCTATCCTAGGCTGCCAGCTATATCGATTTCTGCTGAAACACAAGAAGGAGAAGAAGCTAGTTACTTCCTCCTTCAGTAAATTACTATTGAACGACACTTTTCAGTACTCATCAACAACTATGTTATAAGGAAAAATGAACAAAAATTCAAACAAAAGCTTTTACTTTATGGACTGAACAGTTTGTGTGTCCATTGGGATGTACCTGCTGGACCAGAAACATTGGTCAATATCAGATCATGTTCCATATTTATAGATTCGACCAGACACATCTTGGCTCTTGTGCTTTGGGGGGCCATAACTGGTCAAATTGGTAGTTTGTGCTGGACCAGGGTATGTGTATAGAAGTTTCTCTACTATTCCTTGACCATAATGTAGAAAGGATTGGGCATTATGAATAGAGATGAGCAAGTAGATTGGGCACAAATATACAAGGGAAGGGTCCTCTCTTCTACTGTATCAGTTGGTCATCATGTTCGCGTGTGTGTGTGTGTGTGTGTGTGTGTGTGTGTGTGTATACTTTTCACATATACATCTCCATGGAATAATGGTAGCTGCCATTTTTTTTAAGGTTCGAAGACCGAAACACATGACCTTGTATGGTTGTCTGGCAAGCTTCGCCATAATGCCTTGCAGTCAGCCCTTCCTCTAGCAGAGTTGGTCATGACGGACTACAGGCTTACATCATATATGTTGCAGTCACTTTGATGTTAATGCAGTCCTTGTGATTAAGGAACTTGAGGCTTGACCCCCACATGGCCCGAACGCCACAATTTGCCTCTGGCGTTTTACAGAGCAAAGTGGATGGGATTCTAGCAAATCCCATGCCCACTTTGCGGTCAAAACTTAGTCTGGTCCAGCAGTGTTGCAGAACAGCATCCTATATATATCCTATGTTGCTGGACTATTGAACTGTTGGTCCATGTTGTTGATCGACCTGTCTTGAATGCCGCTACCCCTTACCATGACCTGTCCATCATGAATTCCAACAAGTAGCTGTTTCTAATCCTGGTGTAACATATACCAGTGTGTACCTGAATGTATACAAGTAAATAACCATTTCCATTGCGACAAGAGTGAATATATTTTCTAGCCAACATTTGCGCAACTCCACTGTTGTTGTAAACCTAGACATGACTATATCATGGGGAAATGGTGAGGGTGACGGAGGGGCCCCACACCTAGTTTGATGTTGATTTTATAAGCCAACCAACTATATTCAAGACAATAAGTGAAAACTCCAGTGCACTCTCGAATGCATTACAGGTGGTCTGTATAGTGCAATCCTAATAGGGATCCTAAAAACTGGCCCTATTATAGCCTTTGCACATAGATCTAGAAGGGACGACATTATACCAGACCTTTAGCATGTATCATGCGTTTAGTAACCTGAAATATCTCCTTGAGAGAGTCCTCTGGGCCAAGGAATATAAATTGCTCTTAATAAGGTTTTACATAGCAGCCAGTATATGTTACTAATGTACTTTAGTATTGGCAGTGTTTTCCTGTCCATACAAATCAACATAGTGTATCCTTGTTATGTAAGCCACATGTGTATTAGACTCCAAAACTTCAAATTCCCAATTTATTGCAATAATATAAAATGGTTAACGTCTACGAGCATATATGTGAAATATTTTTTTTATTTTTGTTTTTAATTTGACGACTCGAGTCTCCTGAGTGACCATTTGTTTTACAGCGGTGACCTAATTTGATGCATAAAGTTTTTAGACTCAAAATGAGCCCTGTTAGCAATACAGATTTTGTCTAACATACATAATGAAACCAGCAAATTAGGTCCCATGGCCATAAACCTCATAGAGGGAAAGCAAATAGAGCATGAATCAAGAAGACTTTAGAAAGCCGTAAACTATTAGAATCATATAAATTAAAGACTAAACCCTAAATGTCGCTTAAATCTAGCTCATGCAATCTGTGTACACTGTAACAGACCTGAATATATTTGCTGAGCTCATTTGCTTGAAAACATGGCTATTAGTTTGTGAATCCATACTTGAAAAGAAGAGTTTGTACTCGGCCTGGGGCATTGGACAGCGTTTAAAAGCCAGCGCCTGCCTCGTGTTTCTATTACCAGGTGTGTGCGGAGGACTTAGCACAGACCCTCCTTTGAAATGAAAATGGTAACTCATTAAGGCAGGATGCCTAGTTATTTCCTAAATGTTTTTAATGGGCTCTCACCCCTGGCTTTAACTGGAGAGAAATAATGCTGCCCATACTGAAACGGCTTCGGCATTGTTAGAGCAGCACTAGGCTAGGTTTGGTATATGGAGGGGGAAAAAAAAACTAACAAAAATGGGGGAAAAAAGAAGCGATTCCTTAGATGACTGTAGATGTAATGCGGCCATGATGTTGGTTGAAGTGGAAGAGTGTTCGGAATATCATCGGTATATCTGTATTTCAAAGGGCCTGTGTTGCGATTATTTCATTGAAGACCGTCCGTCAGTTCATCACCTTAAGGCCAGGGCCAGACATGTCAGAAACGCCGTAGAAAAAAAGCAGCATTTTACAGTCTCTGCAAATGATGGAGTTCTACCGAATCCCATCCACACCTTGGGGAAAAAAAAATATGCACAATTTCCAAGACCATTGCGTTTTTGGAAATTGCAGCATGTCAGTTTATACCTACAGAAACACCAGTGTTTTCCCTATAGGTAGAATGGAAACGAAGTCCGCAGAGGCAACCGATGCAGACGTTAGAAAAAAACAGAATGCTTATTTCCTATAGCGTGTTTTTGGGTTTTCTTTTTTTCTTGCTGTGGCCACTACAAGGGGCTTTAGTCTAAAGCAGGGGTGGGCAATTAATTTTCCCATGGGACCACATGAGAAATTGTAACGGTTCTAGAGGGCCATGCGCACAGTGGCAAATTTGGTTCCACCCACTTCTCTGCTGACTCCGCCCATTCTCAATCATTTTTCCACGTGCCCCACAAAGTAAAATCCTCCTACAGTCACCCTAACATTATCCCCCCCCCCCCCACACACACACACACACACACACACACACACACACACACACACGCACATTATAACGTTTCCCTCCAAATGTCCCACAGTATTAAGTCCCTCTCCTGGTGCCCCAGTATAAACTAGCAGAAACTAGAGGGGACATTAAACTGGGGCAGCTGGAGAGGGACATTAAACTGGTGGCAACTAGAGGCAGACATGTCCCCCCTCCAGCTATCCCCCATGGTTTAATATCCTCCTCCAGCTGCCCCAGTTTAATGTCACCCTCCATCTGCTCCCTAGTTTAATGTCTCCCCTCCATGTGCATTCAGTGTAACTGTCCCCCTACATCTGCCCCTAGTCCTCCCTCTTGCTCACACATGCTGTCTCTTCTCCATCACCCAGAAACCCATATTGCTGGCAGCTTGCATCAAGCGCACAGTCCCGTGTGGCTCCGCGCACTAACGAGTCATAGACTATCCTGGTGATAGGCTGTGATGACATTATCACAGGTCCTTGAAAAAACTTCAACTAGCTATGAGGACTGGATAGAAGCAGTCAGAGGGCCGGATGTGGCCCGCGGGTCGTAATTTGTCCAGGTCTGGCCTAAAGGGATTTACCTATAAACATAAGCAGGTTTTAATTTGCAGACAAAAGTTATACATTTGTGCATGACTCTGTATGTATGAGAAGAGGTTTCTGGCAAGTGCAAGATCATACAAAATTCCAGCAATCCCGGTCGTACTCTATGGCAACCTATCAAGACAAAAACGGTCACCACTAACCTGGTTAAGACAAAATGCTTAATTTCTACGAAATTGTTCCAGGTTCCAGCTGCTGTTGTCATCCAGAGAGGGACCATCTGCTAAATCAGCTATCTATCAATGGTTGTAACTGGATTACAATCCCTAAGATTAGAGGTATTCCACCATATCATATGGAGTGTTATACTATGGGTGTTATGCTATGTACTGCTTGGTGCTATCTCCATTTTCGTTGAGCAGTGGCAGATGTCAGGGAGAATGGAAGGATGGGACTGTTGGATTACAGCATATCTGATTTTTTTTTTTAGCTTTCGGGGAGATAAGCTGCCACAGGAAGAGTCTACCCTTATATCTGATCTTTTAGTTTTTGGGGGAGATAAGTTACCACCCTAAATTATATAACCATAAGTTATTCCCCTCTAGCCATTCAGAACACATGGACACTCAGCCAGGTCAACTGTGTTCATAAGAAAGGAGTCTCAAGGAATATCTGTCTAATAAGCAAGTGTTTGACAGTTGTCTAAAGTGCATGGCCCACTTTATATATCCCCAATACTGATCAAATACAGATAATATGCTGATGCAATGTAATCCATTAATGGCCATATAGTAATCCATATAATGGCCATTTACAAATACTTCTGTGTGTGAAACATCCCTGAGAATTCTGATGTTCAAGACTTGTCAATAGTCTGGGCTGCAATGTATAGTCTACAGGGAACAATTGAGAGTGTCTGATGACTAGGAATATTCATTAAATGTGTTGGGAAAGCCAATCTATGGATCCAACAGCTAAAACCTCTCTGCTTTTATGTCCTGGTGACAACACTTCCTGGGCTGAGATCTAGTTTGGTTCAACCTTGCAGAGAAGTACTAGGAAAAAGCAGAGAAATTGTCATTAACGTCACTTTCCTGGTCATCTTTAAGTGGCTCTCTGGGGGAGAAAAAACCCTGCAATGTCACATCGTTCTGTGGGTAATTCTTGGACATTCCTTTTGCACTGATTTTGATCAATCTCCCCTTCAAGTGGTTCTATCACTTTACATTCTAGCCCCTTCACACGGCGTATGCGCACCGCCCATTTAGACCCATACATGTGAGTGCTTCAAAACACATCCCATTCACTTCAATGGGAGCGTGCGTAAAGCCGGCTCTACGCACGCTCCCATTGAAGTGAATGGGATGTGTTTAGAAGCACTCGCGTGTACGGGTCTAAATGAGCGGCGCGCTTACGCCGTGTGAAGGGGCCCTTACTGGTGTGAATGGATACCATTGAAGCGCTTTTCTCATCAGACAACCCTATTGAGAACTGGACCAGATCTTGCTATAGCCAGCTAGACGTTCGGCTGCCATGTAATGC
This sequence comes from Leptodactylus fuscus, assembly GCF_031893055.1. Lineage (NCBI taxonomy): Eukaryota > Metazoa > Chordata > Amphibia > Anura > Leptodactylidae > Leptodactylus > Leptodactylus fuscus. The sequence continues at coordinate 67,910,442 of NC_134273.1, read as the reverse complement.
TACATTTCCCTTGCAGTCAGATGAATGGTCATCCATGTATTATAAAGATGACTCAAATTTGTTAGAATAGGAGCCACTTTCCAAGAACAGGTTTCCATTCTCATAGGGTATATAGAGGTCATGGTGGTTCCCCATACAGACCCATATCCATAAGGGCACATGGAAAGGGGTGGTCTACATGAGACTGTGTGTGTGTGTGTGTGTGTGTGTGTGTGTGTGTGTGTGTGTGTAAATATATATATATATATATATATATATATATATATATATATATATATATATATATGTCATCTTTTGCACCATACCAAGATGAGACTTGTAGTATTGTTCATCC